>NC_084482.1:187609214-187913293 GCF_030035675.1 Rhineura floridana
ATTCTATAAAATTGCCTGAGGGATCTTCAGCACAAATGGAAAGAAGTTCAAAAGTTACCTGTTTCTGTTCTTCTACCAGCCTCTTCTCTATGCATTCTTTGGCAATCTTCAATGCTTCTTTTAACTTAGTAGGAATCTGGTAAGTAGCGGAAAAGAAGGTACACAGCATGGTCACAACAGCAAATAATTCTAAACTTGCACTCATGTAGGCATCCTCATAAACTTTCATGGGGTTTGAGAGAAAATCACCTTCTGGCACTCATGTAGGTATCCTCTCAAATCCTCTCAGAAGGTGATTTTTCTCTTGCACAAGAAGCAAACCTTCTCCATTCTAATTAGTGAAGGCAGCACTCTTCAACCATTTTAGTTCTCAAGTCAGATGCAAGACAGCACCTCCATCCATAAAGAGTGGAGACAACACATTCCTTTTCCATTGCATCTCCTACATCTCCTTGTCACCCTGGACTAATGCCGGGAGGAAGGGCAGGATATAAATCAAATAATAAATAAATAAATACTATGCTGCCTCTCCCTGTTCCCACTTTTCCTTGCCAGCCTGCCTTTAAGGAAGTGGTCCAGGTCATGCCATGTAAAAGGGCAGTAAAAGTCCTGTCCCCTTGGCCAGCAACAGCATCTTGTTGCATGGCTCCTTGAATGGCATCATCACCAGATATTGGCAACCAAGCCGTTCATCACTAGGGAAGAGCATTTGCCACACAGTCCCTCAAATGGGAATTAGCACTGAGTGGGAAAAAGTTATTCCTGGCATAGGAAGTAGCTTGGAAGAATGAGGATAAGAATGCACCAGTTAGCCCTGAAGCTTGTGCAGAACTTGGAGAGCAAAAAAGAACCCTGAGAACTGTAGTTTACCCTTCACAGAGCTACAATTCCCAGCACCCTTAACAAAGTACAGTTCCTAAGATTATCTGGGAGATGTCATGTGCTCTAATTGTGATGTGTGTACGTAGCCACAGACAGTTTCAGTACTAGAGGCAGTATGTATGTCTCTGAATGCCAGTTGGAGGGGAGAATGTTGCATTCAGGTCTTGTTTGTAGGCTTCCCATAGACATGTAGTTGGCCACACTGCGAGAACAGAATGCTGGACTAAATTGGCCTTTAATTTGGCCAACAAGGCTCTTAAGTTCTTAAGGCAGCGGTGCAAAGATATCTAATAGGAAAATCACAACTTAACATTAACAGTACACAGAGGCCTACTGCCACTTGCAGAAATGGCAATCTGTCAGGGACTATAATGTTGGGAAGGAGAGAAGGGGTGGCTAGAAAAATATACTATTAGAAGCAAACTGTCACCAATATAACCGAACTGTACCTTAAACTGTGTTTTTTCTGAATTTGTTAAAAGGACATCACTGAATAACCTGAAGAAAAAGAAAACATTTTTAAAAGCTAGGCAGCAAGCATTGCCCTACCATGCTCTCTCACCTTCCCTCCCTCCCTCCCTCCCTCCCTCCCTCCCTCCCTCCCTGCACTTGGGCTTACAGTGCCACTTATCTCAAAAATGTTTTGCAAGCTTACAAGCCTATAGGAACTGTAACTAAGTGAGTTCAGCTCCATACGACAAAGTAGTTGGCTGAAGCAGCTCCATGTGCGATTCCAGCTCAACTCTGTGATGGCTTAACTGAAATTGTTACAACTAGGTGAGGAGTAACTTCACAGAAATAGGTTGCCAAGCGATGGCCAACTCATGAGAATGAAATCAAGGAGCCACCAGCACAGGCCTTGGCTGCAGCATAAAAGACTAGCAGCTTTGTACCAGGCATTGCTCAGGAATTCTATGTAACCAAAAAGTCAGTGCAATTTTGAAAAGTTCAGTCCACCATCTTTTCAAAATGTGCATATCAATTGTATCCAAACAGACAAAAACCTGCTCCTTGGTATCAGCAACCATCATGCAAAATATGATCAAGATATCTTAAGAGATGTGAAAATGCATAGAGAACGGACCATTCATCTCACCTGAAAAGTGGTTTTCCCAGGTATCATGCCATCACATGGGTTATAGTGCCTCCTAGCATCTAAAAGCAAGAACGCAAAGGAGTCAAGACCCTAGCTGCTCCTTCCAGTCCCACTCCAGTTCATTTGAGATGAGGCTGAAGCGAGACACCTTGACAGCAGTCACAAACAGAACAGCAAAGAAAAAAGGCAACTGCACAAACAAAGGAGCAGCAACAGCCAGGCACATACGCAAAGGTCTTGACTCATTAAAACATTAGAAACTTACTCTAAATATATAAACCTTACCGCTGAATGTATGTATGAAAAGGAGATGCAAATAATACACCCAGGCAGCCTCTATCAGGGAGGGCCGTGATGGCATGATACCTTGGAAAACCACCTTTCAAGTGAGACCAATGGCCCACTTTCCCCAGGCAGCATGCCATCATAAGGATCATAACAGCCCTAATAAGGAGGGGCTACCCACTACCTAAACCTGAGAAACCACCTGTTGCAGAACACGCCTCCCAAAAGAAATACCAGCAAAGGCATAGCAGTCTATCTTATAATGCCTGATGAATGAGCCTGGAGTAGACCATACCACCGCCCTGCAATATCTGCAAGAGGTGCATTAGTTGCGAATGCAGCCATGGTGGTTGCAGACCTAGTAGAATGCACTGTGATATTGCAAGGCACCTGAAGCTTGAGCAACTCATAGGCCAGGGCAACGTAGGCGAGCAACCAACAAGATAAGGTACATTTAGCCACTTTTTTCACCAGGATTCTTGTGTGAAAGGATGCAAACGAGGATTCAGTTAGCTGGACAGTGTTGCCAGTACGGAGCTAGTAGAACAAATTGAGCCCATTCGCGCCAAAGCTTCCTCGGTGTTCTGCCTAGAAGGGGAACAGGAGGGAACGCATATAGGAGGCCGTCCGGACATGGAGTCAGAAGAGAGTCTATGGGCTCAGCCTTTGGTTCTAGATACCTTGAGAGAACCGGGGAAGTTGAGTGTTATGGCTCGAGGCAAACAGACCCACAGTCAGATTGCCAAAGCAGCAGTGGAGAAAGTAAAACACTACCGGGTGTAGCCTGCACTCCTCTGGAATCACTTGCTGCCTGCTGAGCCAGTCTGCAGTGATGTTCAGAACCCTGCTGAAGTGTTCTGATCCCAAGGACAGCAGGTGTCTCTTGGCCCAGCTGAAAGCAAGACTGGCTTCTGCCTGAAGGGTTTGAGACCTGGTGCCCCCTTGCTGGTTCAAGTGCGATTTCACGTGTGTGTTGTCTGTTCGGATCAAGGGGCAATAAGGTCCCACTGAAGAGGATGAGTATGATGTCAAGCCCAAGGGACGATATGAATGGTTGATGCCCAGGGCTTTCACCAGTAACATAACATCTGTCACCAATCAGCACATCAGGAGCTGTGCCATGTCCTTCAAGGGAGACTGCGGGCTTCAGTCAAGTGCTACCTGTCAGAGATGCAGCTAGGGAAATCGAGCCCACAGCCGTGAGCCCAAAATGACCAAAGGAGACCTCCGGGGCTACAGCCGTGAGCCCCACAAGGTGGGAGAGCCAGGTCAGGGTCAAAAAGGGCAGACCTCTGGGGCCACAGCCACAAGCCCCGCAAGGTGAGGAAGTCAGTTTGGCGTCAAGGAGAAACTTCCGGGGCTGCAGTCGCAAGCCCTGCAAGGTGAGGAAGCCGGGTTGGGGTCAAAAAGGAGAGAACAAACAGGGAGACCTGCGGGGTCGCAGCCATGAGCCCCACAGAGCAAGGAAATGAAGCCAGGTCTGAATTAACAGGGAAACCTGTAGGGCTGAAGCCACAAGCCCAAAGAGGTAGGCAATCCAGGTCTGGGAACAAACAGAGAGACCTGCAGCTAGAGGAATTCACTGCTGGAGTTGTGGAAGAAAAATATCACCCCCACAGAAAAAATAAAAGCACACCTAAAGACACAGTCTCACCGCTCTCCACAATACATCCCGACACACAATCCTAAGAACACAGACAAAACACACTACAGAATCAAACTTACTACAAGTAATAGAAGACGGTTAAAGATAACAGCCTCAGAAGGAGGCAAAAACGAACTAAGTGGAACCAGAAAGAGCAGCTGGAGCCTTGACTTTGAACGCTAGGAGGCGCAAAAACCACGTGACGGCATGCTACCTGGGGAAAACAGACAAACAACTTTCCAAAATGGATATAGTAGATGTTCAAACTATGAGACTTGGTACTATTTTCATCTGTACTGTGAACAAATAAGGACTTACGGCATTTGTAAGAGTCGGGAGACAGTTGGCATGCCATTCTTCATGGCTTCAGGAGAAACAATGGATTCCAGTACAGTCACTAAAGGAGGAAAAAGGAGAAGCTAAGCTGAAAGGGACAACACCACCATGCACATATGCATGTCTTGCAGCATCTTGTAAAATCTGTAGAAGACAGGGTCACAGTGAAACATGCACATCTCTCAGCAGCCTTGAAAATTAAAAGTAAACCCCAAACACTACATAAATCATAGATCTAATCAAGAGCTGTGGGCTGCATAGGAAAGCCATGTTAGAACTGTGTGAAACAGGCAGATCTCTCACCCTTGACTTGGAAGCAGTAGACGTATGAGAACTGTCAAGCCAGATCAAGAACAGCTGGGAGAGGCTTTGGGTTACGTGTAGCTAAACCTTAATTTTGGATAAAATAAATGCAAGTAATCCAAGTTTCTGCTTGAAGTAGGCTGAAATGTTGTTTCAACTGACCTACAGATGCAGATGGTGCAGGAGGGAAACTGTCTACTGGAACAGAGTCTGGGGGTCTCCCATAAGTCATTTCATACAGTAAGTGACCAAAGCAATGCACATCGATACTTTCTAAAGTCTGCAAAGAAAGAGGGGTGGGGGGAGACAGCTTGCTAAAACATTGGTATGCTATCACAAGAATCCTACTCTCTATTTGCATCGTTGATGCTGTGCTTGTACAAATATGTTTACTCACTGCACGTGCCAAAAAGGTGTTTAAAACTGTAAAAAGAATAACCACATATTATATAAAGCTGCATGTTTATATAATTAAGGCTGCAATCCTATACACACTTAGCTGGAAGTCAGTCCCACTGAACTCAAACAGACTTACTTCCAAGTAGATATGGACAGGATTGAATCACAAGAAGATTCACAAGTTTAGGGAACAATGTTTTGGAACACACACAAAACAGCATCTCTGCTGACTGCTTATATTGCAAGTTCATGGTTAGGGCAAACTAAAAACAAGATAATAGTTTTAAAAAAAGAAAGATCCAGCTTGTTCCATAAGGCACCTTCAGAAGTACCAAGAAGGCAGACCTCCCATCAGATAAGTGGTGTTATGTTTAGCATTATAATCCAGACAGAGAGCTTTTCCAAGTGACAAAACCAAACCTCACTTCTACGCTATTGTTCTCACTCTGCCCCTAGGAAAAACAAAAAGAAAACCACCAATTGAGGACTTCTCCTCTCTGGTTTTTGGTGTCACTCTCCATATCGCCTTAATCCTAAAGAAACAGTAGTTAGTTCTTGTAATAGAGGTATATTGATGTATTTCTAGACTTCTCTAAACATCTTTTTATTAAAGGTGCTCAAATACATTAGAAGCTTGTTTTAAAAGTAGGTGATTATTATAATGCATTGCATTCATAATGAATTCTCATGCAAAACATATTTGCCCCAACATACATTAATTTTACGGAACTGTGTAAGATAGGACCGATAGAAGGATGGAAGCCCCAGCAATGAATTCTCCAAGTCCAGTAACCTGCATGTGTCCCCATCCAACATTACATTGGAAGCATGAAGGTGGCCATATGGAAATCCTTTCTCGTGTAAGAACTTTAAGACCTAGGAGACCAAAAATACAGAGATTTTAGTTTGACTGAAGAAATGAATTTCTTTGGTAAGATTTTATAGTACTTATCCAAGGTTGTATCCCACCCCTTCCACAAATTTAAGAGTCAGGGCATTAATTGGAGGCTTTCACTCCATGATGGATACAAGCCCTATTCACATTTCCTCTGCCCAACCAGCACTATTTATGATGATGATGATGATGATGATGATTGTGATTATTGTGATTATTATTGTGATTATTATTGTGATTATTATTATTATTGTGATGATTATGATTATTATTGTGATTATTAGTATTGTGATTATGATTGTGATGATTGTGATTGTGATGATTGTGATTATGATTGTGATGATTGTGATGGTGATGGTGGTGATGATGGTGATGATGGTGGTGATGATGGTGGTGATGATGGTGGTGGTTGTGATGGTGGTTGTGATGGTGGTGGTTGTGATGGTGATGGTTGTGATGGTGATGGTGGTGATGGTGATGGTGGTGATGGTGATGGTGGTGATGGTGATGGTGGTGATTGTGATGTGATTGTGATGGTGGTGATTGTGATGGTGGTGATTGTGATGGTGGTGATTGTGATGGTGATGGTGATGGTGGTTGTGATGGTGATGGTGATTGTTGTGATGGTGATGGTGATTGTTGTGATGGTGATGGTGATTGTTGTGATGGTGATGGTGATTGCGGTGATGGTGATTGCGATTGTTGTGATGGTGATTGCGATTGTTGTGATTGTGGTTGCGATTGCGATTGTTGTGATTGTGATTGCGATTGTTGTGATTGTGGTTGCGATTGTTGTGATTGTGGTTGCGATTGTGGTTGTGATTGTGGTTGTGATTGTTGTGGTTGTGATTGTTGTGGTTGTGATTGTGGCTGTGATCATTGTGGTTGTGATTGTGATTATTGTGATTGTGGTTGTGATTACTGTTGTGATTGTGGTGATTGTGATTGTGGTGATTGTGATTGTGGTGATTGTGATTGTGGTGATTGTGGTTGTGGTCGTGGTGGTGGTCGCGGTGGCGGCGGTTGTGGTGATGGCAGCCGTGGTGGCTGTCGTGGTGGCAGCGGCGGCGGCTGTTGTGGTTGTTAATGATAATAATTATAATTAATGATAATGATTATTATTACCTTTCCTTTCCCACTCAGATGCTACATATAAGATTTTTCTCACATTGTCAATAATTTGTTTAATTACCTTCCCTCCATTCTCAAGCCACCTCTATTCCACAAGGCACACATCTGCATTTTGCACTGACTATATACCACATCTATTACACCTCAGATGATCTTAGATGTGCATAAACATGTTGAGGGGCTGCTTCCTTCAACATGGAAATTGACTTCTGCATGGCAAAAAGTGGGTACTTTGCCTGGTAAGGTGTATATAACAGCAAGGATCTTTTCAACCTGCACTGTGGATACGTTTTACAGGAACAAAATGCTAGTCAGAGAGTAGATTCTCTATCGTCTGCATGCATGTACACCCCACTCACAGAACTGCCCTGGAAAATTCATTTGGGTTTTGCATTCCAATGTGACATTTTTAGCATGTGTGGAAGAACATTTAACTGAATTGGGCTTTAGATACACTTTTTGTTGCTGTTCAGATCTTCAAACAGATTGTATGTTAACCACAAGTGTATTTTAGACAATAAAAAATCCCATACCTCTAGAATTTGTCTGCCAAATGTTTTAATTTGCTGAAGTTCAAGGCCTTGAATTTTCTTCGGGTTGCAGTACTTCTTCAGAAATGGATCTTTTGGTTTTGCCTTAGAAACAAATTGTTTTTATGGTTATTAATCTCAAAAACTGCAGGCATTTTAACTTTAAAAAAGCTTTTTTCTAACATGTAGCTAAAAAAAATATTAAAGTAGTCGCCTATTTTAGAAATCTTAAGTCAACTAATCATGCAAATTGCAGTCCAAGGGTTGCATCCAATGTTAGTCATACTCAGAATAGACCTACTGAAAATAGACATGACCGAGTGGATCCAGGGTGTGGTCAATACATCACTGTGGAAGAAAGCGGTTCCAGCCGCCCTGAAAGAGGTGATGATCCCACCTGAAAAAGCCCACCCTGGACGCACTGGTTTGTGACAACTACCTCCCAGTTGCAAATACCTCCTTTTTAGGGAAGGTGTTTTGAGAGGTTGTGATGCAGCAATTGCATGTACTCTTGGATGAAACAGATTATCTTGACCCATTGCAGTCTGGTTTCAGGCCTGGGTATAGGACTGAATCGGCCTTGGTCACCCTGATGGATGACCTTTATCGGGAGAAGGACAGGGGGAGTGCGACCCTGTTGTTCTTACTTGATCTCTTGGTAGTTTTTGATACCATTGATCATGGTATCTTTCTGGGCCGACTTGGTGAGATGGGTATTGGAGGCACTGTTTTATAGTGGTTCTGATCCTATCTCCAGGGTTGTTTTCAGATAATAGCATTGGCTGATTGTCTTTTGGCCCCCTGGCAGTCGTGCTGTGGAGTGTTGCAGGGAACCATCTTGTTTAACATCTATATGAAGCTCTTGGGAGCTGTCAACAGGAGATTTGGGGTGAGGTGTCAGCAGTATGCTGACGATACCCAGTTCTATTTCTCTGTAACATCTGAATTGGGAGAGGCCACACAAGCCATAAACCACTGCCTGACTTGGTGGTGAGTTGGATGAGGGCCAATAAACTGACTCTGAATCCTAGCAAGATGGAGGCGCTGGGGGTTGGTGGTTCCCAAATTCAGACAATTGGTCAGTAGCCTGCTTTGGATGGAATCGTACTCCCTCTGAAAGAGCAGGTCCGTAGTCTGGGAGTGCTCCTGGATCCATCTTTGTTGCTAGAGGCCCAGGTGACCTCAGTGGCGAGGAGTGCCTTTTTCCAGCTTCAGCTAGTAAGACAGCTGCAGCCATTTCTGGACCAGGATAGCTTGACAACTGTTGTCCATGCACTGGTAACCTCCAGGCTGGATTACTGTAATGTGCTCTATGTGGGGCTGTCCTTGAGGTTGGTCTGGAAACTGTAGCTGGTGCAAAATGCAGCTGCAAGACTGCTCACTGGGGCAGGATATCATCACATGCCACCCTGTAGCTGAAAGAATTGCACTGGCAACCTATTAGCTGCCAGGCTAAGTTCAAGGTTCTAGTTTTGGTGTATAAATCCCTATATAGCTTGGGACCAGGATACCTGAAAGACCGTCTTAGCCCTTATATACCCAGTCGATCACTGCACTCTGCAGGTGAGGGCCTCCTGCAGATAGCATCTTATCAGGAGGTCTGTTCTGCACAACAAAGGAAGCAGAACTATAGTGTAGTGGCACCTACCCTTTGGAATTCCCTCCCTTTAAATATTAGACAGGCGCCATCTCTGTTATCTTTTCGGTGCCTATTGAAGACCTTCCTCTTTCAACAGCCTTTTAAGTAGAGACCTTATCCCCGTCTGCGTCTGTATTGGAATTATTTAATATGTTTTTAAAGCTTTTTTAAAAAAAAGATTTTAAAGCTTTAAAAAAAATGTTTTTAAAGATGCTTTGTTTTAATCTGTTTTTAAGGATGTTTTGTTTTTATATGTTTTAAAATCTGTTTTTATGATGTTTTAAAGTGTTTTTAGTGCTTTTGTTTGCCGCCCTGGGCTCCTACTGGAAGGGAGGGATATAATCTAATAAATAAATAACAAATAACTTGGGTATATTAATTTCAATGGGTTTACTCTGAGTATGTTCTTATGAATATAACCCCAGGTAATTACATTTGCATACAAGTAAGACAATAATTCTAAAGCAAAACATAACTTTCTTTGTTTTTAGATGTGAGTGCTACAGCAGGCAACATCTTAGAAGAGGCACTCCCTCTTGTGTGGGAGAGAAATGGAAAACAGATAGCACCTGTCATCTCTGAAATTTATTTTACTAAGTACTTCATTGAAAATAATATATTTTATATTTTAAAATCTGCTGACCAGTTAGTAGGAATAATATGTTTTTAGTCAATCAAAAGGTTTTTAATAATTCTTAAATGTTGCATACCTAAAAATATGCCCTGCAAATATGTTCTTAAGTGCATGTTAGTATGTATGTTAAAAACATTATGCCTCAAGAGCATACTTACGATACCTTATATATTAGGTCTTTCAGTGTTCCTTTTTCACTGAAGGGTCTAATCACCAGTGCAGAAGATTCATTGGCTGTTGCAAAAGTGACTTTGTAAATATAGGGATGCTATTAAAAAGAAGAAAACATTTATTACTATATTAAGTTCAATATGCAGGAAGCATCTACTCTTTGGTTCCCATTAGTACTTAAATTGGACCTTCCTGTCAAAGACATCTGTGTCAATATTCCTGAATTATCATCATAGCTGATCAGTCTGTCACTTCCCAACACATGACCTTTCTTCATATTGCAAATTATTCAGGCTCAGCCATGAAATTTAATGGGCAGTCTTCAGCAAGTCATGCGTTTGCCAGTCTAATCTATCACAAAGCGTTAATGTGAAGACATAATGAAACACAGAAAGTTGCCTTATACCAGGTCAGGCAATTTATTTATCTAGACTAATAGTGTCTACTCTGGCTGGCAGCACCTCTCCAGCATCTCAGCCAGAGATCTTTCAGATCATCTGCTACCTGATCCTTTGTGTAACGAGGTATGTTAGGGATCTTCTGAATTCAAACCATGTGTTCTACCACTGAGCTACTGTCCCATTCCAGATGTAGGAGGGCATCTGATAGATAGGAGGTAGAAATTTCTTATAGAGAGCACATTGCCTGCAGACTTCAAGCATATACATCACAACTGAACCCTGATGAAAAAAGAAGGAACTTCTACCTAATTTGTATCAGAATCTTATGGAATTTTGTAACACTGTAAAATTTAAGAACTTATACAAACCAGTATCTTAAGTATCAGTGTTTGTTATCAGTAGAATGCTGCTTTGTTTCTTTTCAGAGGCCTGGTTTTATGCATAGTAAATTTAAAAAAAGTTTTAAGACTTTTATTTGTCCCTCAGTATCCAAAAACTTCACAAAATTTATCACATTAACTTTTAATATAAAGCAAATGACAGATAAAGCAAACTGAACACAGTTAAGACCTAGTTCAGATAAACCATGGTTTACATGATCAGGAATGAGCTACAGCAAGTCCTGGCCTCATACACACTCTTCTTTTGTCACACTCAGGAGGAGCTTTCATTTTAGAACACAGGTCCATGTTAAACATGAACACTGTTGTTTTAACTAAATTTGGTTTATAGTAAACCTCAACTGGCAAGGTACATGTAACACCGAGCTGCAGTTTCTTCTAAAAGTGAAAATCTCTCCTGTTTAGCATGGAAGATGAGATGAGGAAGTGTTCAAGTCTGCAGGCTTGTTCACAATTATCTAAACCAGGAAAGGGGACACCGTGACCCTGCAAATTTGCTGAACTCCTATAAATGCCAGACAGCATGGCCAATGGTTACAGAAAATGGGGACTTCTAGTCCAAAACATCTGGAAGGCACCAGGTTGGGGGACGGCTGATATAGAGGACAGTCTGAACTGGGCTTTACTCAGCAATTCTGTTGCTCAATAAAGCATCATGTTTTGGTGTTGTTAAACCATACATGACTGACTCTTTCACAAGACCAAGTTCTATACATATCCGGTACACAACAATTCAAAAAATACTGTTGCATACTGGAAAAACTGGTGATACAACAAAGACCACAGCCTACACAAAATAATGAAGAATACGCTGGCAAAATACTGCTGTGTGTTCTAGACAACTTTGTGCATGGCCAATTGCTTACATTTAAAGGATCATCGCTTCCCAGCAGAGACCTTTACTTTTGCTTAAATAGTGAACATTAATATCAATTTATTTGTGGCAAGTTTGAAATGTGTTTGCTTACATGGAGAAAGGAAACATCACTCTCAGTAGCCTTGATTACACTGTAAATTACCCAGTGCCCAAAGAGGTAAAGGGAAGGACACACTACAAATGGTATATAGGATGAAACCATGATGGCAGTTCATTTGTTTGAATGTAAACTTGCATACCCCCACCCAAACTAACTCATACTAATCATGTTGTGTTTCCGTAGAGCTTGCAGCATATATCTTATTTCCCCCAATCCAAGCAGACTTCATCTGAAGGGCAAAGGTTGGAAGGAATACTTAAACACAAAAATACACATTAATGGAATAGGAAAAATCAATATATAAAACTTGAAGCTCTACATTTCCACTTAACCCCAGCCACTACGGGAAGAGGCAATGAAAGAGTTCACACATTACAATACATCATAGTTTACCATGAATGTGGAGATTGCTTGTGCTGAGCAAATGCAACTACCCACAATTCCTGACTTAGTGTTACACCAAACCCTTGGCTTTTACCAGTCATGGTTTGATCACACAAAACCAGAATCCCATAATGCTAAATTAGGAATTATGGTTTGTTACTCATGGGCAGGGAGGAACAAAGCAGAAGCAATCTTTGCATTCACTGTAAACCATTAACTATGGTTTATCATGATGTGCAAACTGGGCCTATGACCATGGACACTTGCATGGGAATAAATCTGAATGAACACAGTGAGGCTTACTTCTGAATAAATATGCATAGGTCTGCACTCCACATTTTTGAAAAAAGAATGCCAGGAGAAGCTTTTAGCCAATTGTGATGGGAAGGGAAATTTGGAACTGTGAACACCACTTTAAATGCCGATGTGATCTGAAAATGATGCACAGGTGATAGTTTAACAGCCAGCCTTTTAAAGCAAAATGGGGTACAGTCATCCTGTCATTATTGACTTTCATGAATGTTTGTGTTGTGCCAATAAAAGTGTATGGATTTTTTAAAACAAATCTACTCACAGAACATGAAGAAAGTAGTTTCACAGCACACTGAAGATCTTTGTCTGACAGGTATTTGTCGGGTCCCAGGTCAGCCTGAAAATATAGTTACTAAGTTGTACAAAATGTCCAAACCCCCCTACATGTTGCTGAAGTTAATTAACTACCACAACGGTAGCCAACCTGGTGTCCTCTCGATCTTGCTGGACTTCCAAATCCATCAACCCCAGCCAGCATGGCAGTGGTCAGGGTTGATTGGAGTTGTAGTCCAAAACATCTGGAAGGCACCACATTGGTTACATTTGAAGTATCATTTTATTCACTCATGTTCCTACATTTTCTGCAAAGCTTTGCTTCAACACTCTCTTTTATAGGAAGGAGATGCACAACATTGACCACAGTCCATCAGTCAACTGCTACCCATTTTCCATTGAATCGCCATGCTATGAAAAAACCTATCCATGTCACTGCCACCACCGCCTCCATGCTCCTCAGGTACCACTGCCTTAGAAAGATAAAAGCAGTTATCAGTGGTGATATTAATCCCTGCCCCCCACGTGAGTGTAATGGGGGGGGGATTTCACTTGCACATGCATGTACAACCACATAGGCATCCTTGCTGTCTCCAAAAGGGGAGTTTATCTTGATGAGCCCATGCAGTGTCAAACTGCTGGCCCCACAAGACATAGCAGCAGCACTGGCAGCAGGTAGGACCAGACTGCTGTGGAAGGGGGTGGAGGATTGCAAAGATCAGTGAGCCAGCTGCCATCCAGCATGGCCTGCTCCAGTTGCTATGGAAGGGGATGGAACCAGTAACACATCCCATGCAGCATCCATAGTAATGCCCTCCACTCCACAAGCCCAGCCTGCTTTTATAAGCTGACCAATGTAAATATAGTATACCCAACCACAACCAAATGTCTCAGAATAGTCTCTTCTTCCCACAATAGTCTCTTCTCGTGTCTATTTTAGCACCCACCCACAATATTAGGAGATGTGTATGTGTAACAAAAGTGCATTTATTTTATCATTCTGGCTTTTGTGTTAAATAACTGCTTCCATTATTTTAGCAATGTATAGACACTCAAGGCAAAAGGCCAGCATGGAAAACAAGTTCTATATAGCCCTATAAGTCTGTTGTGTCATCCCCAGAGCTTGGTGGGGTGTTCCAAGTTACAGCTTTAAGAGATCTCAGCTGTGGTCCATAGTAATTATCCTAATTCTGCTCTGTCCAAGTTTATGCCATAACACTCCTATAGCATAGCAGTATCATCATTATAGATAAAGGGGGCAGTTGTTGTTGTTGTTATGTGCCTTCAAGTCGACTACTTACTAAAAATGTTATTGTATATAAATACGGGCAAAAAGGAAGAAAATGGGGAAGATGCTGTCAACCACCATGATGCAATTTTGGAAAAAGATGACGAAAATCCAAAAATAAAGGGAAACTTGCCCAGCTTAATGCTAGCCGCTCCTTTGGTTGATTCTTAATCTTCATTAAGAAATACCTCTTCCGTATCCTCCAGCCTAAAAAGAACCACAAAAATCACCAACAGTTTGCATCTTACCGTTGCTGACATCATCAAAGCAAGCTTTTCGTTTTCTGGAGAAGCCAGATTCTGATAAATGGGTTGTCAAAGGTGCAACCAATATGATCTCAATTTTCCTGCAGCAACTTTGGCGTTTTCTATCTAATTAGCTCAAAGTCTGTCCAAATATTGCTTCATTGTTTCACTTCCTCAAATGAAGAAGAAATGGACTTTTTATTACCAACAGTACAAATGCAGTATTAAAAGGAGGGGGCCTTAAAATTAATATTTCAATTATTTGGAAGGACTCTGTGTGCTGCTGCAGCTGTGGCCACTTACTCCACAACTCTGCCATCCTGTTTTTTTCCTCTGCTCCAGGTATATGAAGGAGAGGGCCTGAGGCAGCGCCTTGGCATTGTGCACTTGGAGTCGTCTTGGCGTAGAAGACCATGGAATATTCTTTGCTCTTACTGCTTTGTTTGGTTTAGGTTTTGTTTTCTGATAACTGTTATGATGGCCCCCTCTATGATGAGCTTCCGCCGGGCCTTGAAGACCTGGCTCTTCAGGCAGGCTTTTGGGGTGGGTTAGGTTTTATTATTATTGTTTGAGATTTTTAATGTTTTAATGTAATTGTATGTTTTTATTCTGTACGTCGCCCAGAGTGGCTGAAGAATCAGCCAGATGGGCGATTAATAAATTTAATAAATAAAAATAAATAAATGGTCTTACTGGCTGATTCAAGGAAGTACTTCTTAAAAGTTCTGAAGTGGGACCCACCTATAAACTTCAGCACACATCTGTGAAAACCAACTCTGCCTTTCAAGCCTTACATTCCCTGTCCACAACAGAAAAGGCATGAAGCAGCAATTTACACTAAACAAGCTTACATTTTATTTTTAATGCTCAAATAGGTATATAGAGAGAGCATGTATTTGAACAGAATTTAAATGAGGGAGCAAGCAAATGTCTCTGAAAGGGGCCCCCAGACTGTGACTGTGAGTTTCCAATCTGGTAAAGAGGGGATGGGAAGCCCCTGCAAGTGGGGGGGGGAGCCCTCTTTGTGCAAACTACTCAGAAGCACATCAGGACCCACAATTTGAGAAGCACCCATTTTAAAAAGTGTCACAAGAATTAAAGGGCCAAGGCTTAATAGTGGTAAGTAGAAAGGTTCAGTCTCTGGCATTAGCAGTGACAAGGGTCTTGGCTAAAGGGCTGTAAAAGGCTTCTGCCCAAGGGCCAAACTAAAGAAAGGCTACATTAGTAAATGGGTTGAGTGAATGGTTTAAAAAAAAAAAAGTAAACAGATGGCATGGGGAGGCAATCTGGATCAAGGCTGGGGGAGCAGAGTAGAGGTCTTTAACCCTGCCCTACCCCGTTTGCAGTGGCTTACCAAGGGCAGAGCGGTGGGGGCAGTCCACCCCGAGTGTAGGCAATAAGGGGGTGCATTGTCAGGTGCAGTTCGTGTCTCCAACCCCTCTGGTACTACATATTCCCGCACGCGCACGAGGGCAAGGAGGAGGAACAGAGTGCCTGTTAGTTAGTCAGCTCAGTTGGGTGCTGCCGGCCGGCCTGCTTGTGCCTGTTTGTCATGGGCTTCCCTATGGCTGGGCTGCTGAGGCACTGAGGGGAGGAGGAAAAGGAAAAGGGGGTGTGGGTCTGCCCGGGCTCAGGGCGGAGCATGCAGAGGCGGGGTGGGAGAGATGAGTGGAGCAGCATCTACTGCCGCTGCCACCACTGCTTGTATCAGATCCAAGCCTGGTGCCTTCTTCCTCTTCTTGAGAGGAACCGGCAAAGGCAGGGAGCCCTGCGTGGCCATGGGGCCTGGCGAGAGCACGGCTGGGTTTGGGGTGTTGCTGCTGCCGCTGGCATCTTCAGGTTTTCCTCCCCCCCTTGCAGTAGTGGCTGTCGGGGTCGCTCCAGCTGCTGTTGTCAGGCCAGGGCCTGGCAGAGCAGTACCGGAGAATTTACACCATGGCAGCCCTGAGCGAGTGGGAGGAGGCCGGCCATCCAGGCAGGTAATTTTAGTGAATCCTGTTAAATATGTAGACATCTAATTAGGGAAAGGGGCCCATACCATCTCATTGTGAACACTCAGCTAGATGGTAAACTCCACAAAATATATGGAACAGGAAACTTTTTCTTTTCTGAAAGGCCCACATGCTGCAGGTGATTAAGCGATGGAGCTCTATATTCTGTGTAAACATCTAGATAAATAAGACCTCTTTATGTAAACATAATATTCCGTGTTTGCTCAAGCAGCGTTTTGCATTGTTTCCAAACAGGTTATGTCAGGTGTCAAAGTAATTTTGCTACTGCCATCATCCTTCCACCTCAAGATGATACTCCCTTTTAATCTGTGTTTAACTAACGCATGAAAATTAGATGACGGAAAAGAGAATTGGGGTTACTGTTGAACAATTCCTAATGAGAATTAGCATATTTTATCAGTCATTGAGTAAGATGATATAGATGTGTCTGCACTAAAGTATGGGAACTTGACCCGGTTCCAGTGTTATTCTTTTCTCTCTATGTAGGAATACCTATTGAGGAATACCTGTGAAACATTTTACGTAGAATGTAAAATCCACACTGATTTGGGCAGGGAATAATAAGCCCTTGTTTCCAGAGCATGGCTTTTCAAAATCCGTATGGGTTTTGAATTAACATAACATTTTTACCATCATATTTCTCTGGAGAAATGTTGCTTTAGAATCAGTCCCTACTGACAGGTTGTGGAATAGGTACCTCCTCAAATAATTAGAGTGCATGTGTGTGTTGTATGCGTTCAAGTCAATTACAACTTACAGTGACCCTATGAATCAGCAACCTCTAATAGAGCTTGTTATAAACCACCCTGTTCAGATCTTATAAGTTCAGGTCTATGGCTTCCTTTATGGAATCAATCTATCTCTTGTTTGGCCTTCCTCATTTTCTACTCATTTCTGTTTTTCCCAGCATTATTGTCTTTTCTGGTGAATCATGTCTTCTCATGATGTGTCCAAAGTATGATGACCTCAGTTTCATCATTTTAGCTTCTAGTGATAATTTAATTATCTAATCTGATTTAATTTGTTCTTTATCTTATTCGCAGTCCATGGTATCTGCAAAGCTCTCCTCCAACACCACATTTCAAATGAGTTTATATAATTTAAATTTACGAAATATACAGGTATATTACTTACAAGGGACATCTCAGATAGGTATAGGTTGCCTCTTTGTCAGTGTGGAGATGCAGTACTTTCCAAAGTAGGCACCAGTTACAGAATAGACTACTTACTAAAGGGCAAGGGTTCTCAAACTGTGGTCCGTGGACCTCTGGAAGTCCATGGACCACTGGCAGCCCACGAGCTTCATTCAGGTGGTCTGTGGCATGCCCCTATTAAATATTCATGTTGATTTTTAATTGTATTTTTATTGCTTCTTTTATTTCTTATATTGTATTTTATGGTATTACAATTTGAATTCTATAGAATGCCCACTGTAATACAATAGAATACAATGTAAGAAACAAAAGAAGCAATAAAAATGCAATTAAAAACCATACAGCATCTATCCTTAAGTGGTCTGCCAGAACAACTGGCAGTTTTCAAGTGGTCTGTGGGGGGAAAGGTTTGGGATCCACTGCTTTAAGATAATAAATGAGATTGCAATTATGGCTGCATCCTAACCCCTGCCTGGCATTGGTGGGGCTTGATGGTGTAGCTACCACCACCTCCACAGGTTGCACTGATCAGAACATGAGGAAAGGAGGTAGACCAGACCCTTCCCCTGAAATGCCCTGTTTTGAGTTTCCACTTGATATTGTAGTGATAATGTCTTCCACCATTTGGGCAGGTGCATTGGGGAGCTCCTCTCCAAATCCATCCAGACCTCCTCTAGCATTGTGGTTTGGACTGCTCTGTATATTATTGGCACTGAATAACTAGAACTCTTGAAATCACACTTAAATCTGTTGCCATGTGTTTGTTATCAAAGGTCAGTGGTTCTTGTTAGTAACCCCTGAAGGAAGGCAAGCTAAGACGTGGAAGTCATTGACAAATTTGCAGAAGTTAAGGCTTGAAAACAGAAACTGTAATATTATACATTACTGCAACAGACCAATATGTAGGTTTAAGTTTCCCTCCCTTTTTTCAAAAAATACATTAATGGGATTAAAAAGTATTAATCCATTACTTTTTTCCTTTTTTGTACTGTAATATTTATTTATTTATTTATTTACTGGCATGATTATATATATGAAGTTCAATAAAAGAAAATTTTCACTGTCTGCGTTTCTTTTCTGGCAATTATTGTTATTAATTATTATTATTATTCATTTCATTTCATGATTATTACTGAAAATAATTTTGTCACATAGAGAAGCGGGGTGTTAAAAAATGATCCGCTCTGGGTGTCAAATATGCTAGGTACGCCACTGCCCGTTTGCACAGGAAGGAAAACTTCCATTGGTGCAATCAGACCAGAGAAGGAAGCAAAGGGTTAAAATCCTCCTACAAAGGGTCCAACCCAGATTTTCTCCCTTCCCACATGCCTGCTATCTGTATGAATAGTGTCATGTCTAGCTTGGCCCTATGATCTCAGAATGCCACTGCTATTCAGAGGGCAAAATATTGGGCTGGACAGACCAACACCATATTTCTGCTGTTTGTGACATCATCACTTTACAAGACAAGCAAAAACTCTTACCTATATCCTTTAATGGTTCCACTACTTCCCACTTTGGCTCTGACCGAAAGAACATTGAAACATGCTGTAAAGCAATCTCTGCAGAAACAATTTTTGAAAGGTTGTTAGTTACACATATTAATAAAGATCAGTGACAAAGCTTTCACTCTATGACATTTCACATGGAAGAGGGCATCATGCAAGTTTTTCCACTTTAACCAACGTAAGTATACTGTATACACTTTTTAGTATATTATTTAAAAGCAGAGTAGTATGTACCACAAAGTGAATTTGTATATGGATCTAATGAGAAACCCCCCAAAACTTATTTGTAGGCTTCTCTGAGGGCAAAACACAACAAAGATTGAAACACTCTATTTAAGAAGATGCATCCCTAGAACAGGGCAAGGACCCTGTGGCTCTTCAGCTATTGCTGGACTACATCTCCCATCAGCTCCAGATAGTAAGGATAATCGACAGGGATGGTGGGAGTTGGAGTCCAACAACACCTGGAGGGCTACAGGTTCTCCACCCCTGCCCTAAAAGAGACAAACCTTTCTCTCAAGCTATCCCAGTGCTGAAAAGTAGTGTCATCTGTCAACATCTAATGGCTCCGTTAACTGACTGAGTCAGGCGCTCTCAGAAGTCCAGAGACACCTGGTCCCTAAGCATAATAGCCAGTGATGTTGTAGTGGTTAGAGTGTCAGATTGCGAGCGGGGAGATCAGGGCTCAAATCCCTGCTTTGCCATGAAGCTCACTGGCTGACCTTGGGGCAGTCACTGTTTCTCAGCCTAACCTACCTCACAGGGTTGTTGTGAGCATAAAGTTGGGAGGGAGAAAACCATGTTTGTAGGCCATCTTGAGCTCCTTGGAGGAAAGATAGGATGTACATGGAATAATAATTTTTAAAATTATACACATGAAAACAAAATAAGGCACCAAAATCTTATGCCCTCAAAACAGATATATTAATATTTAGGAACATTTAAAACTCTTTAACATAGCAAAATCTGCACAGCTAAGACAGAAGTATGTCTTTTACCAAATCTCATCTCTTATTTACTTAAGTTCGTATTTCTAAAATGAGAGAATGTCACATTTTGATTCATTGTGCATAAGAACAAGTTGTGAAACTTATGACATGTCAAAAATGTGAGGCCCTGGTCCAAGTTGGTGGGTGAGGGGCCTGCTGGAAATTGAAGCACACACACATCTGTATAATGCAAGCATCAGATGTGCTGAGAAAAATACATCTGATTGTTGAAGTAAAAGACAACAAAGCATGCTGTAATCTCTTTAAAATGCTTTATTTACAAGCATATTTTTAAGCCCACAAAAAGGATAGTCTCTGTCATTTGTCTGGAATATTTGCTTTCATTACATTTTCTTTAGCACACACAAAAATGGCTATGAGCCTAGATTACAGTTTTCTTTAAAGATAAATATTCTGTGAGTCAATACTGAAGATTGCAACACAGTAGGCAGCAAGGAACCAGGAAAATCAAAAGTTGACAACAACATTCCTTTCTCACGTTGCCCCACTGTGTTCCGGTATTTCATCTCCAAGGATGAAAGGAGTACACCGTGGGAGATCGGGCCTTGAACTCTGAAATGTTTAAGCAGAACAACCTAACAAGAACACAGCAACTACTGCAGCAGGCATTTCCATGACCTGGTGGATCTATAAAAGAACCGACAGCTTTTCAGTTCATTAGTTTAGATTTCAAATGTGTAGGGGGTCTCTCATTGCAATCTTAAAATTCTGTCAGACAAATAAGGGGAAAGCTGCAAAAGCCTGGCTAATTAATAAAGAAATACAAAATACCTTCAGTACCAGAAGCTTGTTTGGTTGGGCAAACATTAGGTAAAAGATCTCAAGAAGTAGGACTCCCAATAACACTTAGAACAAAATTTGCTGCTGAGGTTTCTTAACATAAGAGAAGGGCCTTTTTGCTTAAGGAAACAATGGCCTGGGTTCACACATCATCACATTAAACCACTGTTCAGGCTGGTCAAGCCTTGGCTTGTAGTTGTTTCTTTCTCTCCAAACAAACCACATGTGGTAGCCAAACCAACAATATGAGGAACCAAAGGCTGTGGTTTGTTATTCTCAGCGCAGTGCATCCAGAAGCAAAGGGGGACATTTGGACAGTATGTTTGAGCATGCTGCTCATTTGCATTAAACCATAGTTAAACATGAACTATGGTTTAACATCAGGAACAAACACAGCCACTACCTCAGGAAATTCTTATACCCCAATTGCAATCTCTATTACACTTTGGTGTCAACCTAATCACTTGTGTTGGCACTTGAACAGGTTGGTTTTATTCATTAATGCAACACATGGTGTGATTATTCAGAGCAAGAAATAATTTGTTTTTCCACTAATTTACTCAGCAGTGCAGTTATTCAGAAATTTGATTTAGCCGTGTAACAAGAAACACCATTGTGGTTAATTTAATAAAGGCAGTCTCAGATGTTAATACCGTGGATTGGCTCAGGTGCAATTCTAAGCCATAATTTAGTGTTATGAGAATAAGTGTAGTCTTCCCACGATCCCTCGGCTTATAGCCTCCCCTTCTCCAGCATGGTCACAGGGAGTTTGAAAGCCTTTGCTTCTGTGTGAGATTTAGAGTGGCTTGTTGTGTCATCCAAACCCAGATAAACTGCTTAAACTCATCTCTGGTTAGTATAAATAAGAGAACTTCCAACCATGATTTATGGCTTATGCATATAATCTAATTTTTTAGTACAACTGGCTGATCTGCTCCAATGACCAAAGTGACTGAGCTGCCTGGTGCTAGGCATACAAAGTCCTTATGAGATATTAGAAAACTTCATGAAGGACCCAGGCACTATAGCCATTGGTTCTGCTGCTCCAGTGTTAAAATGCACATTTGCAAGTTGTTGGATTAAGTCTCTCTGGTCCAATGGGGAAACATTTAGCATTGAAATTCATGGCGCTGAATTAACGTTATGGGGGTTTCAACAAGTTTCTCACTGAAAAAAACCTTGCTTTTATAAACAGGTATAATATTTTAAAACTCCACCAAAAGTCACTAAAAAAGTGAGTTGTTTAGGTATATAGCTGGAAATATATCAAAACCATATTGCCAGGCTATGGAATATGCCACTTTCAAGTCACCAGTCCTCTAGATTCAAAAGAAGTCTAAAGCCACCGCTTCAAACACCTCTAATCAACAAGCAGCCTTCCAGACATCATCCCCTTCCTTTTGCAGTGAGCATTCTGGGCTGTATCCAATGCTAGTCCTACTCAGAGTAGACCAATTGAAAATACATGACTAACTTGGGTCCGTTAATTTCAATGGTTCTGCTCTGAGTAGGACTACTCCTGGGTACAACCTCAAGTAGCTGCAATCCTGCATCCAGT
The DNA here is from genome assembly GCF_030035675.1 of Rhineura floridana. Lineage (NCBI taxonomy): Eukaryota > Metazoa > Chordata > Lepidosauria > Squamata > Rhineuridae > Rhineura > Rhineura floridana. Next base: position 187,631,464 of record NC_084482.1, read on the forward strand.
TTTACACATTTAAGTTCCATTAATAAGACAATTCCATGCATGTGTGCCTGGAAGCAAATTCCAGCCTTAAAAGGGGAATTTAAGTGTCCCAAACTTGAGGCTACTAGACTGCAGTCCGTGGAAGTAATTTCAGCTTCTCTACAATCCTATTATCTCCTCCACTTTTTGAAAAGGATGCACAGATTTCAGTCAGTAGCCACCTTTTTAAAGTCCCTGCACAATTATGGAAAGATGAGAATGCCTTATGAGCCATAGTGGAGATGTGGAGTGATCCTCCAGTCCCAGACACAGGATAAATTCCTTCCACCTCAACTGTTTGCTTATCAACATGGGGAAATCCTTCAGTAAAGAAGTTTTAAAATAGTTTACTTACCAGTATAGTTTACAGAATAATTGTTTGGATCCAAAAATTTCTTTACCAGTTCACAGTTGGACAGTATGTGATTGGAAGTAATTACATTGAGATAGTTCTGGAGTCCTTTCTGTCTCTCAGCTATAAATTCACGATCCATATTTCCAATCAACTTTTTGGGAGGAAGAGGTAGGCTAAGAGCAGAAATCTTTAAAAACAAAAGTTGAAGAAGTCCAATGTAAGCTCTTAACACAAACTACCAATGTTACTATTAAAATTCAGTTAACAGATACTTTCAGTTCAATGGAACAGCCTCAAGCATATGCTCTCCCCTTCCTCCAGAGAAGCCACGGAGAGACTGGAAAGTTTCACTTCTATGTTTGATTAACCACTGCTTAGCATTATGTTTGAGACCTAACTGTGGTTAATCTAGACTATAGTTGGCTGAAACAAGTTTGCTTCATAACCCATAGTTGGCTTGGTTAAAGCAAAATGTAAGTAAGATTAACCAGAATTTGCTGGGTTCAGATGAAATGCCAAACCCTTAGTCAAAAACAGAAGCTAAAGTCCTTTGAATTCCCTCTCACAGCCTCGCCAGAGAAGGAGAGTGAGCTCACTGCAGCTCATTCCCATCACAATAAGCCATGCTTTATCATGACATCCAAACTCAACCACTGTTACTTAAATTTGGTCATTATAAACGTCACATGAAACCGTAGGCCAGGTTTGCACATCACATTAAACTATGGTTTAATCCAGCGGTTCCCAACCTTTATGAGTATGGGACCCCTTTTGTAAGTTCAAAATATTTCATGACACCCCCCATGCTAATTGCAATTTTAGTCTCTGTTAATTGAAAAAATGGCGAGTGGCAAAAATCACATCTCCAAATATCCCTTTTCATATAAAGCTCCCTGCAGACAGGGATGTGTTGCTTTCTTTTCTTGATGCAAAAATCCAATCAAATTGGGATCCCCCCCCCCGACAGTCTGAAGATGTGGTTACAGTGTTTGACTAAGAACCAGGTTCAAATCCCCATCCAGCCATGAAGCCCACTGGGTGACCTTAGACCAAACACAGTCTCTCAGCCTGACCTATCTCACAGGATTGGTGTAAGGATAAATTGGAATGGGGGGGCGACCATGTACACCACCTTGAGCAACTTGAAAGAAAGGTGGGATATAAATGCAATAATAAATAAACAAATAAATTTCAGCTGCAGTATGTGGACACCAGCCTCAACCAACCTGCTGAGCTTTTTAAAAATCATCACCATCATCAAGAAACAGCAATGTGGTATTGGTAGGGATGCTAGATTGTGAAGGCAAAAGGGCGGACAGATTGAGGAGGGGGATTAGTGCTTTCAGGCCTTGGGATGATCATCAGAACTGATGACTTGGTTAGTGTGCACTTGGGGAATGAGAGTGGTGCGGAAGATAGATCAGCGCATGCACATACACAAATACACTTGCCCCTCCTGCAAACTTCTGCAGGCAGGCATGCATTTGGGCACATGAGAGGGGGGAATCCCTCAACTGCTGCCGCATCTTGGAGAGAGAAGTTGGGGGGCAGAATGTAGATGGAAGAAAGGGGGGAAACTGGCACACACACTTAGCCTCAGAGATGGGGGACGAGGAAGCCCTGAGCTTCCTCACTGCTCCTTGGTTCCGTCTGGGCTGAAGGCAAGATCTGGGTGGCCTCGCAAAGAAGAATAATTTTTAAAAGGAGGTGGCAGCGAAGCAGGAGTCACGAAGGGCAGTCAGGCCAGCTGCCAGGAAAGAAGGGGGAAAGCAGCCTTTCCTTACAGCCTTGATTCTCTTTGCTTCACAAAAAGCCCTCTCCTCTCGTTCTGAGTAAGGGCAGCAGCAGCAGGGGCAGTGCGAGGAGCCAGGAGCTGGGATAGTAATCCTCTCTTCTTCCTGGCAGCTCCACCCTCAGCCTCCTTTGGCATCTGCCATATGTGGTATAGGCAGATGCCTGCCCTTGGCGTGCCTGAAAAGACACTCTGGCGCTTCAGCAAAGTTCTCTGCTTTCGTTTGGAGCAAGGGGGAAGCGTCATCTGCAGTGGTAATGGAGAGCAGATAGCATCCAAAGAGAGAAGACTTTTTTACAAAAATTAATAAATAATCCGTTTCTTTACTATTCACAGCCCCTAGGTTGGGAACCCCTGGTTTAATGTGAATGAGCAGCATGCCTGTGCACACTGATGAATTGTTCCTGTTCTGCTCCTCTCCCACTCCTACTGTTGTCACACTGCAGGGAAACAAGCCAGAGTGTGGTTTGTCATGACAACTGAACCCAGGCTCATGGTTTATCTCCGCCTAAACAAAAGCGTAAGCCAAGCACAAACCTTGGTTACTTGCTCCATCCAGTCCCCACAACCACTCCCAGGATTTAAAAGTGATTACTGCTTTTTTGCCTCAAGGATGCCAAAGAAGTGTACAACAGTTAAAGCATCCATAAAATGGGAACAGGAAGGTTAAATATCAGCATCTCAAACATAATGGCAGACAGACAACATCAGGGGCTGGAACAATTCAGTTCTCATAGAAAGCCTGGTAAAAGAAGCCAAATCTCACCATCTGCTACTTAGTAGTCCTAGGCTACTAGGAGTCTGAACCACACCCAGGACAAATGCCCCACCACCAGATGACTCCCCTACCTCCAAACACATAAAGGTCCAATTAAAAGTTTATAGTAATCAATTGGCTATGAAATGGCAGTTTTAAGACTGTACCAAGGTCACAATCACAAGCATATCCTGACTGCTTTGTGCCACCAGAACAGGAGATAGCCATTTGAAACAACTGAAGGAGCACAATACACCCAGATGCAAAAACCTTTCTAAGGAATTGGGATGAGGATGCCCCGTTCAAGTCATTGTCTCATTTTGCAATGAAAATTGCAAAATGTTTTCCCAACCGGATGAGAGTTTGACTCATGTCCTTCATACAAAAAGCAAAGGGTCAAAGTTCCTGGAACTCCCAGCACAAACAAGAAGCAGGATGTGCTGCTCCTTCTACTACTATCTGTCATGCCATCCCAGTGTTACAGGACATGGCAGAATAACTTCATTGTCACCAGATATGCCAGTGGTAATACTGATGATGCCAATGCTAATGCGGAGTAAGAGTATCTTAGCTGCTTTTTAAAAAAATCCACATCACCTTCAAGATGGAAATAATTCAACATTTTGTATAGGATACCTAAGTAAAATAAGCATCAAGTTTAAGCTGCTGGGGAGCAGAGAGTGTTTGGTGAAGGCACTTAATTTGTTTTAAAAAACCCAAGAAGCTTGTTTTGAGGGTTTTTTTTTTAAGTATTGCTTTTGAGAAGAATTAACAGTCCATACTGAGGAAACAGGAAGGAAGGTTCACAACATTAGTTAGGACAGCAGAATTGCTTCTTCCTCCTTCATTTGGAGGATGTTTTTCCTAGAAAAACTCTTGCTGGACTCATTCACTTCTTCAAAGTGATTTACTATCCTTCTGCTGAAGTGATGCTTATCATACATTACAAAATAAATGCGCATTTATATTTTAAATATACATTTACTGATGCTCTTAATGATATTGAAACATAAGAATTTCCACTAACTACCTGACTAAGCATTGTGTACCTCTGTATGTTACTAATCACATGCATTTTTCACGTAATATGATATAGCCACGAGAATGGCTGCATGCTGTAGCCAGCATGGATTTTTCGCATTCCGCAATGTTAAGTTGAAAATACCCCCATGCCATTCTGCTGCTTCCCATAAGCTCATTTCAAAACAAACCCTTACAAAACGTATAGTCCTGAACTCAGAAACGCTTAACAACCCTCTAAGTTTTCATGGTGATACACAAAACACTCAGCGAGAATCCAGAGTTCACAGTGTAAAACAAGAGGAAAAAAATCCAGACCCTTGTTGGACTTTTTTTCTCTCAGTGGTCTCATAATTTGTTGAAATTAATTAAAAATCAGCCTTGTTCACAGAGTACCTGTAATCCTCACCTTGCCCCATACTCTGACCTTAATCTTCTGCAGTTTAAAAATGAAAAAAAGGCATGGCTGTTTCTTCATCAATTTAAGAAATTTAACACTGAAGTCTATTATAGCGTCGGGCATGCTCAGTAAGAACAGTCAGTGTTCTAAAAGCCAGACCCACAGCTGTTTGGCTTGGCTAATCAGAGGCCATATCCATGCCAGACATTTATTTCACTTTAGACCAGTGTTTCTCAACCAGTGTGCCTCCAGATGTTGTTGGACCACAATTCCCATCTTTCCTGACCATTGGCAATGCTGGCTGAGGCTGATGGGAGTTGTGGTCCAACATCTGGAGGCACACCGGTTGAGAAACACTGCTTTAGACAGTCATGGCTTGGAAGCGTAGTTCGTGAAGGGTGCTGAGAGTTGTCAGGAGAGTCCTATTCCCCTGACAGAGCTCCAGTGGCCAGAGTGGTTTAACAATCAGCCCCTCTTCTGGGGATTGTAGCTCTGTAAAGGGAATAGGGCCTCTCCTAACACCCTTGACAAACTATATTTTCCAGGATTCTTTGGGGAAAACCATGACTATCTAAATTGAAATAAAGGTCTGCTGTGGATGTGGCCAGCAACAGCTTTGGTTTAATTTTGGGTGGGAGACTGCATGTACCTGCTGTAGAATAAAAAGGTGAGGGAAACCCTGAAAAATAATAATACTGTTCACAATGTTTTCCTTTTGGAAAGGAAAGGGGCTTTCCCTCTGCCCAGTGCCCACCCACCCAATCTCCTCCTCTCCCTCCCCCCCCTCCTGGTCAGTTTCACATATCCTGCATGATTGTACAGGAGTAAATCCTCATTGTACTCAAAAAGCATGCTAATGATCAAACCTGCCCTCCCTTTTTATTATTATTATTATTGTTATTGTTATCATTATTAAAATTTATATCCCACCTTTCCTCCCAGCAGGAGCCCAGGGGAGCATTTTAAAAAAGAAATGAATTACAATTACTGTTACATGGCCCCAAAAAGGAATAAATTACCATTATAATTGCAATTGTTCTGAAAGGAATTAATTACTTTACCATTACTCAAAACTAATCACTACACTTAAGTTACTTTAAAAAATAAAAAACTAGAGTGCCTACAAGGTGCTGGCCTTGGCTGCTGCAAACTATGTCTCCCAAAATAACATTAAAAATAAACACACACATACAGGGGGTAGCAGAATAATTCTTTTTATCCATAAAATAGCAGTGGTGGTCTCTCCACTGGTAAGCGAGGCCGGAAGGGAGGCTGAAGCCACAGCTCAGATCTTTGCACGTCAAACCAAGCGCAACCCCCACACACTCAGCCAGCCAGCATAATCTCTCTCCCTTAACCACCTCCCAGACCCTGCCCTGCCACCAACTAAGGGATACCCATCCATGCAAATGCTCACTCACTCACACACACACACTCACACACTCCCCCCCTCTCACCTCCTCTCCCTCCCCCCCCCTCACACACACAGAGTCATCTTTCCCCTCCACAGTTCTTTATCTCCATTCTGCTGCTGCCTCCTCCTCCTTTATCCATGTTCTTGCCCTCCGGCTCCTTTCTCCATCCACTCCATTCTTCACCACTGTCCATTGTTTTCTCCAATCCACCCCATCTCGCTCTTCACCTCCTCCCTCGTCGCCTCCTACCCACTCACAAAGCACGAGGGAAGAGTGATGCTGCACAGAAGCCTAGTTTGAGGCACATGGTTTTCATCCACAAATCACAGACTTCCCCTGCTTCCCCCCCCCAAGTAATGCCCAAAAGCAATGCTGGAAACATTACCATTACTCCTCAAAAGTAATAAAATTACTTCTCATTCTATTACAATCAAAATGTAAGGAATTCCCCACTTGTTCCTCAAAAAAGTAATGAATTACAAGTAATTTGTTTTTTGTAACTAATTACTTCCAAGCTCTGCTCCTTCCCCCCCTCTTGCCCCTCCCCATCTCCATCCCTTCCTCTGCCCCCAAGTCCAGTTTTACCTATTCTAAGCATGACTGCACGGGAGTAAATTCCATTGAACTCAAACATCTAAGAACATAAGAACATAAGAAGAGCCTGCTGGATCAGGCCAGTGGCCCATCTAGTCCAGCATCCTGTTCTCACAGTGGCCAACCAGGTGCCTGGGGGAAGCCCGCAAGCAGGACCCGAGTGCAAGAACACTCTCCCCTCCTGAGGCTTCCGGCAACTGGTTTTCAGAAGCATGCTGCCTCTGACTAGGGTGGCAGAGCACAGCCATCATGGCTAGTAGCCATTGATAGCCCTGTCCTCCATGAATTTGTCTAATCTTCTTCTAAAGCCGTCCAAGCTGGTGGCCATTACTGCATCTTGTGGGAGCAAATTCCATAGTTTAACTATGCGCTGAGTAAAGAAGTCCTTCCTTTTGTCTGTCCTGAATCTTCCAACATTCAGCTTCTTTGAATGTCCACGAGTTCTAGTATTAGGAGAGAGGGAGAAGAACTTTTCTCTATCCACTTTCTCAATGCCATGCATAATTTTATACACTTCTATCATGTCTCCTCTGACCCGCCTTTTCTCTAAACTAAAAAGCCCCAAATGCTGCAACCTTTCCTCGTAAGGGAGTCGCTCCATCCCCTTGATCATTCTGGTTGCCCTCTTCTGAACCTTTTCCAACTCTAGAATATCCTTTTTGAGATGAGGCGACCAGAACTGTACACAGTATTCCAAATGCGGCCGCACCATAGATTTATACAACGGCATTATGATATCGGCTGTTTTATTTTCAATACCTTTCCTAATTATTGCTAGCATGGAATTTGCCTTTTTCACAGCTGCCGCACACTGGGTCGACATTTTCATCGTGCTGTCCACTACAACCCCGAGGTCTCTCTCCTGGTCGGTCACCGCCAGTTCAGACCCCATGAGCGTATATGTGAAATTAAGATTTTTTGCTCCAATATGCATAATTTTACACTTGTTTATATTGAATTGCATTTGCCATTTTTCTGCCCATTCACTCAGTTTGGAGAGGTCTTTTTGGAGCTCTTCGCAATCCCTTTTTGTTTTAACAACCCTGAACAATTTAGTGTCGTCAGCAAACTTGGCCACTTCACTGCTCACTCCTAATTCTAGGTCATTAATGAACAAGTTGAAAAGTACAGGTCCCAATACCAATCCTTGAGGGACTCCACTTTCTACAGCCCTCCATTGGGAGAACTGTCCGTTTATTCCTACTCTCTGCTTTCTGCTTCTTAACCAATTCCTTATCCACAAGAGGACCTCTCCTCTTATTCCATGACTGCTAAGCTTCCTCAGAAGCCTTTGGTGAGGTACCTTGTCAAACGCTTTTTGAAAGTCTAAGTACACTATGTCCACTGGATCACCTCTATCTATATGCTTGTTGACATTCTCAAAGAATTCTAATAGGTTACTGAGACAGGACTTTCCCTTGCAGAAGCCATGCTGGCTCTGCTTCAGCAAGGCTTGTTCTTCTATGTGCTTAGTTAATCTAGCTTTAATAATACTTTCTACCAGTTTTCCAGGGACAGAAGTTAAGCTAACTGGCCTGTAATTTCCGGGATCCCCTCTGGATCCCTTTTTGAAGATTGGCGTTACATACCCCTCTTCCTTCCTCCCCTGCCCACTCCAGCCCTCCCTCCCCTTCTTCTCCTCCCCCATTGTCAGTTTCACCTATCCTAAGCATGGTACAACCCACTGAACTCAAAAAGCATGCAAATGATCAAACCTGCCCTCCCTCTCCTCTAGCCTTCCTCCTCCCCTACCCCTGCCCTTCCTCCTCCTCCCCCCAACCCCCCCATGGTCAGTTTCACCTATCCTAAGCATGATTGCAGGACAGTAAATCCCATAGAACTCAATAAGCATGCAAATGATCAATCCATCCTCAGCAAACTTGCACAGGATCCCATTTCTTACCTCCCGGATTAAAAAGCAGAGAAATTCACTAATAGGCAAAGAAGCCTTACACTTTAAGAACGTACCTATAGCCAACAGATATTTCTATCAGAAAAAAAAGACATTTGCTGTGCTGATCTTGTTTTAGCAGGGAGGAAGCAAAGCTGATGGAGTTCAGATAGTAACTTTAAATATGCTTGATTTACTTTGCAATTTTAGTGAATTTTCCTATAGTCAGGGCCGGCTCCAAAGGGCGGCCAGGTGGGGCCCTGGCTGAGGGCCCCTCATTATGCTAGGGAACTAGCACTCCCCTTCTGCAGCAGGCTGCCTGCTGCGGATCGCAGGGAGGAAGCTGCCCACCTGCGTCCGTTTGTTCGCTCTGGCCGCCCGCCCGCTCCCTCACCCTCTGCCCCCACCAGCTCCCTCGCTCGCCCTCCCCCCGCTCACCCTCTCCCCCTGCTCACTCACTCGCCATCCCGGCCGCTCGCTCACTGTCCTGAGGGCCCCTCGTTATGGTGGGGGAGTAGCACTCCCCTTCCATGGCAGGCTCCCTGCCGCAGATCGCAGGGAGGGAGTTGCCCACCCGCTTGCTGGCCCACTCCCCCTCCCCCTCCCCCTGCCTGCTCGTTCACTTGCTCTCCCCCCCTGCTCACTCGCTTGACTTCCCGTCCACCTGGTAGGTAGGTAGGTTGGTGGGGCGTGTGTGTGTGTGCCAGGGCCCAGGGCAGGCTGGTGCCCAAGGGGCCCGGCCTGCCAGGTGCTGCCCTACCTGTAGTACATCATTTTCTTTTGCTTCTGTTTCTGTGAATGTGTGAAGTACAGCACCACTTTGCAAAATTTAAACTAAAAAAACCTCCAAAACAATTGTGGAATAATGGCACTGACTATTCTGCAGTATAGTCTCCAATGGATATGAGGAGTGTCTCAATTTGCACAACATAAAACAGTGGGAGGTGAAATATATTCTAGCAAATGTCTAGGTGTGCTCTATGTTTTCAATTGACCGTGCCCACCTTTCCTTAAGTGGAGTGAGTTAAGCATAGCACACTGAAAACATGCATCTTGGGCAGGGCAAGTTTGTTTTGTCCAACAGCTAGATTCAGTGTTTAAGTAGCAACATTAAACTGCAGTTTCAGATTCAACTGTTAATGTGCCCAAAACAGAAATAGAGCATAACCTCCAGTTTGAAACACAAAACGCTATCTTCACCATCATGACATTGACCAATAAAAAGGCTTTGAAATTAATAAAAATAAATTTGTCACAGATTTCTAGGATGAATAATGAGAGAAATTTATTTTTCTAGGTTAGATTCTCTGTACAGACAATAGTAACACAGGAAAGAAGCAAAGTAAGAACACCAACATACATACAAAAATGTAATTCTCCATCTTTGGAGATGGCAGGTGTTGCCCACACTCACCATACGGGATTGGGAGGTAAAAGCTGGCTTTGACGAATACTCCTACCAGGGAGTAAGCGCTCCCCATTGACTACCATTGTAATTATTTACCTATGCTGACCTTTTTCCCAGCAGAACATTTGGCCTGATTGCGACCCGTGGGAATGCTCCGAAGGGGAGCTGGATATAGCATAAGTCTGCTCCCCTCGGCTCCACCTCCGCCACGCCCCTGGAGTGCTCCATTTTCAGGCCTTCTGGCAGCTTTTCATACACCGGGCTGGGCTTCCTCAACAGCCCCCTGGGTGGGCTTCCTCAACAGCCCCCTGGCTGGGCCAGCAAGATCCTGGCAGCACCAGGACAAGGGGTTTCTACTGGCACAGCCCAGCAGCACCAGGAGCCTTCTGGCTCCGCTGGAGGTCCACCATATCCAAATCCCTCAGCCCGGCACACATACAAGTTGGATTGCCCCCTTAATATGGATGGATAGGTTTATTGCGGTCACAGACCAAAAAACATAAAAATATGTCGACATACAAATATCAAATACAACAAACACTGTTAAAACAATTCGAACCATCTTAAAAACATTCAAGTTACCAAAGTTTTCCTACATTGAATAGCTATGGCACAAAATTTGGCAATTTTCTTCATTACATCAGTAAATCGATCAGCCAGCAGGTACTCCACATAAAATGCTTCACTTCTACCAGGTAATAAATCTAAAATAGGTGTAATTAGTTGGCCTCTAAGGTCGTAATAGAAGGGGCAGTGTAATAAAACATGCGTAACTGTTTCAACTTCATCTTTACCACATGGACATTTTCTATCGTTATATGGAACTTTTTTAAATCTACCCTCTAGAAGCGCCGATGGTAAGATATTGAATCTTGCCAATGTGAATGCTCTACGCCATTTAGGTAATGTGAGATTAGATAGATATGCCATAGGTGCCAAGGGTTTGATATTATATCTATGCTTCCTAACTAGCATCAATTGTTGCTGGTAGTCTATATCTCTAACTCTCTGTAAGATGTTTGCCTTGGCCTTTATATAACCCGTATCTAAAATCATTGGGATAGAAAATCCTAGGGTTGATATTTTATCTAATAGTATATTTTCCCATGATGACTGGAAACTATCTCTTAGGGTATGGGGAGACAACCCTACAGGATTAAATACTAACTTTAGCCAAAAGGTACTTCTGTGACACCAAATACGAGATTCTATAGTTGGTAAACCTGTTTCTAATCTTAAAATAACATTTGGTACACAAGAGGGAACTGTTAAAATAGATCTAAGGAAGGAGTTTTGTACTGTCTCCAAAGGTGCAAAATTCAAACATGTGGTGGCCCCCTTAATATGAATATATTATTCTCCAATATTCTATTGTTCTGTATATTTAGCACACCACACAAAGAGAGAATAAGCACAGGGTAGTCAATGTAGTTCAACTGGCTTGTATTAGCAGGGTCATCAGGATAGGATTCTGGAGCAGAAATATTTGTTTTAATGTTTTTAATTGTTGTAAACCGCCCAGAGAGCTTCAGCTATGGGGCGATATACAAATGCAATTAAATAAATAAATAAATCCCCTCTACAGAATGAGCAGGAGGGCCCCAAATGCAGGAGCGCTCGCTTACCACATTTTGATGCAATGTGAAAAAATACAAATTGCCATCTAAAAGTGGACCCCCCTCCCCCAATAAGATTACTGTCCTGAGTCTAAGCATTATTTAACTGCATCACTGTCTTGTGAGCTACTATCAATGAGATCACATTTAACAGAATTCTTGTTCCATCTGCATTCCACAGAGCACAAGAGGAGCAAAATACACTTTTGAAATCTATTTGATGAAATTCTGCAATCACTAACTTTCCTCTTCTTCCTAGGAGTCACTAAACAGTTCTTTACCATACAGCCCTCTTCCTGTACTTTCCCACGCATGCTAAAAAGAAATCAATGTTCTGGGAAAGTACAGACAGACAGTAGCTGCAGTGTTTGAAAAACGAAGGAATGCCACTCAATGACAGAGAAATACATCACACAATAAAACAGCATCAGAAAGTACTCTGGAAAGGGACAAAATGACTGCACACACACAGCTTAATTCAAAAAGGTCAATACGACTTTTCCAGTTGGAAGAGGGAAAGGGAGGAGATGTTTTAACCACTAAAGATTAATCAAGTTAAATTATTGCTGACAGTCAACTCTGCTACTCCCCCACAGTAAAATTTCAACTGGTTGAAGTAAACATTACTTTCAGTTTTCTCAAAGCATAACCTGATACTTTTGAATTACCAGATCATTTCCCAGTCCTTACACTTTTTCCTGCTCATTTGAATAATTGTCATTTCATTAGCCTGGTTCACTTGTCACATTAAACCATATCTCAATGCAGGCTCATAGCTTATCTCTCTCCAAACTAGAAGCCCAGGTTCAGACAACATGACCAATCATGGCTTTGTTACTCATGGAACAGCACAGCCAGGGACTTTTGAGCAGCGTGCACCAATACATTGATTATTCTCATTAAATCATAGTTAAACATTAACTATGGTTTAACAAAATGTGCAAGCACAGCCATCAACTCATATGCAAAGGCTACTTTACAAGACATGCAAGTATTTTGATTAGGGTTTCTTGAGGAATTTTATCTGTGTGAGGTCAGATATGAACTACTCCTGGACTGATGTGCACACCAAAAGATGTAGCTGTCTATTGGAGTTTATATTTCCCAAATGTTCAAGCTAGCTTTTGGCTCAAAAGACCTATCAAAATGCTTGTAGAAATCCATGTCTTGAGAGACCAGAAATATGTATTCACATGCAGATTCAGGTGCAGATTGTTTTTTTGATACAGATTAATGCAGAAAACATTTTGGAAGAGACTTACACTTGAAGACATGCAAAAGCAACATGGGCCCAATATAGAATGATTTGTCTACTCCTAATTCCAAGAACAGTTTTGTACAAAGAAAGGAAAACCTCTTACCTGCAAACTATTATTCAGCAAATCAAAGTCACTATATCTTCTTATAATCTACAAAAACAACACAGAATTAGTGCGGATACAATACAATTTGACACAACTGTGTGTGAACAGCCACATCCTGTTACTCAGACACAAGCGCTGCAGGAGTCAACATCATGCCAGATGCAAAACTTCCAAAGAGAACTAAAGAAATCTCTCTCTGTGCATGCTATAATCACCCTATGACTGCAAAACATCACTTCAGTTTAATTCCACATACACATAAAACAAGCTTGCACTCGTGGGCTTGTACTTTGCAGTAGCAACATTGTTGTATCCGAGCTTATACAAAAATAAGATATCAGCTGAAGACATAAATAAAAGTCTAATTTTATGTTTTCAATGTAAATATGTTTTCCTTTTGAGTAGTACGGGTTTCTAATTTAGGAAAAACTCTTCACCTTATCCAGAAATCATCACACCATGGTATTTGGAATCTCAGGATGGGCTACACACATCATGTGGCAAGTGTGTTGGATTCTGGATACAACACCACCACCACATTTCTTGCAACCAACGTTCATAATGTGAATGACAGACTTGTGTCCTTAAACATCCCCTGGTATGCACACATTAAGGAACTGCACTCAGTCAGACCTCTTCAGCTGGCACTCTTTCGCTTGCATATATGGATTTTTAAGGATACACATCCAAAAGCAACTGCTACCAGTACACAAGCAGATTAAAAATGTGAAAGGAAGAGCCGTGCAAGCAAGGAGGAGTGGGGGCGGGGAAGCAAAAGCTTGCAAAGAGCTGTTGCCCTATTGTCAATAAATCAGTCCTACAGTCAAGAGATACAGCCTCCCATGTAGCACCAATTAGGAGGCGTGGGACTCTGCTGGCACTCTGCCCCTGAGTTCTAGCTAGCAAGTCAGACACCAGAAAGATCTGGTCACTGTCCATGCCCTTATAGAACAGGACACCTTCACACTTTCAGGGTTTTTTTTTATTATTATTTCTCTCTATGTTCAGAAGTTACCTCTGGTGCCTTCAGACACCTTGCTGCTCTTGCAGTCTGCACTTGTGGCACTCTCTGATCTAGACAGCATAGACTGAAATGGGGCAAATATTAATAAATATTAATAAATCGGTGGTTCTACAGCTGGAAGTTGAACTTGGGGGCCTTTTAGTTCCCTCCAAACATTAGGATCCTATTTACTAGCTGATCACAGAAACAACATATTCCAAGTTTTCTACCAAAACAAAACGGGACTCAGTATGTCTTTAGACCCTTATTCCAGGTTCATGAAAATGGAGAAAGAAGAAAGTATTATAGCAATGCACTTTGAGAATATAAACACTGCTGACGGTGTAGCTTGTATGCAGAAAAATGTGAACAGGACCAATACACAAAGCCCTGGTGCTACTGTACAGTTCCTTTCAAAACGACTGTACACAGATGCATCACACAGGTTCTATTAAAATGAAGTCATACAGGAACAGTGTGGACTGAACCCAAGATTTCTTGGGAAACCTGGCTTGTCAAGGTTCAGATGATGAAGGCGCCTTTCGCTATGTTGCCTGTAACCCAAAGAACAGATTGTGTCTTCTTGATTTATATTAGAGTTTAACAAGTTACCTGCCAGCTGTTTTCCATGGAAATCCCTCTTTGCACACGAATGATGTATTCCTAGAAATGAGAAGGAAACCAGTTAGAAAGCAGAGATCACAAATGAAAATCTGTCCATTCAAACCTAGAAGTGCTTTTAAAGTAGTCTAAATTTGACTACAGGCCATAAAACAATTCTAGCCCATATATTTTATCTTGCAACCGCTACCATTTTTTCAAGCGAGTCCTGCTTTTTGCTCCCTCTTTCTCTGTGCTGGCTTATCAGCACATTTGTTTTGTTTCATTTCTCTCCACTGCATACTCTTTTTTATGTTTTGCATTACACCCCAGTCCATGATAGCTGCACTCCTTCACGTCAAAGAAAGGTGCTGCTCTACTCTAAATTCAGGAGAGACTGAAAAACTCTGGGTATATCGGGCCAATCTGTCTGGAGGACCTGAATGCCAGTGTGCCCTTGTGGTAGGCGAGGAACCTGTGGCTGTCCAGATATTGTCAGACATCAACTCCCATCATCGCCAGCCAGCATGGCCAGTAATCACGAATGATGGAAAATGTAATCCAACATATGGAGGGCTACATCCATGGGTTAGGCCAGTGGTTCCCAACCTGGGGTCTGTGACCCCTGGGGGGCCTGCAAAGAGCCAAGACAGAAATTAATTGGGTTTAAAAAAAAAAAAGTCTTCAGGATGGTTGAAACAAACTGAGCAAGTGCAAGTGACCTTCATTCCTGGCTCCTCGCCCCGCCCCTCAAGGAGACCAGCTGCTGACTGCTCTCCCTGAGCTTCCAGCTCCTTAACCCCTTACGGAGAAGGATAGCCCCAGCCTTTGCATGCTGCATGGAGTGGTGGCAGCAGCAGCAATAGCAGAAGGAGAGCACAGACATAGTCAAGAACATGTATGGGGGGGGAGGGGAGTCCTCTGGCCTTCTTGCAAACCCTTCCCATAACCCACCAGACTCCTGAAATGTGAACAACACAGAGACACACAGCAGTGGCAGCACACTCTTCCAATCCCGTGCATTCTCCTGCAGCCCCACAGAGGCCATTACCAGGCTAAGGGAGTGGTGATGGGGGGAGTGAGGGTGGGGGAAGAGAAAAGTAGGGGAGGCCACTCCTCACCCCTCTGCCTCAGAAAGAGAGGGAGAGACAGAGGCAGCGGTTGAAGAGGACTCCACCCTTGCGCTCACTGTCTACTTCCCTCTCCTTCCTCCCACACAGGTCACTCTGAGAAAGGAAGCACCTAGAATGTACATGCAGCCCGCTTTACTCCAACCCTCCTTCCCCACCCTCATGTCCCAAGTGCCCTCCCTCCCACATAGCTGCTCCTCTTCACTCTTTCAGCCACTACAGTCTCTTACTTGCTGCCTTCTTCTAACCCACCAAACCTTTCCCCCACCCACAACTTGGCACACCTTTCCTCCCTCTAACCCTGCCTCCTCCCTTCGCATTACTTCTCTCTCATTTCTCTCTCTGTCCACTTGCACTCGCCCACTCCCACCCCTGGCACCCAAGTTTGCTCCTGTTTTGATTTTGACTATAGGTATGCATGAACTGGGTGTTTAAATTTATTTCATATTTACTGGGCTTTAATTTCCTGCCAGGCAGATTTATCTTTCTCTTCTGCCTGTGTTTCTCTGCCTTTCTGCAAATCGTGGTGATGGCCAGAGTAGCAGCAGCAGGAGAGCAACAATTAGCATATGGGGGGTCATGACATTTTTTGAGGTTCCCATACTCATAAAGGTTGGGAATCACAGGGTTAGGCTATGTTCAGCTGGCAGCTCTCCTCATGGTTTAATACTCTAAACCAAAGACTTTGGGAGATTTCACGTAGAAGGTACCAAGAGGCATGAAGTCTTTGGATTATGCCACTTGGGCTGGCCCTGCTCAAACCCAGTGCGCCTTAGGGACTACCACTTATCAGCTTGAAGAGAAGCACAATCCCTGTGTGACTTCCAGATGCTGCACACTGAATTAGTGCACTAACAGAAAACAGGGGGAAACCCTCACCCCAACTTTTTAACCTATTGTCCTGAGGAAAGGAACCATGTTACTTCTTCCTTTTGTACCCGCATATTCCCACTGTTGGGACTATACAAGTGTCTGCTAAGAGAAATGCACGAGTTTATTAGGTACTTAAGTGTTTAAAATTGATGTAGTAGCCATAAAATAAATATGCACCCTTCCTTAGCCATAAATAGCAAAAGGAGAAAATGTTCTCCAGAGACCTAATTTGTAAGCTATTTATATGTGTTATGGCCTCCTCCTCACCTCAGGGAACTCCCAAGTTGCCCCAGTTTCACATTTATCTTTGTTTCAAATTTTAAACACAGATCCCTGGATCACACTTAGTACTTTAAATGCAATTTATAGCAAAGTGTAAATTTTCAGGCTTTATTATGAAGAACGTTTCAGATATCACAATGCTTCCTTGAGTGCCAAATGCTGTAGAGCTACTTAACACAAGGTTGATTGACAGATGGCCTACACTTTGCCAACTGTGGCATCCCACCAGGGTCTGAATTTATCCCACTATGAACAGCACACAAACCAGGAAATGGTGGAGAGGAATAGCCCAAATACTCACGGAGCTCAAGCATTACTTCCAGTATGGTTTAATCAAGAAGTCAAGTGTGACTAGAGATGTGAAGGCTCAGAAAAAACCAGAAAAATGAGAAACAACCAGTTGCTTTCCTTTTTCCTAAACCTTTTTTGTTTTGTTTTTTCACAAAAAACAAAACAAAAAAGGGAAACAGAAAAATGGGGGGTACAGGAAAAATGTTTCCCACCCACCCCAAACCTTCACATCTCTAAGTGTGACAATGTACACATCTATTTTGTCATGATTCCATATTCCAGGAAGGCCCTAAGATGTTGCCAAACTACAGCTCCCATCATCCCAGGCCATTGGCCATGCTTGCTCAGGCTGCTGGGAGTTGTAGTTCAGCAACATCTGGAGCACCAAAGGTTCCTCACACCTGTTCTAGGACATGGCTCTGGTCAATGCCGGGATGGAAAACTGCCTGGGAACCCAATGTATGCTGCCTTCAGTTCCATGTTAGAAAAACATGAAATGTAATAAAACAATGTATTCATTCACAGACAGAGGTAAGCTCACACAAGAGCAGTCGCACGTACATGAACCACGTATCCGAGCCCATCAGCCTTCCTGAGTCCAGAGAGCATTTTGCTCCTCATGATAGTCAGGGTATCTTGTTCAACCTCTCTCCTGCAAAGCACTTGATCTGTTGTCTTGTGATGAAAAAGCAACCAGAACTGCAGATTCCAGGGCAAGAGCTAGACTGCTATACTCCACATACAAGGAACTGCCAGATTATATATACTGGGGGCCTACTGTGCAAACTATTTATTTAATCAAGATAATGATTAATCCAGCTCCAATGCAGTTGTCTCAGAAAGACTACCTAGGATAAAATTTTCTTATGCTTTTTAAAAATTGCTCTACTGTGGAAAAGGGGAACCCCAATTTCAGTTTCCTATCCCCGCACACTGAAGAATCACACTTTTATTCAGCTAGCAATCGATAGCTCTCTCAGGGCCACAATTTGCACACTTCAAAAACTAGGTTTTCACTGTCTCCTCCTGAAAGCAAAGTAGTAACTACTTCCTTGAAAGTAATGAGCCTTCAGCCCTTGCTCAAGCTGGCTGGAGGAATGGCTACGGATGTTCAGCAAGAAGCCAACACTCCCAATCAAGAGTCCGCCAGCAAAAAAACCAGTTTTGCTCCATGAAGAACACATAAGGAAGTTCTAAGCTTAATGGACAATATAAAAACTGACAAATCACCGGGCCCGGATGGCATCCACCCGAGAGTTCTCGAAGAACTCAAAGGTGAAATTGCTGATCTGCTAACTAAAATATGTATCTTGTCCCTCGGGTCCTCCTCCGTGCCTGAGGACTGGAAAGTGGCAAATGTAACACCAATCTTCAAAAAGGGATCCAGAGGGGATCCCAGAAATTACATGCCGGTTAGCTTAACTTCTGTCCCTGGAAAACTGGTAGAAAGTATTATTAAAGCTAGATTAACTAAGCACACAGAAGAACAAGCTTTACTGAAGCAGAGCCAGCATGGCTTCTGCAAGGGAAAGTCCTGTCTCAGTAACCTATTAGAATTCTTTGAGAGTGTCAACAAGCATATAGATAGAGGTGATCCAGTGAACATAGTGTACTTAGACTTTCAAAAAGCGTTTGACAAGGTACCTCACCAAAGACTTCTGAGGAAGCTTAGCAGTCATGGAATAAGAGGAGAGGTCCTCTTGTGGATAAGGAATTGGTTAAGAAGCAGAAAGCAGAGAGTAGGAATAAACGGACAGTTCTCCCAATGGAGGGCTGTAGAAAGAGGAGTCCCTCAAGGATCGGTATTGGGACCTGTACTTTTCAACTTGTTCATTAATGACCTAGAATTAGGAGTGAGCAGTGAAGTGGCCAAGTTTGCTGATGACACTAAATTGTTCAGGGTTGTTAAAACAAAAAGGGATTGCGAAGAGCTCCAAAAAGACCTCTCCAAACTGAGTGAATAGGCAGAAAAATGGCAAATGCAATTCAATATAAACAAGTGTAAAATTATGCATATTGGAGCAAAAAATCTGAATTTCACATATACGCTCATGGGGTCTGAACTGGCGGTGACCGACCAGGAGAGAGACCTCGGGGTTGTAGTGGACAGCACGATGAAAATGTCGACCCAGTGTGCGGCAGCTGTGAAAAAGGCAAATTCCATGCTAGCAATAATTAGGAAAGGTATTGAAAATAAAACAGCCGATATCATAATGCCGTTGTATAAATCTATGGTGCGGCCGCATTTGGAATACTGTGTACAGTTCTGGTCGCCTCATCTCAAAAAGGATATTCTAGAGTTGGAAAAGGTTCAGAAGAGGGCAACCAGAATGATCAAGGGGATGGAGCGACTCCCTTACGAGGAAAGGTTGCAGCATTTGGGGCTTTTTAGTTTAGAGAAAAGGCGGGTCAGAGGAGACATGATAGAAGTGTATAAAATTATGCATGGCATTGAGAAAGTGGATAGAGAAAAGTTCTTCTCCCTCTCTCATAATACTAGAACTCGTGGACATTCAAAGAAGCTGAATGTTGGAAGATTCAGGACAGACAAAAGGAAGGACTTCTTTACTCAGCGCATAGTTAAACTATGGAATTTGCTCCCACAAGATGCAGTAATGGCCACCAGCTTGGACGGCTTTAAAAGAAGATTAGACAAATTCATGGAGGACAGGGCTATCAATGGCTACTAGCCATGATGGCTGTGCTCTGCCACCCTAGTCAGAGGCAGCATGCTTCTGAAAACCAGTTGCCGGAAGCCTCAGGAGGGGAGAGTGTTCTTGCACTCAGGTCCTGCTTGCGGGCTTCCCCCAGGCACCTGGTTGGCCACTGTGAGAACAGGATGCTGGACTAGATGGGCCACTGGCCTGATCCAGCAGGCTCTTCTTATGTTCTTATATACAGCAGCCTTTGCAATTTGCATTGGTCATCTTAGGAAAAGCCATCAGTAGAAAGGGAGAGATAATGTACATTAGAACATACAAGAGAGGACAGATAATGTGTCAATTGTGAACAGAAATAAAAAGACAAGTTAACTAATCCTGACACAGTATGTCATAAAGGGATGCTCACGGTAAGAAAGTCTCTTACCAAAGCCTCATAGGCAAACAGGAATTCTAGGAGCAGCAGAGCAACAACTGTTGCTAGTCTTATTCAGAATGCACACATCATGCACTTCTACTCAAGGATACACCTGGGAATAAATCAACGCACTCTGCTGACACAAATTTACAGTTTACAAATACACCTGCAATGCTTCCTGCTTCTGTGTTGATCACAAGTGCACGGCTGAGGGGTCTATATGAGTAGGAAATCTCTCTTCCCCTCCCCCTTTATTGACACTCATCTCTGAATGAACCTAACTCCAAAGGAGCATTACTCCTGTGGGGTTTGACACTGATAACACCGATGTAACTAGCATACAGAAGCAAAAAACAAACATACTCTCTCTGTACACAGGAAAAAGTATTTGCCCGCAAAATCAAGATTTCCCTCAAAACGCCAATGGAACTTTAACACATATAACCTGCAAAATCAGGAAGATTGAGGCACATATGTAACTCATCACAGGATTGCACCATCAGCTATTTACAGGTGTATTATAAATATCTCATTTTCAGTCTTGGATTAATTTGCATTTTGATTAGCTTTTTTTCATTTCCACAGTATAGTCATTTTCATATGAGAAGAGCCACTTTCAAATGTGCACAAAGAAACCTCACCAAAATCAGTATTTTTGTCTTGTGGTACCTTTCCATTTCAGATTCAATAGTCACAGCATCAAGCCACGCTATCAACATCTGGAAACATTCACAATCTTTGCCATCTTTCCAGACGACTGGAGTAAGTACTAGTATTACTGCTAAGCATCCACATAGCCTTGTACTCTGGCACTGATTAAAAAATACATATGATATTGTCTTCCCAGTAGGCTTTAAAATGAGAGGTTGCAACACTAAGCATATTTACTTGCAGTATGCTTGAATGAAATAAAAGGTATTGTCTTCCAAGAAAGTGTGGTCAGGACTTAGGAACTCAAAAACCAGACCAGACAAAAGTGACTGGAGAGGGCAAAGTTTGATGGGTACCAGAAAGCACACAGTAAATAAGTGTTCGAAGAGCAGAACTTCCCTAAAATATAAGACCATACTTTTTGTTGTTGTTCATTTGTCATTTATTTGTAAGAAGTGAGAAAAATTATGCATAAGAAATGCAGAGACGCTTCCAAACCAAATGTTAATTCATTCAGCAATGCTAGATGATGCGATCACCAATCTGATGTGCCTATTTTGCATACATTTAGCTCTAATTAGAGTATCACGTGTTGTACTTTTTGCATTTCACTACCATCCAAGTCCTTTTCTACATTTTTCCTTTACATTCTTGTCTATAAATGAGACTACATTTCATGCATTTAGCCCACCAAAGCCTATGTAATAATAAAGTTTGCTAGTCTTTAAGTTGCAACAAGACTCGTTGATGTTCTAAACTGGGGCTGGCCAAACCTTTGGCCAGTATTCTGCAAGTGAAGTATGAATTTTCCTAAACATTAGGTTCATCCTCTGAGGCCCTTCTCCAAGTTTCCCCACCTTCCAAGTTAGGCAGATGCTGACTGGATGTGCCATCCCCATATGGATTGTCCTCGCAGAAGGGGGGAAAACTTGCCTGGTGTCAAATTCAATGCCATTCTGGTGCCAGACAAAGACCAAGCTTCCCAACATATCAAGTAGCTGGTTTTAATCTGTTGCTTATTGTTTTCACTTGCTTTTAATGTGTTTTATTGCTCTGCTGCATTTATTTGTTTTCTGTAACTGTAGTGTTTTAATATATTTTTATTCTGTTAGCCATTCTGAGAGCCTGTGCTGAAAATCAGCATATAAATTCCATACTAAACAATCAATAAGATGATATTCTAGCAGAAGTTACATGGAATATGCAACCACCACCATCACCCCACATCTTGGGGTAGTTTTATCTCTACTCTACTGAGCTGGTGAGCAGATAGCAACACAGTAGAGGCCTGACTCTATAGCACACTCTGTACCTGTCCAGATATGCCATGAACTCTTGGTACCTGTGTCACCTATGCTGCGCTTTGGCCATCTACTTACTAGAGGACACATTTTGCAAAACATTAAATGCAGTTGTAACAAAAGATCCCTAGCTTCAAAGAAATGGGACATTATCTTTGACTGTGCACTCCCTATTCTCATAATATTATACTACTACAGCCTACTTAAAATATCAGACAGGAATACTTTCAGGTATGAGTTGCAATGCAACCCACGTATAGGATGCTTCTAGACAATTTATTCCAAAATTGGGGGTACACATTCATGGAAGTTTTTTGCAGCATCCACACAACATTGTCCTCATCAAAATGCCAGTTTGTACTTTTCCCTCATTTAATCAGAGTTCCTCTTTAATGAAGAAATTCCGGTAGTTAAAAAGAACCTATTAAATATTTACAGTCATTAATAGTATGGAAGCTCCTTAGCACATATTTTTTGTAGGCAGTTTATCACATGTGCAGTGAATTTTCGTGGGTGGCCTCTGTTGCCACACCCTTACTTCCATTTGGCCCCACCTGAGCACAACAGCAGTTTTAGACCACAATACCTGATGGAAAGCCTCTCCCAACATGAACCCACCCGTACACTACGCTCAACATCTAAGGCCCTCCTCCAGGTGCCTACTCCGAGGGAAGCTCGGAGGCTGGCAACAAGGGACAGGGCCTTCTCAGTGGTGGCCCCCAAATTATGGAATGATCTCCCTGATGAGGTGTGCCTGGTGCCAACACTGTTATCTTTTCGGCGCCAGGTCAAGACTCTCCTCTTCTACCAGGCATTTTAGCATGTGTTTTTAAATTGTTTTTAATTTTTTTAATTGTTTTTTGTGTTTTAAAATTTGTATATTTGTTTTTATTGTTTTTAATTGCTGTAAACCGCCCAGAGAGCTTCAGCAATAGGGTGGTATATAAACAAATAAATAAACTTAGCCATTTTGTTTCTGGTGGCCCAAAGGATGTGAAGATGACTCTTTCCACCAATTGCTGCATGCTGAAAGCATGTTCCACAACACCACAACCACATGAACAGCACAAAGGGAGACACACTACAGGGCAGAAGGGGGGGGAACAGCTCCAAACAGATAGCAGCACAGAAATGGAGAGCCAATCCTTTACTGTCTGCAGCCCTGATCAGATCTTATGCACATGATTTTACATGACTCACATCAGACCTCCTCGCCAGGAATCCTGATGTATACACTACCCTTTATCAACAGGATTCTTGACAGGGGGTTGTTTTTTGTAATAAAAGACTTCCTTGCTCAAGACCTCCATATTATTATTTTTTAAAGACTGATGTATGTTCTGTGTGGTACTTAAATTAAGGCTGCAATCCTGTGAGCGCTTACTTGGGAGAATGTCCTATTGATTTCTATGCAATCTACTTCTCAGTAAACGTGTCTAAACCTTGGCTGCAAGAATTGTTTGTTTTTCTTCCCCTTTGCTGGGGAGGAGGGGGTGTGCACAGAGGAATGTGTGTTTATGTGTGTTGGAGAAGATAGCGCTGTTTTCATGAAGACAGGCAAATCTGCCTTCATTGTCTTTTGCTAGCAATAATTCAACATCAATGCTTGTAGTAGAAGTTTGAAGTGTTTTACACAGGTAAAAACCACAACCTGATCACCACTGTTAGGTCAAAACTAAAATTCTGAGCTGTCCTTTAAACCTTACTCACCTCACGTTCACCCCAGGAAGAGTGCAGAGCTGAGTCACATGAACCCAGAGACCCAGGAAATAACAACAAGAACCTTTGACAAAGGGGACCCAACCTGTCCAGCAAGGTGCCTTCCAGAAATGGGAACCCCATTTATTGAAAGGGGTTCAGAATATATACCCTCAAGGAGGGACTACAGGCCAGGGGGATGAACCTAATACAGCATAAAGAAATGACACGGTGGCATAAAGGTCATGACAAGAGGGAGGGAAGGAGAGCAGGGGGAGATGAGCGAAACTGCCCGGGGCATGCTGCCCCTTTGTAAATCAGAATTTGCAGACTGCATACTGCCTTGAGATAAAGGCTGGAGCCAAAGAGCTGAAACAACCAGGAAGAGAACACTAAGAAGAGACAGAGTATAAACAAATGCAAAACACATTCATGTGGGGAACAAAGGCTTCCATCCTTTGACACCTATCTGTTAAAGCTCAACGAGCATGTGAAAAGCTGAATTCAGTTTACATTCTGGACCAAAATTTTTCCTGCAAAGCTTCCTGGGATGGGGGTCAGGTTAGGGGCAAATAAACCAAAATTAATTTTATTTCAACCATAATTCATTTTAACCCAACACCACCAACCCAGCAAGATGACAAAACGGATAATTGCTTTTCCCATCTGCAGATTACCCCTGCATCTTTAAATGTCTGTGTGTAGGGAGATGGAGTCACTCTTAAATACAAATCAAGCCTGGGTTAGGAGGACTAGGGCTGCAGACACACTACATGCTTCAAAAATAGTCATTTTGAAACAACTCTGCCTACAGCTGGACACATCTCCCCCACTGCTGACTGGAACCGCCCACAGCAAAGTGTGTTCATTGGACACACCTGGAGTGGCAACTGAGATAATGGTGAACCAGTTTTGAAGTTCATATGAAGCTGACTTCAAGGTAAAACGTGCTGGAACTGCAACGTCCTAGAATGTGGAGTAAAAGGGGGCAGAATTTGCCTGGTGTTGTGTGTCACTGCGTTCAGAAAGTACAGGTGGAGGTGCACTGAAGCCAGCAAAACCTCAAGTGTCTCTCTATCCTAGGAGACAAGACAGTCTGGGGGAATCAATCACATAGAGGGAGTACTGAAGGGAGAATGTAAACGGGGGTAGTATAATAAAGCTTGCAGTTCCTGCTGTGAAGAGATACAATGCAAAAAAATACTTGCACTGGATTCTATTCATGATCAGACATAACAACCTTTACTGATCAAGGATTAAAAGTCAGATAGTATGGAGTTTATCACTGAAGGAATCACTACTCAAAGAAATGCCAACTGGTTTTTGGGAGGTGATTGTCCCATGTAAATTCCATCACAATGCCTACTGTTTATTAAGACACAACATGCGTCAGGGTGGGGTGTGTGAAGTAGGGTAGTTTTTAAGGAAAGCAAGTGGAGCTAGCCCAGCACAAGCTTTAATTTTCCCCACTGTGAAACATGCTGGTAATATTTGCTCTTGCATATTTCCTAGGGATTTTTTTTTTAACCAAAGCACACACAGGTACAGAAATACCTGAGCACATAGAGAGAATGGAAAGGGGTATGAGGACTAATTGAGGGTAAAGACAAAGAAAAACCACAGTCCAGATTCATTCTGTGAATAGCAAGTGGCAGAACAGCAATGAGTATCCATGACTGAACAAGCAAGGATGTGTAGACCCTCTCATGCCGATTGTGCACATAAACAAATCAGTTCTGGATGACCCATTTGTAAGATTAGGCACCCGGACAAGCTGTAAATTAGGGTTGTTCAACAGCAACATGTGTGCATTTTGTAAGCTCAAGCAAAGAATTGCCAGCCCAGTCTATATGCACTGGGTATCCACATGTAACCCAAATCTACATAAGCATGCTAATTTCTATAAGGATGCACATTCTATACAGGAGTTTGCATGTGAAGCAACCCTCTGTCTTTCCAATTCAACCTACAATATAATTACAGCAAGGAAACAAACATTTGTTCATAGCAAACTATCCTGTATTCAAACTATTCTGTATTCAAACTAAATTAAATCGAAGAGGACTAATGAAACAGAAAAGCAGATATTAAGTATCCATAACTAGTTGAGAATGTGGTTAATGAAATATGAATTTAAAGTCATAGTTACTGCTATATTTGATGTGCTAATCCTCTTCATTATCTCCAGTACAGTCACCGATCTATCCCCACCCTTCATCCTATCCTATCCAATAAAGTCTGTAAACTCCCTAGACTAGCAGCTCCGTCACATCTGCACTCTGTGTGGCACCTATTATACCACTGCTATTCAACACAATATGCAGTAGTAATTATACACAGAGAATCATCATCATTTTGAGAGTGTATTTGGAACTCCCTTTTGCTGTCCTTATTGATCCTATGCCAAATGATCTCACAAAACCCAAGAGCTTCTAAACAAATCTGTCATCCAGCAGAAACATTGCTTATGCAACCGTCTTCAGTATTTACAAACCTACAAGTACTGTTTCAACACTCTACTACACCACTGCTGAGACAGAAAGTATTCCATTGCCAAAGAAATCCCCAGGTTGGAAGGATAGGTTTTACAATCGTTGGGTTGGGATCTACAACCAGGTTGTGTCCTAATCTAAATAAAATGGATCACACCAGCAAAGGTTTTAGCTTATTTTTAAAAATTTTAGTATTTGCTTTTATTTTTAAAACAAGGAGAGAGACAGATGGAGAACAAGGGACTGGATGTACAAGAAAACGATGAAGAAAGGTGAGGAAAGGGAGAAATATTACTATATTAGTGATACTAAATTAAAAACTGGTAAACTTTAGTTCAGCCATAACCTTTGTGGGTAGGATTTCCAACTAGCATACAAGCCTGAGGCTTTGAATGTAGCTGCAGTGCCAAACCAGCTACAGGGCAGTGCCAGTTTGTCAACCTGCCAGTAAAGATGTGGGATAAGTATTACGTTCCCAGGAATGCTTGCAATTCCAAAAGGCCTCTGGATTCCAATTGCAAATCTAGAATTTGCCTCTACTGGTACAACAACAGGTTTTTCCATTCCCTGCAAGGTCCCATTAATGAACAGCCTGCCCCCTTCAAAAATAAAATAGACAAATATATATCCTTTGTTTTAGCTCTGGGTTCCAGAAAGGTATTTGCAGATAAACACTTATATGGAAGCCAATGGAGATTTGGAGAGTAAAAACAGCTGGCAGAAAAAGAGTTAAGCATCCCTTGCTCCCTCCCTGCATCTCCACTCAAAACAGGCCACTCCCCAAGCTGCTTGTTTATACCTTGCTTCCTGGCTACGACCTGGGAGATCAGGGTACAAATCCCCACACAGCCATGAAGCTCACTGGGTGACCTCGGGCCAGTCACTGCCTCTCAGCCTCAGAGGGAGGCAATGGTAAACCCCCTCTGAATACCACTTACCATGAAAACCCTCTTCATAGGGTTCCCATAAGTCAGAATCAACTTGAAGGCAGTCCATTTCCATTTCCTGGCCAAAAAAAAACCCCAAGACAGCTTAACTGACAATTAAGAATACACACAAGGTAAAATGAAGTAATAAAACCCCAAACAGTGCGAGTCAAAATGCTTTCCTACAAAGTAAAGTCTTGACCAGCCTTTTAGATACCCAAAGGGAAGAAGCCAGCAGAGCCTCCCTGGGCAATGTGTCCCAAACAGCAAGGGCTACAAGAGGCGGCCTTATGGCCTGTTGCTACCTGCAACCCCTCAGACAAGGACACCCATAACAGGCTCTTTCCTACAGATAATGAGGCATGACAGGGTGCCTATGAGAAGATCTCCTTCAGAAGTCTAGGGGTTTTAAAGGTTAAAACACAGAATTGGCCTGCTCATCCACTGGCTGCCAGTGGAATTGTTTAAGAACTGCAGCTACATACTATTCTTGGCTTTTATCAGTCAATTTAGCTGCCTCACTCTGGGCTAGTTGCAGTTTCCAAATGCTTTTAAAAACCCCATAAAGCACATTATAGTAGTTTAGTCTAGAACACAGATGAAGAACCTGCAGCCCTCCAGATATCGCTGGATTACAACTTCCATCAGTCCTGACCATTGGCCATGCTGGCTGGGTAGATAAGAGTTGTAGTCAAACAACATCTGGAGGCCCACAGGTTCCTAGAGGCTGCTGGGACATGTACTACAATGTTTAGGTCTGCACATTCCAAGCAAGGGCATTGCTGCTTACCAGCCTAGTTGAAAAAGGTCAGTCCTGGCCTTTTTGACCACCTCAAAGTTAAGAAGCAAAGCTGTGACCAAGTGCACTCCAAATCTGTAAACTTCTGTGACTGATCAGAGACTGATAACCCACTCCGAGGTTAACAAGGCCATCCACCCTCAACAACTCAGTCTTCATTGGATTTATCTCAGTTTTCCCTCATCTAGCTCATCCTGCCCAACAGGTAGCATCCTCATGTTGGAAAAGCATGGGATCTGGAAACAATAAATCTAGAGCGACTTCTGAACACCTTGAAGCATTATTACATTTTCCTCAGTGTTCTGTGTAGTGAAGCTGGCTAGTAATGTAAAAGTGAACATGTGATTTGCAGAATGCAATTGTTTCACATTTCCTTGTTCCTGTTCAAGAGGATGTCAGTTAAATTTTAAATGATCCAGGAAAATGCTTACATCAAAATATAAGACCAGCTTCTCATTGTATTCTTGCACTTGCCTTGTTTCACACTTCAGATAACAGGGAAGTCAAGTAAACATAGTGGCAAATTAACTACAAAAATATATCATATTATTTCTTTAAAATTTCTTTAGATCATGAAAAACTAAGGAATGCTTTAAAAAAAATGGGGTGCCACAGCATCTGATTGTCCTGATGCGCATCCTATACTCTGGACAAGAGGCTACTGCAAGGACAGAATATAGAGAAACCGATTGGTTCCCAGTTGGAAAGGGTGTGAGACAGGGGTATATTTTATCACCCTATTTGTTTAATCTATATGCAGAACATATATGGAAAGTGGGATTGGACCAAGATGAAGGAGGTGTGAAAATCAATAATTTAAGATATGCAGACGATACCATAGCAGAAACCAGTAATGATCTGAAACAAATGCTGATAAAAGTTAAAGAGGAAAGCACAAATGCAGGACTACAGCTGAAAGTCAAGAAGACTAAAGCAATGACAACAGAAGAGTTATGTAACTTTCAAGTTGACAACGAGGACATTGAACTTGTCAAGGATTATCAATACCTCAGCACAGTCGTTAACCAAAATGGAGACAATAGTCAAGGAATCAAAAGAAGGCTAGGACTGGGGAGAGCAGCTGTGAGAGAACTAGAAAAGGTCCTCAAATGCAAAGATGTATTACTGAACACTAAAGTCAGGATCACTCAGACCATGGTATTCCCGATCTCTATGTATGGATGTAAAAGCTGGACAGTGACAAAAGCGGGTAAGAGAAAAATCAACTCATTTAAATGTAGTGTTGGAGGAGAGCTTTGCACATACCATGGACTGCAAAAAAGACAAGTAACTGGGTGTCAGGACAAATTAAACCAGAACTGTCACTAGAAGCTAAAAACAGAAGGAAGTAGAAAAAGAGGAAGACCAAACAAGAGAAGGATTGATTCCATAAAGGGAGCCACAGACCTGAACTGTCAAGATCTGAACAGGGTAGTTCACGACAGATGCTATTGGAGGTCACCGATTCCTAGGGTCACCATAAGTCAAAATCAACTTGAAGGCATATAACAAGAATAAAAATAAATGTATCAGATATGTTTTGATGGCAAATAGTACAGTTTGTGAACATTTTAAAAAAGCATTCTTTTTAGAAGTCAAATAGACAACCCAATCCATAACCCGATCAGGCTAGTCAGACCATTGGTCCATCTATCTCAGTACTGTCTACCCTGATGCGCAGCGGCTCCCCAAGGTTTCAAACTAGGGTCTCCCCCAGCTCTTCCTGGAGATGCCAAGATTGAACCTGGGACCTTTTGCATATAAAGCACATGCTCTATCATGAAGCCATGACCATTCCACCAAAGTGCAGCCAGAGATGTAAACCATTTACAATTAGTTGACTTTAACAGGACTATATCAGTGTAAATTCACATTGTCTGGCTTTTAATTTGTAGACCAAGGAAACACTCACTAAGGCAAAAACAAACTACTTGCAGTTTAAGAACATACCTATAGTTAACAGATTTCGATCAAACTTTAAAAAGCGGAGAAATTGGGCAGCTATAGTGAATGCACCAAGGGAGCAGGAGACCTGAACTCCTCCCTGAGATACTGTACTGCCCTACAAATTTGTAAAAATGCAAACACAATTTGGGTTGGTCTTTCACAGTGCAATCCACTTCTTGTGCAGCTTGGAAGAATTTGGTAACATGTGCCTCTGAGTATATGGTGAGTGGTATGGGGAGGGGAGGAGGTGGGGAGAGAGAGGTGGGAGAGTTGGTGGAAGGAGAGGGAGAGAGGGAGGAGAGGAAAAGGCAGGTTTGATCATTTGCATGCTTATTGCGTTCAGTGTAACTGACCACGGGAGAGGTGAAGGGGGAGGAAGGGAGGGCTGGAGGGGGGAGGAAGGAAGAGAGGGAGATGCCCTATTCCCCTCACAGAGGTACAATCACCAAAATTATCTGGGAAGAGGGTCTGACTGTTAAACCACTCTGGCCACTGGACCTCTGTCACCCCCTAACAACTCTCAGCACCCTTCACAAACTACACTTCCCAGGATTCTCTGGGGAAAGCCCTGACTGTTTAAAGTAGAATAAATGTCTGGCATGGGTTTGGCCCCTGATTAGCCAAGCCAAACAGCTGTGAGTCTGGCTTTTAGAACACTGACAGTTGGTTCTTACTGAGCATGCCTGCGCTTATCATACATTCCAATGTTAATTTTCTTTAATTAAAAGTCAGTCATGTTTTTTAACTTTTAAACTGCAAAAGATGAAAGTCAGCGTATGGGGCAAGGTCAGTAATAGGATTACAGGTACTCTGTGAACATGGCTGATTTTTAACTAATTTCAACAAATTATGAGACCACTGAGAGGAAAGAGCCTAACAGGTTTGGATTATTTTACTCTTGTTTAAGACTTTGAACTCTGGATTCTCTCTATGTATTTTGTGTACTGCCCTCAAAACTTAGAGGGTTGTTAAGCAAGTGCTTGAGTCCAGGACTGTACATTTTGTAAGATTTTGTTTTGAAGGGAGTTTATGGGAAGCAGCAAAATGGCATGGGGGGTATTTTCAATTGAACATGGCGGAATGTGAAAAATCCATGCTGGATATAGTATGCAGCCACTCTTGTGGCTGTATAATATATACATGACCATCAATGTCTACAGTGAAGTGAAATTATTAAATTCAGACAGTCCAGTTTAATATACTGGCTTGAATAACACTTTATATGATTTAAACTATTTTTTCAATGTTAACAAAGACAATGCAATTTAGAAACTCAAGAAAACACTCAAAACTATTCTTATATAAACCTACTTATGAATTAGCAAGATGAGAAGGTTATATCAACGACATCGTTCTAGCTAGACACCTTGAAGAACATTTTTACTGTATTTAAGACATGCCAAGACACTAAAGAGATAGAAAGGAGATGTGATTTAATATAAAATCCAGTTTGTCAAGACAAGGTTGTGTGCAATTGTCAAGTATGCGAGCTTTAAAGCCACAAAAGGACAAGGTGTCACGCGTTTTCATTAATCCACTTGCCCACCCATATTTCTATGTTTGTTATTTGAGGAGCATTGGCAGCCTGAAAGGAAAAAGAGAACAGACTGGTCCAGTTTAAAAAACTTTCCTAGTCCAATTGTCTGGATTTTGGAGCAACTGTTACTTGTGGCAAGTCAGCAAAGTAGCAGTGATAACTAGCTAGGTCTTAAAACTTTGTATGAAGGAGGCTAGGGAAGGGTAGTGCAAATTAGGGTCTCTGATTTCCTTATAAAGTTCACATAAGGTACAAACCTGGCTTTGTGTACATAACCATCAAGGATATTCAAACCATAGCAACAAAGGATAGCATAACCTGCTACTGAGCAGCTTTGGCATATAAACAATAAACAGCTTCACATCTAGTACACATTTGGTCCAATATGAAGCCTCTATTCAAGGCCAAGATCCTTGTACTCTTCTAGTCAACAGATGTAAGTTAATTTGTTTTGGTCTATAAACCATGTAACAATATATTTTGTAAGTTATATACTTAATAAGCGTTCCATCTTTCCATAACTAATGAGAAGATCAAGAGTAGTGCTACAGGGTTTAGCTTCATTAGGATTAGAGAACACAGGAAACTTCCGCTGTAAATTTGCTTTATTTACAACTATACAGGCAGAGCTATATGGAAGCAAATAGACTCCTACATCAGGCAGCACAACTGCTGATCCTGAATTACATCCCCAAGGAGAGCACTGAACCTCAAAATTGATTTCCCTTCATCCAATTCACAGCTTTCTCTACTTCTCTCAAAATCTAAACAGAAAACTGCCTTTTCTCACACTGTGCTTGCACACATATGCGCATGCGCGCGCGCGCACGCGTGCACACACACACACACACACACACACAAACAAACAAAAACAAACTCATCTTGCCCATCCTGGTGAATGAGACTAGATAAATGGGCCATTCAGAAAAGCAGTCGGTCTTTACTTTCCACTGAGGAAACATCAACCAATCATTCTTGACTATTAGCAAGCATTTAGTTTAATGAAGGATGGCCACCAACAGCAACAAATATAAATTCAAACAGCTTAAAGCCAAAATTGTTCCACACAGCAAGTCACTCTTGCATAACAAATTACATTGCTATGTGATCTTAGCACTAAAACAATAAACTGTTCAAGTCGCCTTTGCCATTGACTGCCTTGAGTAGAAGTTCTAAGCCCTGAAGCAGGAGTGGGTAACCTTTAGCCTTCCAGACTTACTGAACTACAACTCCTATCAGCCCTAGCAACATGGCCAATAGCAGGGATGATGGGAGTCATTGTTCACCAACATCTGGTGGTCAAAGGTTCCCAACACCTGCCCTAAAGCAAAGAAACATGCATTTCTACGACTTCTAAGTATGATAAAATCCATCTATAAGCTACAATTACAACATTGTCTAATCTCAGCATAACAGTGTTATTGCACGTCATCTGATGAGATTGATCTGATCAGTTTTATTCTCAGGAAAAGACTTATCAGGATCTAGGTTGTAACCTTGGTAATGGATCAGAACATAAAGTAGGGTTGGCTTTTTAACGTTTTTGCCCTTTATACTCAATAAACATAGGCATTATACCTCTGAATAATACTTGCTGGGTGCAAACAAAAGGAGATTGCTATTGCCTGCATATTCTGCTGTGAGCTTCCTGGAGGCATGACTAGCCTGTCTAGATCAACTGTTTTTGGTCCAATGGAAGTATTTAATTGCAAAACCCAAGTATTGCCTCATACCACATATAAATGCCTCGTAACTCTTCTTTCTCAAATAAGTCACACTTGTCAGTCCCCACCCTAACTAACTTCATTCTCCTTTCACCACTAACACCCCCTTCCCATCCACTGCACCATGGCCTGTTCGCAATTCCTGGCATACCACATATTGCATTTTTGCAGGTGTCATCTTGGTTGCTATATACAAATTGAAGTATACAAATTAAAAATTAAATGTAATGAAATAAATTCACACATCAGATGCCTACAACCTCAAAGGGGTCTCTTGGAACACATTCCCACACCTGAACACATCACTTCACACCAGGGCCCGGTTTTCTAATCAACATACTCTCTTCCCTGGAAACCCTTCTCTCTCATTCACTATATGCAGAAACACTCTCCATTATTCATGTGGCCAGAGAATGCACTCTGCATCTGGTCAGGGGCACTCTTGACTATTTTCACTTCACATTTTTTAGAGTTTATTTGTAACATCTCACCCCACCATTCTTCTTTGACAAGATCTGGAGGCAGCCCTTTCCTCCAATTTTATCTTTGCAAAAGATCTGCCAGATAGGTTTAGAGGATCACATTTTTCAGCCAACACTATCCAATGAGCTTTGTGACAGGCTAATGTTTGAACCCAGATCTCCCCAGTGCAGCACTCTAACCACTACTCGCCACACACTGACTATCAAGTTGGGTTCAGCCCTGGCAATTAAGCAGACGCCAAGGGTGATCCTTGGCAAATCAAACAAACAACCCCTACTTTCCTCTTCTTTCCCGCGTACCCACCTCTCACTCTCAAACGCAAGGTAAATCAGCCCTGAAACCCTGGGGACGGGGAACTCTTCCACCCCGTGCCTCACCTCGACGAACAACTTAGCCCAGGGCATGCCCCCCCACACACCAATATTCTCCTCGCCTCACGCCATCGCCCTCCACGCACTACTACTCCCCCGGCCCCCCTCACTCAGTCCGTGCCCAACCTCTCTGGACCCCTCACGCCGAACACACACACACGCCCCAGCATCGCCTGCCCAGTCCCCCAGTTAACGCTCAGCCCCAGGTCCACACTTTCCCCCTCTGAGCCCCGTTCCCTCGTCGCAGCCTAAGCCTAGCCTTGTCCGGCCCGGCCTGCCCTGCCAGCGGCACCCCCTTCTTCCTCCTCCTCCTCCTCTTCCTCCAGCGGTGCTGTCGCCTCCGTCGTTTCTCGCGTACCGTGTGCGAATGCAGGCTCTGGCTCGCCTCGATCACTGCTGTCAGCAGCACCGTGTCGTCCAGTAGTACTTTACCAGCCGGCGGCTTCTCCATGAAGGCCATGCTGAGCCGGGTCAGCAGGAACAACCCGGCACTTCTCGCAGTGCCTCTCCCGGTAGCTCCCTCCAGCCCCGAGGAGCTGTAGCTGCAGCCACCGCCGCTGCTGTCAACGCGGGAGCAGTCAGCCAGCCAGTGGGCTGGCCGTCCTCTGGGTCTTAGAGCCCGAATGACACCCAGCCTTGGGCCGCTCTGTCTCAGCTCCCCTTTGGCCACAGGGGTGGCTCCGCCGACGCCAGCTTGGCCAACAGGGCCTAGAAAAGGAAGGCTGGAGGAGGAGAGAAAAAGTACCGTACTGGAGAAAAGCGTGGCAAGCAGCCAGCCCCACCCCTTCCTGCAAACCATATCCTCATTACTACTGCGCGGGTTATGCAGATTGGAGAATTACGCTTCTGTAGTTTAAAAATTATCAACAACCCAACAACGAGGAGTCTTGTGGCCCCTTAAAGCAAATTGATTATGGCCTAAGCTTTGGTGGACTAGAGTCCGCTTCATCAAATACATGAAATATTTTATATATATACACATACGCACATATGGGTGCAGAGAGGGAGAAACGTTAGTGGAGTGACTGAAATGCAAAGAGTATAGGCTGGAACAATTCAATTTGGATGAATGGAATGGAGTATCCTCGAAAACGGCATGGTTGGCTGGTTGCTAGAATCCTGAAGAGGCATACTCCACTCTGCAATATTTTGTTGCCGGCCTTGCTTGGAATAATTTAAACAAACTACATGATCTTGAGAATACTCACCATGCCATAAATGCCAAGCTCTTACTCTTGTCCTACACATTGACTAGTAAATTAGAGGCCTCGGTTCAGAACAAAAATATACAAAATCTGTTGTTACTCCCTTTTAACACTTTTCTACAAGATGGAAAAGTTCTTAAAAGGCACTTTAGATCTTTCCTGTTACTCTGAAACTGTGTTGATGGATTCAGCGCGCGTTTTTCACTATCCATTTTTGTCCAAAGGCAGGCCCCCTTCTCTTAAGAATCAGGCCAGCATTACACAGATTCAAAAGGATAATTTGGGAGATGCACACACAAATAAATAAATGAAGTTTACATTCTGCAAACACATAGATACATCATTCTCTGGCTGTTAGTGGATGTGAAAGAGAAACAATCCCATAGCTCCACATTTTGTCCCGTATTTTTCTTTGTTTGCTCTGGCTAGAGCGCGGGCATCTACTGTTGAGGTAAGCCTGCAGCCAAATACGCCTCCATAAATATGCACAGGAAGTCCTACTGAGCAGAAGACTTGATTATCCACGCAATTCTATGCACATTTTCTCAGAAGGAATGCCTATTGTGCAGGAATCCAGGTGCTTACTCCCTAGTCCCTAGTAAGTGTGGTTCAAATTGCAATCTAAATTAGCATAAGCCTTACTTTCTTCTTTTTTGTACTTGCAAGCCAAGGAGAAGAAAGTAATTCAGTGTACTTATTCTCTTTAAAATATGGCTTTATGAAATGTTTTGACACGTTAGCATTTAACAGATCTTTAGTGATGTGATCAGAATGAATTTTAACCTTAAAGGAAACAAGTTTTTTTAAATCATTGGTGATGATACACCACTTGCTTCAGGCTTTTGGGGAGAGGTGGTGTATGGCACCAGCTTGAGTCTTAGGCCCTGCTACCAAGTGAATTTTATTTATTGTATTGACTGTGAGTTAATATACTATGGGTTGTAGTCAACTAATATTTACTCACGAGTACCCATTGAAATTAATAGGCCTAAATTAATCACAATCATTAATTTCAGTGGGTCCACTCTGAATAAAAGTTAACTGAATACAGCCCTTTCATCTTAGTTTTGAATATTGTTGAAGCGTTTATTTTAAGAATTTTGTATTCCCCTCCCAGGGATCCCTAGGTTCAGGGCCAGTAAAAATGTCAGAAATAATGGTGAGGAGTACCTTCCATCAGCTTCAGCTAGTGACCCAGTTACAACTCTTTCTGGACAGGGATAGCCTGACTTAAGTTGTCTGTTCTCTGGTAACCTCTAGGTTTGATTACTACAATGCGTTATAAGTGAGGCACCCTTTGAAGATAGGTCAGAAATTGCAGCTGGTGCACAATTCAGCAGCTAGATTGCTCGCTGGAGCAAAACAGTCTGAGTACATAACACCAATTCTGGCACAACTGCACTGGCTGCCTATTAGTTTCCAAGCTCAATTCAAAGTGCTAGCATTGTCCCATAAAGCCTTATACAGTTCAGGACCCCAATACCTCAAGGAACGCCTCTCCCCCTGTGGACCAACTTGGCCCCTGCATTCAGCATCTGAGGCTCTTCTTTGTGTGCCTCCACCAAGGAAGATGCAGAGGATGGTGACACAAGAACAGGCCTTCTCAGTGGTGGCTCCCCGCTTATGAACACTCTCCCCAGAGAGGCATGCCTGGCACCATCATTATCTTTAGAAACCAGCCACAAACATTGCTTTTCTCCCAGGCATTTGGCTCTTAATTTTTTGGATGGTTTTTGTAGAGGTTTTGATGTTGTAGTCTCTTTCATATAGTGGGTTGTTCCACCATCTTATCCATTTTTTAAAAAAATTGTGTTAATTTTATATTGGTTTTAATGTTTTTATTGTATGTAGCTGTTGAGTTAAAAATGAAACATTAGTTAAAATAAAATTGATTTCGGTTTATTTCCCCCTCCCCACATCCCAGAAAGCTGTGTGAGTAAAAGCTTGGTTCAGGTTGAATCCACATCTACATCTGTTTATT
This sequence comes from Rhineura floridana, assembly GCF_030035675.1. Classification (NCBI taxonomy): domain Eukaryota; kingdom Metazoa; phylum Chordata; class Lepidosauria; order Squamata; family Rhineuridae; genus Rhineura; species Rhineura floridana. The sequence goes on from NC_084482.1 coordinate 187,668,466, forward strand.
GAGCTTTAGCAGACATGTCAGGGGATGAAAAGCCTTTGACCTATAAAGAATGCACTCTGTATGGGTTTGGGAGTTCTGCATTTTTCCTGTTTGTTGTGTTAAACATTCTGGCACCAGCCTTATCTCAAGGCTGTATAATACACTAGGGTGATCTCCAAAGGGGGCAACCTGCCCCAGGCAAATCTGTCACCTCCCCTTCCTTACTCCTTCCCCTCCTTTTGCTCTGTACTGACATGTAGTTTTTTCTTTATGTTTTATAACGTTTTACTCCCCTAACCTGTGACCTCTGTGAGGGTATATAATCTGCACCCCTTTCAATAAACGGGGTTCCCATCTCTGGAAAGCATCTTGCTGGAGGGATCGGGACCCCTTTGCAAAGGTACTTGTTGTCGTGTAAATTTCTGGCCTCTGGCAGTGGGGGAAAATTATTCACCTTCGCACTCTACCCAGGGTGAACGAGAGGTGAGTAAGGTTGTGGACAGCTCGTGGTTGGGTTTGGACCTAACATAGCTTTGGGTTCATTTTGATGAAGAAAAGTGGCAAATAAATTTAATTAATTAATTAATTAAATACTCAAGGACATGTTACCTGGTACAACCCTAAGAGCAGTATTCAGAATAAGACTTTTCTTTCTAATGAGAAAAAATATATATCAAAACCTGGACCATCCCCCCCCACTTCCCTTCACTGCTACTGCCAAATCTGTTTTGTAACACAGAAATCCCTGGAGCAGTTAATAGTTTGGGCAATCCTCCCAGTGGAAGCTGAAGAGGCTGCACACTTGGCAGCAGTGGGCTGAAGAAGCTGCGAGCTAAGAGTTAAGAGATGGGGAAAGGAAAGTGAAAGTACAATGTAATATATTCCATAAAGTCATGCTAACAGACACCAAACTTAAGGCTGCATCATCATCATCACACATTATAAAAGTGAACAAATGATGATTTGAGAGGCAGGGTGATATAGTGGTTAAAGTGTTGGACTAGGGCCTGGGAGGGAGGCCAGAGGTCAAATGGCCACTCAGCCATGAAGGTTACTGAGTGACTTTGGGCCAGTCATTCATATCCCAGCCTAACCTACTGCATGGGGTTGTTGCAAGGGTAAAATGGAAAGAACCATGTACACTACCTGAAGCTCCTTGGAGAAAAAGTGGTGGGATATAATAAATTATTATTAATAATTATACCACCAATACCAGTGAAACACCACTGTTATCCTCACCCTCATCCAAGTCTTCACAGTGTCTACACACGATGATTCTCGTAAGGTAAGCTGCAATCCTATAATCACTTACTTGAGAGCAAATCACACTGAACTCACTGGGACTTTCTTCTGAGTAGACATGTAGATATTTGCACCATAAATCTTCCTTCAAATTCTCCCTCAAAACCCACCTCTTCTGTAAAGCCTTGGCTTAACCCCTAGCAGAAACAAAGCCGCAGAAGGCAATGCATTCATTGCCTATTGCCATTGCACCTCCCTTTGTTGTTCTACCCCACTGTCAAAATCTACACTGTAAAGCCTGTTGGACCTGAAGTTGCCTTTTTCTTGATGTTGTTAGAAACAGGGCAATGCATATGTAAAGAACATACCTCTCCCTTTTAAACTGAAGAGAGCAGGCATTCCTTGGTAGCTTAAAGCAGCCTTTCCCAACCACTGTGCCTCCAGATGTTGTTTGACCACAATTCCCATATTTCCTGACCATTGGCAATGCTGGCTGAGACTGATGGGAGTTGTGGTCCAACATCATCTGGAGGCACACTGGTTGGGAAAGGCTGGCTTAAAGCCTTCTAGCACCCCTTTTCCTCTAACATGGGCAGCCAAGTGACTTCATTTACATATGAAGCACACATGGAGCTGTGAGTAGAGAGTATCTGTAGCCATCCAACCATTCCTAAACAGTGTCGTAGGATTTATTTATACAAACACTATTTCCAATCTGTCCATGCAGGCATGAATGCAACACAAATTAAGTTTCCCCCTCCCATTTTAGTGTTTTCTGCTAAGTCTCTGCCTATACTTGGGGGGGGGCACTCTTTCTTGTCAATTTAAGCCACTTGCTTAATCTCCTATAGCTTTTCTGGATAATCGTGCCCGCACGTTGCCCACTACTCCACTACTTGACTCTCCACTAAGCTCACTGCCTTTCAAGGAGGTTTGTCCATCATTATCTAATTGAAGCATCCTAATAAGCTTCTGAGGAACTGTGGGATTTCTTAGAATACAGTGTGCAAAACACTGATCTAAATATGCTAATAAAGATGTAATGTTTATGCTGGTCCTAGCCAGCATCACAAGTTCTACTACATACACCAAAAATATAATTCCCCCTACATCTACTTGTAATGGAGTAAGAAAGGGTGGAAATGGAGTTCAACCAACATTCTTCATCCACAGAATGATGAAGCAGGAAACTGCTACAGATTGGATGGGGAACCTGTTGGCTTTCAGTTGTTGGGCTCCAACTCCCATCAGCCTCAGCCAGCATAGTCTATTATTATTATTATTATTATTATTATCCTGCCTTTCATAGGCAGATCCCAGGGCAGGTTGTAACCGGTTAAAATTAAATGTTAAAAACAATTAAAACAGATTACAGGATAGCAGAAGTTATAGTCCAACAACATCTGGAGATCCCTAGGTTTCTCATGCCTCTGCTACAGACATACCTGCATTTAAGGTGCTGTAGAGCAGGGACAGGAAACCTGTGGCCCTCCAGCTGTTGCTGGACTTCCATAATCCCTGGCAGAAGTTGGAAGTCCAACAACATTTAGAGACCAACAGGTTTCCCACCACCAGTGACACTTTTATCACTGGTTATGATAAAGCTGCCCTGAGGTAGTTTACCTCATACCCTTTAATGGTATTTTACAACCAAAAAGATGACTGTACATGTGGACGTCACCAAATGGTCAATATAGGAATCAAATTGATTATATAATTGGTTGCAGAAGATGGAGAAATTCCATACTTTCTGCAAAAACAAGACCAGGAGCAGACTGCGGTACAAATCATGAACTGGTTGTATTGAAAATCAGAGTGAAGCTAAAGAAGAACAAAGCAATCATAATGCCAAAATACAATTTAAATAACATCCCAGAAGAATATAAAGATAAGGAACAGATTTGAGGCTTTAAACTTAGTTGACAGAGAACTAGAAGAACTATGGAATGAAGTCAGAGACGTTATCGGAAAAATGCAAAAAGACAATACCTCTAGTTAAAAAGAGAGAAAGACCTCAATGGATGACTGAAGAAACTCATAAAATGGTTAACGAGAGAAGGAAAGCAAAAGCAAGAAGAGATACACGGTCAGAACCCTAAATACAACAATACAGTGACTAGTATGTAGGGATAAAGAGAACTATTACAATAGTTATTGTACAGAAATAGAAGAGGACAACAAAAACGGAAGAAAAAGAGCCCTATTCCAAAAGATGAGAGAAATGAAAGGGAAATTTAAAGCAAGAGTAGAGATGTTGAATAATCAACAGGGGAACACACTGACTGACCGAGATGAAATAAAAAGAAGATGGAAGCAATACACCGAAGAACTCTATAAAAGAGATGCCAGGAGGACAGAGTCATTCATGGAGGAACTGTATGATGAAGAACCAGAAATTTTAGAATATAAGGTGAAAGCTGCTCTTAAAATACTTGGAAGAAACAAAGCCCCAGGAACAGATGGCATACCAATAGAGTTGCTACAAGCTACTGAGACTTAATCTGTCCAAATTTTGACAAAAGGTTGTCAATAAATTTGGAAAACTAAACAATGGCCTACAGACTAGAAGCATTCAATATACATCCCAATTCCAAAGAAAGGGGATCCCAGGGAATGCAGTAATTATCGAACTATTGCCTTAATATCCCATGCAAGTAAAGTAATGCTCAAGATTCTACAACAAAGGCTCTTACCATATATGGAGTGAGAAATGCCAGACGTCCAAGCTGGATTTAGAAAGGGAAGAGGTACAAGAGATCATATCGCAAACATATGTTGGATAATGGAACGGACCAAGGAATTTCAGAAGAAAATCACCCTGTGCTTTATAGAGTACAGCAAAGCCTTTGACTTAGATCATGAAAAACTATGGAATGCTTTAAAAGAAATGGGGGTGCCACAGCATCTGATTGTCCTGATGCACAACCTATACTCTGGACAAGAGGTTACTATAAGGACAGAATATGGAGAAACCGATTGGTTCCCAGTTGGAAAGGGTGTGAGACGAGGTGTATTTTATCACCCTATTTATTTAATCTATACACAGAACATATCATACAGAAAGCAGGATTGGACCAAGATGGAGGTGTGAAAATTGGAGGGAGAAAAATCAATAATTTAAGATATGCAGGAGATACCATACTACTAGCAGAAACCAGTAACAATTTGAAATGAATGCTGATGAAAGTAAAAGAGCAAAAGCAGGACTACAGCTGAACGTCAAAAAGACTAAAGTAATGACAACAGATATATGTAACTTTAAAGTTGACAATGAGGACGTTGAACTTGTCAAGGATTATCGATACCTCGGCACAGTCATTAACCAAAATGGAGACAATAGTCAAGAAATCAGAAGAAGGATAGGACTGGGAGGACAGCTATGAGAGAACTAGAAAAGGTCCTCAAATGCAAAGATGTATCACTGAACACTAAAATCAGGATCATTCAGACCATGGTATTCCCAATCTCTATGTATGGATGTGAAAGTTGGACAGTGAAAAAAGCGGATAAGAGAAGAATCAACTCGTTTGAAATGTGGTGTTGGAGGAGAGCTTTGCAGATACCATAGACTGCGAAAAAGACAAATAATTGGGTGTTAGAACAAATTAAACCAGAACTGTCACTAGAAGCTAAAATGATGAAACTGAGGTTATCATACTTTGGACACATCATGAGAAGACATGATTCATGAGAAAAGACAATAATGCTGGGGAAAATAGAAGGGAGTAGAAAAAGAGGAAGGCCAAACAAGAGATGGATTGATTCCATAAAGGAAGCCGCAGACATGAATTTACAAGATCTGAATAGGGTGGTTGACGATAGATGCTGTTGGAGGTTGCTGATTCATAGGGTCAACATTTCGTAATCGACTTGAAGGCACATAACAAAAAACTTGCATGTACCTTCACACTGCAGTCAATATTTTATTTATTATTAAAATTATACTCCACCCTTCCTCCCAAAAGGAGCCCATTGTTAGCAAGTGCTGAACATGTTATGGCTGTTTCACGCATTACACAAAAGACAAGCCCAAATTTTGTTTTAATATGGAAGCTTGTGGAGAGTGAAGTCTAAAGAGACATAGCCTGAAGGCATGCTCATGTAATTTTCTCTGTAGAGACATAGCAGATAAATGGAAACCCACACAAAGCAGTCTCTAGATTATTGCTCATTTGTTCCATTACAACAGCATTATGTAGCTGTGCCCCAGGGAACCTTAAAACCCAGTGCAGATAGCACAGTCAGCAGAGAACTTCCAACATTCCACATGTCAGATAATGAAGCCGCTAATGCTTTCACTGAGTGTGGTTGTTTCTACCCCATATACTTCTCTGCGTGCATCAAAGTTAATCTTAAACAGCCTCTGCCACAGTCTAAGACACTGAGTTTGAAACTTGCCAAAAGTCAAGAGTGATAGTATGATGTTCAGCATGAATATTGGCATAAACATATAAAGCAATTACTTATGTGTCCTATGGAAGAAAAGGACAACTGTAGGGTTTTTTGGGGGGGAGGGGAGACAGGGAAATCACCCTCACACCACCTATGTAGTTTCCATCACACCACTGATATAGTTTCCATCTGGCAAAGGGCCTGCTGCTTTCTCAAGCCACAAACACAGATTGCCTTTGCTTTGGCATAAAATCTGCTGCATCTCCCAGTACTCTCTGCCAGTGGGGCTATAGCCCTTGATCAAGGATAGCTTACATGGTACTTTCCAGATGTTGTTAGACTACAACTCTCATAATCATAATGCCTGACCCTTGGCCATGCTGGCAAGGGCTGATGGGAGTTGTAATCCAACTTCTGGAAGGCACCACATTACCTACCCCTAGGCGTAGGCAGTCAAGTTTTCTTATTCTGACACCTCTTCTGGCTGTAATGACAAGTGTTCTAAAGTACTCAGAGCATTAGGCTCACAAGCAAGCGCCTCAGTAGTTTCAGACTTCAGAGGTGGCAGGCTAGCATAACTATTTGCATTTCTCTTCTGAAATGGCATCTCTGCATATCTTACTGCAGTCAACCAACAGGACAGTTGACACATGGGAAGATGCAAAAGTTGCACTTTACAAACGTTACAAAAAGGTGTAGGAAACACTTTTTTTTTGTTCCCCGTTTCAACTACAACTAACCAAAGCTGCTCTGAATGTGTAGCCTCTGCTGAGATGCTTGATAAATTCCATGATGACTGATGAACAAGAGAATCAACTGGCTAACATTTTACAAAGCTTTACATTATTTTCAGCTGGGAAAAAGGAAACACGCTTGTGTCAGAAAACGCCTACTTTCTCTTCTCTCTTTCATTCACTCTACACATAGAAATCAAAGAGGCTATTCAGAAGCAAGCAGGACACAACTACAGTAACTTTAAAATGTACATGTTAGACTTTCATATAGCTTTGATATAAATCTTAAAATGATGCAATGGGGAGTCAGAAGATTAATAATTTAAGGAAATAGAACTTCAATGTATCATTGTATTCCAATAATGCACAATTGTACAGATCGGATGAAATCTGGCATATGGAATTGGTTTTTTTTTTTGTTACTCCAAGATAGTAGAAAGGCAATACCTCTTATTGCACAAGAAGTATATATGCAACAAATTTCTCAAGGCAGAGGTGTTGTGTATTGCAGCTATTTTAATCTAAAATAACATACTGATCAAATTAACTAGGAACGCAGATTTTTCAGTCTTCTTGTGCAGCTCATGTTTTAACCAATCTTTCATAATCATACAAATATGACCATGTGAACTCAACCATTTAAGACCACTATATTAATGTTTGTTCTACAACTTTTAAGAATATAATTTCAAAAGGGAACAACTGTGCTGAATGGTTTCAAGAAGACGTCTTCCACCCAAAACATCTTTCTGTGCAAGATTTTACAGCATAACCCAGCTTTATAAGTAAAGCCCAAAGCATTTGATGCATCTTAGTAACAGTACACATTATTTTAAACTTTGAAAATAATGGCAGAGCATTTAATGAACATGACGTAATAATGGCCAGCTTAATATTGCTACCTGCCAGTTTAAAAACATCAAAATTCCATTTTGGGAGTTAGAAAAACTAGTTTACCTTACTTAATATGGGCTGTCACCCAGGAAACAAGGCCTAACTCTCCCCTCAATTCATCCTGTTTAGTTAATAGATACTCAATCAACCTTCAGCATGCATAAATATTTTGGAGGGACTGATTACAGTATTACAGGATGGTGTAATTTAGAAATTCTATCCTTCCTGGAATTATCAAGCATTATCATTTAAACTGTGAACAGGCAGGATTGAACAAGCAGCTCTGGTGCATGTAATTCATGTCTTGGCCCAACTCTTATGGGTCCAGGGAACAGGAGGCATGGATGTTGGAGCTCTTTACCAACATGCAGGGAGGGGATTAGACAAATGAAGAGATGGAACTGGTAACTTAAGCTCTCTCTCTTGTACACACACTTGATTTTGGTAAGACGGCCGTGCAGGAGAAAAATAGACTGTTCCAGGAGTACCTAGGAGCATGTGTCCAGAGAGTAATCTTAAACCTAGTGAAAAGGTTTGTTTTTTTTAAATGGAAACATTAAGCCTGCTTTGTACTACCAGTCAAGCCCTTAACAAAGGAAAGTTGTCAGTATATTGTTTTACACACCTGCTGAAAACTACCCAGTCATATAACCTTAGTAAAAAAAAAATCAAATTTTTTTCGAACAAAAAATTGTTTTAGAAGTTTTACTGATTTAATGATGGTTTTCTACATATTTCTTTTTACTTGTTTTGTATTTTTTAGCAATGTTTTATTTATAATTTTATTTGTATACTGCAGAGACTTCCACTTAAGCAGTTTATAAATCTTTTAAATAAAGCACCTAGGTAATCTTTTCAATTTTCACCCACTTATCCTCTAAAAGAAACTACTTTATTTCATAAATGGGTTATGCAAGTTTTGCACCTCTGTGTTATGAATGAGCCTGTCTAGATTGCTTTGTCATGTTTGCTTACAAGAGGCTTCATGCCCAGTTAATGCTGAGTTTCCTTTCCCCTTGCTGTGTCCAGTGCAGGACTACGTCAGAGTCCTGTCAGTGCAAGGATTACTGCTAGCATAACAGGACCTCACCCCCCCATCCTCCTAAATCTCTAAGCGTCCCACACCCCAAACCCTCTGGATCAGATTTGAGGAGCGTGCGGGGAGCACACAGGGGCCAGCAGTAGCGGTAATTCTGCATTGACAGATATGCCAGCTGAATACTGTCTATAAGCTTAGCCATTGTGTTTATTGTGGGGCATCCAAAAGGCCCTTCATTTGATGTAGTTGCGAAGAACCAGTCTTTGCTACCAGATTAAAAAAAAAACTACAGACTGAGAGTTTAACTCCTGTGCAAAACCCCAGGGAGTTTAAAGGTAGGTTTTAAAAAAAAAAAAACCTTTATAAGGCAAAGACAAAGACTGAAAAAAAGCAAGAGGTGTGCAAATTGAATAGGAAAAATTATACATATTCTCATCAGCAAGTATTCTTATTACTGGAGAATTCACACAAGATATAGAAAAGTACAGTTTCACACAACGCATAATAAATCTATTGCACTCATTAATACAGCCACTTCCAAAAACAATTTGAGGGAGACAAGACTCGATGAACGCATATAGGATAAATCTGTCCACAGCAGACTTCCAATTACTAGAATGATTAATGTGAGGAGATAGGCTGATGAGATCAGTCTCTCCCAGAGACATCTAGCTGTTGGCAACTGCCTGTTGTCAGAATGCAGAACTAATGGGACTGATCCAACCCAAAGTGACTGCTCTTTAATACTTTTTATCAAAGAAGACCTAGCCAGGATAAGAGCCAAGGATAAGAAACTTAAAAGCACTTTTTATCTTCTGCTTTTCACTTTTCACTTCTATTTGAGGCTTGTGTTCCCGAAGGAACTTGGCATGTTCAGTCTGGTGAAGAGAAGGCTGAGGGGTGACATGATTACACTCTTTAAGTACCTGAAGGGCTGTCACATAGAGGAGGGTACAGATTTGTTCTCTGCTGCCCCAGAGGGTAGGACTAGGTCTAATGGTTTTAAGTTGCAGGAGCATAGATTCAGATTGGACATTAGAAGGAACTTGACAGTAAGGGCAGTTCGGCAATGGAACCGACTGCCTAGGGAGGTGGTGGGATCCCCTTCGCTGGATGTCTTCAAGCAGAGGCTGGACAGCTATCTGCGGGAGATGCTCTAGCTGTGGATTTCCTGCTGTGAGCAGGGGGTTGGACTTGATGGCCTACAAGGCCCCTTCCAACTCTATGATTCTATGATCTCACCAACATTTCCATTTGAGGCTAACATTCTGTTTGAGGCTTGTGGCCTGATAAAAAGATGCTTTCTTAAATCAGAGCCCAATGCCAAAGGGTTAGGATTAAATGAACTTTTCCCAAGTTCCCAATTAACTTAAATAACTAGGTGATTTAATATTTCACAAATGTTATGCAATAGTGAGATAAAATACACAGATATAGATAAGTACAAGATGTACTCCATGTACTAATGAACATTTCTATCAACTAGCATAGATCTTTGTCCTGAAAAGTAATTAAATGTATGCCATGAATGCTATTCATGACCTCTGCAACAATATATTGTACCATGGGATCAGATATGAGACTTCTGATCATCTGGCAACATGACTTTAACAGTGCCTTTCATAACAGTTTTACTGCTTTCTACAGCAGTACAAGACACTGAAATATAAGCAAGACATCTCTTCAGTTTCTTCACTTCTGCTGCAGCTAAGACCTCTTCTCCAACATATAATGGGGATGGAAAACTAATTTCCTGAGAAAGAAAAACACAGCCATGCCCTGGCATTTTAGTACCCAAAACAGCAGAAATAAGTCCGTTGATCAGAACACCATGTACAACTGTTTTCCCAAATCTTGATCTCTTTGCATATTCTTCATCCAGATGCAATGGGTTTATGTCCCCTGTTAACTCAGAAAAGGTAACAACATCCATCTGTGTAAACGTCTTAGTTAGTGCAGCCTTATCTCCAACTTGTATGTGCAAATGCTGAACAGAAGGTTGAATGAGTGGAATGGTAATGTTTGGCTTTGTCAGGAATCTTCTCTGGAGTCTCACATATAAAAATCTGCATTTCAGCAACACTATCAGCATCTTAGACAACTCTGGCTTTTCACAAGCTTAGTCAGTTGCCTCTTCTGTGTGTGTTTAATCCAGTACCAGCTCTCTGCTGTTCCCAGCTAACGCAAGAAGAAACGGAGAGGTCTAGGGGAAAAAACCACAAAGGAACATAAATTTCAAAACAAGAAAAGGAAAATTACCAGCCAACTCAATTCCTTATGTCAAAGCAAAATTTGAGCAACCTATGCCAACTAAAAGAGATGGATTGATTCCATAAAGGGAGCCACAGACCTGAGCTTACAAGATCTGAACAGGGTGGTTCATGACAGATGCTCTTGGAGGTCACTGATTCATAGGGTCGCCATAAGTAATAGTCGACTTGGAGGCACCTAACATCAACAACATGCCAACTAAATGAAAGTTGATTCATCTCCTTGGACCAAATTTAATAAATGTAAGCCCAAGAGGTGAGCGTTAAGTGGCTGACCTGGGCATTTCAATGAAAATGGGAGAGCAGGAAGGAGAGCACACTCTGCTCTGCAGTGACATTACAACCAAAAGCAGCTTTCATGCTAAATCAGTTGCTAGTGACAGCCTACAAAATTATTTGTATTCAGTAGAGAGCCAAGGACAAAAGGGTGGATTGTTTTCACAAAATGCAACCACAATATGACGTAACAGCAAATTGGCAAGTACAGAATTGAATATTCTTGGTGTGACTAGACTCCAAGCAAGTTTGGCATTGTTTCTATATTCATTTATTGTTTACATTTCTATCCCACTTTTCTGCACTAGACACCCAAGGCTGTTAACAATATAACTATATTATAAATATAAAGATATTGTAAACATAGATAAACATCTTCAAAGGGGAAAAAGGCACCTCAGAACACACAAAAGACCCTACGTTTCTAAACAATCCCATATATAAAAGAACTGGTCCTTTATCGATAACAGTATAGTGCATAGATTTCCACCATCTAAAAGTTCCAGGGCAGCAACCAAAAGTATCTAACAAACAATGGCATTAGACAGGCCTTAAACTGATTGACTTATCATGAAGGGAGTGAACTGCAATTAGCCAAAAAGTGTGAAGCAGAATTCTGATCTATCAGTATTAACCAGTGATTGAAATACTCCTTCCAGAAAGCCATGTTTTATCTACCCAGGACTATTAACCACAGAGGCAAATCAAAGGAAGTGTAGGACTTAAAATGAATTACAACTATTTCACTATTGAAAAAGCAACCATATAATATTCAAATATCAATCAATATCAGAAATTCCTTATTTGAGCTATTTATTGTATACTGCTTTTGGTTTCTCAGGGGAAATTGAGGAAATAAAGCTTTAAAAAATTACATTTTCCATGCAGGTACTACAAACCAATACTGAACAAACTTTGAAGTGATCAGGTATCACATATACATCTTTAGGCTACAATCCTTCCTACATTTACCTGGGGGTAAGTCCCACTGAACTCAATGGGACTTGCTTACAAATAGATCCCCAAAATACAACTACACTGCTAGATGGCCTTATAACCTAGACTAGGTTGGTTGCATAGCGTTGTAACTCTTACCTGCATCACCCTAAATGCACACTTTCTGTTCTGATAAGAACCAAACAGCGTCAGAGCACTCCACAGCTTTACCAGGCCACTGTTCAGATGACAGAACTAGGTACATTAGTGAAAACTACCAAGAGATGCGAAAATAAAACAAGTACTCATACTGCATAAAAGGAAGACAAATATTAAGTCTGCAGTCTCGTTCATGGCCGCAATGATCCATAGGTCTGTATTGTTGGAATTCTTCAGCACATACTTTTGGTAGGCCAGAACAAAGTGAGCAAACTTTTCTTCTTTTAGCAGAATGCAGAGCCAATGCTGGCTGATATAACAGTCTCTTTTATTCTTTCAGAGACCACCTTGCACAGGAATGGTAACTGGTTATAAGAAACCAATCAGAATTTTGCCAGATAACTTGAATATTTTTTGTTAACATTGTGTAGGCCTGATACCAGTACTTGATGCTGGCATCTTGAAGTTTGAAGTATTTTTCTCAGCCCTGACCTTTAAAGACCAACAGGCCAATACACCTAAGCCACTATTAGGTGACACTCATACACCCAAGTGGCAACAATCCTACATATCAACCAAGCTTGTGACATCCCGCTTAAACATAAAGATAATTCCCTTCATTTTTAGAGAGCCTTGCTTTTACCAACAATGCTTATCAAGAATGTATATTCAGAGTTTCTTACGCATTAGGTACTCTAAGTATTGCAGACAAGGTTTTTTCCTCATATGTCAGTATATCAACAGGCAAAGTTGCACCAACCTAAAAAAGAGGCATGCCATTATTACTATGAACTGCTTTACGTTGTTTCATAAACAAAAATTTCCCTAGCAGGTTTAGCTGTTTTTAAAGCCCTAAGTGTTTGGTACTGGGATACCTAAAGGGCTGCCTATAGTGAAGTGTACCTTTCTGAGACTTAAGATTGGTACTGGGGTAACTGCTTCCTGGCCTACCAGCAAGGGCTAGGCTGTTGTTGTTGTTGTTGATGATGATGATAATAATAATAATAGTAATAGTAATAATAATAGATTACCCGCCCTTCACCCTGAGGTCCCAGTGTGGGTTACAATAGTTTAAACATCATAAAAGATATGTGGGTCCTAAAAATATACATCTCAGGTGTCAAAGGCTAGGACAGTAGTTCCCAAAGTTTGTCCCACGGACTCGTGAAATTGCTGATGGTCTTGGCAGACCACTTCATGATTTTTCTACCTGTTGTAGGAATTGTGCTGTGCTCGATGCTGTATGATTTTCAATTGTATTTTATTGCTTCTTTTATTATTACTTATATTGTATTTTATTGCATTACAATTTGCATTCCATAGAACTGGTGTAGTGGTTAAGGTGTTGGACTACAACTTGGGAGACCAGGGGTTGAATCCCCACATAGCCAGCCATGAAGCTCACTGGGTGACCTTGGGCCTCTCAGCCTCATGAAAACCCTATTCATAGGGTCGCCATAAGTCGGAATCGACTTGAAGGCAGTACATTTTCGTTAGAACTCAAACTATAATACATTGAATTGAATATAAAAGAAGCAATAAAAATACAATAAAATCCATATGGATATTTAATGTGGGCATGCCACGGACCACCTGAATGAAGCTTGTCCAGCGACGTTTGTTTGTTTATTTAGTTATTTGTTTACCACCCCATAGCCGGAGCTCTCTGGGCAGTTTACAGCAATTAAAAACATTAAAAACAAATATACAAATTTTAAAACACAAACAACAATTTAAAAACACAATTTAAAAAGTGTAAAAACAATTTAAAAACACATGCTAAAATGCCTGGGAGAAGAGGAAAGTCTTGACCTGGCGCCAAAAAGATAACAGCGTTGGCACCAGGCACACCTCGTCAGAAAAATCATTCCATAATTTGGGGGGCCACCACTGAGAAGGCCCTTTCTCAGATGCACCTCTGTGTCAGGTTAGCAAGTATAAGAACAGGTCCTTCTCTGTGGTAGCCCACCATCTGTGGAATACTCTCCCCAGAGGGCCCCACTTTGTTGATTTTTAGAAGAGCCCTAACATTTTTATTCTGCTTCTGAATGATTTTGTGATGCTGTGTTTTAATGATTATATTTACCGCTGTTATTTTAATATTAACATTGTTGCTTGTTATTTTAATAGTTTGCATTCCATTTTATTATAAACCTATAAACATATATTGACAATTTGAATCCACAATCAATTTATAACCTTCCACCATATCTAGTAATCAGAACTTTCTACAATTAAAACACATATAAATTATAATCGTATCAACAATGAGAAAGCTTCAAATAATTCTAAAGTGTACTCCTGTTTCATATAATTAGAAAAGGGGAACCAGAACCTATCAAATTGTTCTTGATTGTCTTCATACCATTTTGAGAGGTTTTGACATCATGATAACCGTACCATGCCTAATTGAGCCATTCTTGCTCAGTAGGAACTATACAATTGCACCATTTAGCTGCCAGTGTTTTGGCTGCAGTTAACGAAGTTCCCACTAAATTATGCTCTGGGCCCACATCTTTTTAAACATAATCTAGCAGCATTTATAAGGGACATATTGGTATATTCTTATCAAATAATGTTCTGTATTATTTTAATGATTCTCTCCCAGAGGTTTCTGACTTTCTCACACATAACAATGGCTTGTCATCTTATATTCATGTGTTACTAATTGTTTTGTAAATTCCCTTGGGAGGGTGAACAACCTAAAAATGGAAATGGACTGCCTTCAAGTCAATCCCGATTTATGGTGACCCTATGAGTAGGGTTTTCATGGTAAGCGGTATTCAGAGGTAGGTTTACCATTGCCTTCCTCTGAGACTGAGAGGCAGTGACTGCCCCAAGGCCATCCAGTGAGCTTCATGGCTGTGTGGGGATTCAAACCCTGATCTCCCAGCTTGTAGTCCAACACACTAACCACTATGCCACACTGGCAAGATGATGATAAACATCTGTTAGATAAATAAAAAAAAAACCCTTTTAAAGGTCATACTCAAGTATGGAAAGAGAGATCTGCATTTTCATTATGAGTTCTGTATTTAGATTAAGCTTAGTAGAGAAAGACTTGTACTTCTTTCAGCACATTTTACTCTGAGTTCAAACAAACAGGATATAAATGGAGAATGGCGAACAGGAATCATAAAGAGGATGGACCACATAAAACTTGCAAATTGAATTTGCTGAATATATATTGACATTTTATATCACTCCTTCCCTTCATCCTCTTCTCTCAGTATAGCTACAGCATTTCATAGAATCATAGAATAGTAGAGTTGGAAGGGGCCTATAAGGCCATCACGTCCAACCCCCTGCTCAATGCAGGAATCCATTTCATCCGTTAAAGCCAGGAGAAGCTGCCACATGTTCTCTCTCCTAGTTTTAAAAGGGCCAAGACCAACAGCACACAGAGTTATACTTCTGCAGAAGCAATATTTCCCTTCGGCAGGGGACCCAATTAAACCAGGGGCTCTTTAAATGTCCTGCATTCAGATTAACTCCTTGAGCATGTAAGCAACTGTTTGAGCGTACACATCAGAAAGTGGAGAAACAGCAAGGGTTATCATCTTCAGATAACCAAACAGTCAATGAATCAGCAACAACGTACCTCACCATGCAGCCGTTTCAGAGCAGAGATAATAAGTTGTTTGAATTCTACAGCATTTAGGCTAACATCAGCTTCTTGAAGCTCCCTGAAATATACGTTTGTAAGAAGTCTTATTAGTAAATCCCATCTATCAACAAAACAATATGCTGCTCAAAAGCCTTCAGAGATGGAGGGGCAAAAGAAAAAAAGTGGAATTTGAACTTACAAGTGAATCTTTAGATAGTGGTACTCAGAAGCATTCTTGAGAACTATTCTTTCATAGGAAGCAGGCTTGATACCTTTATTGCCATCATCAAATTCAATCATCTTAGCAAGCAGACTTCTAAAAGGAAGTTGATTATATGTTTCAAGTCCTTCACCCAAAACCACAAATTCTATGTGTGGTCAAATGTCATTATTATAACTGGCCACTCTTCTCATTTATGTATTTATTCACTTCAGAGCTTTTACATCCAGCCGTTCCTACAGAGCAAAACACAGGACAGCTTACAACATAACATACTGTACAATATGTAACAGGAATATAACTATCCAGAAGTGGGAAGACAGGGACTTATACCGAGTCAGACCACTGGTCCATCTAGATCTGTACTGACTACACTGCTTGGCAGCAGCTCTCGAGAGTTTCAAGCAGGTCTCTCCCAACGTTACCCAGAGAAATGCGGAGGATCGAACCTGGGACCTTCGGCGTGTAAAGCAGATTCCACCGAGCCCTTCCCCTATTAATAAAGCAAACCCTAATGGATTAAAAGGGCCTTACTCCCAGGTAAGTGAGATCATGACTGTAGTCAATTGCAAAATATGCATCATACGTAGAAGAGCATAGCCGTTTGAAACTGGCTAAGGGGTGAAGAGAGGCAAGAGAGCTTCTTAGCCTAAAACGTGCCTGATGGAGCCCACTGAAGCCCCTCCGCAAACAATCACACGGGATGAAGACTCACAGGTGTTTTACAACCAGGCGCCACGTACTCGCACAAACCTTCCCTCTCTCTTCCATACGCCGAACAACACAGAGAGAAACAACCAGACAGAACTTCCGCTAACCACACCAGCCAGTCATAGAACCGCCCATCTCCTTTCTGGCCAATGGCAGAGAGTGCATCATATCAGCTGCCGCGTAGATCAGCGGCCCAATCGGCTGGCCGGCATGGGACGTTTGAAGAGACGTAAAGAAACACATGATAAATTAGGAGAAGAAAAGGCGGGGATCAGAATTGGTGAGAGTCTTGCGGAGAGTGGGCGGGAGACCTTGAATGCTGATAGCCAATAGGCTCAAATCTTGTAGCTTCGGAGGCGGGATATCCCTCCCTCCTTCCGGCGCCTCAGTTTTCAAGACGTCATTTCGCTAGTTGAGCAATTTGGCTGTGCAAATGGTGTTGGAATTGGGGTGTTTTATTTATTTATAAGATTTATATCCCGCCCTTCTTCCTAGTAGGAACCTTTGGTTTGGTAGAGTGCCGGTGCTGTACTGTCGTGGAGTCTGAATGCTAGGGAAGGGGTCGGCGCAGTGAAGCAGCTCTTGTTTTGCTGCCGAGGCAGGCTGACAAATGAGTCAAGGAGCTTTTTCCTCTTCCGTGCCGCTTGCTGGAAAGTAAAACCCACTTAAATCCAAGGAAGGCTTACGACTCTCGAAGAGCAAGAGTAAATGTGCACAGAATGCCTTACAGGGCAATCCTGTCCGGGCTTATTCAGAAGTAATTCGCATTGTCTTCAGTGGAGTTTACTTCTGGGCAAGCGTGTATAGAATTGCAACCTTTGGGAGCCCTGTTGCGGATTGCTAACGTTTGCTTATCTCTCCTGTGGTCACGGAGCTCAGTTTGTCATCGGCCCGTTTTGCTTCTCCATGTACAACAGTGAAGGGAGGAAAAATCCTCTTCGCAAAAATTCTCCGGTGTGGCTCTGAAAGTTGTTGTAATCCAACAACTGGAAGGCCACAGATTCCCCATCCCTGGTGCTGCATTAACAATTCCCAAGCCTGATCCAACAGGCAGGGGGGCTATGTGTATGTAGCCCTGCTTAAAAAACAAATCCTGCCAACCAGGTGTTCAGGGAAGGGAGGGGCTAGTTTTAGGGACGGTGTAAAAGCGGGAACGGAATGGAACAGGCCGGAACGGGCCCTTTATAAAAGAAATTGATGCCAAAAACACTGGGATGTGTTAGAGACACTTGAGAACAACATTTAGGAACAAAAACCATTCCAATAGCATTTTTGATTAACCCTTTAACAACCGAAATGCCCTCCGGAACGGAATGAAACAACCTGGAACGGCGACTTCCCAGCGAGCCAGACCTCCCAAATTCACCAGTCCCACATGACTACATGGGATGCATGCAATAAGACACAAAACTTCCACGAAAAACACATTCCAATACCTGTTCCGGGCTATAATACACTTTTATGTAAAACAGCCCGGAATGGCGACTTCTCAGCGAGCCAGTCCTCCCAAATTCACCAGTCCCACATGACTACATGGGATGCACGCAATAAGACACAAAACTTCCACGAAAACCACGTTCCAATACCCATTCCGGGCAATGTTTTGTGTCTTATTGCATGCATCCCATGTAGTCGTGTGGGACTGGTGAATTTGGGAGGTCTGGCTCATTGGGAAGTCGCCGTTCTGGGCTGTTTTATGTAAAAGCGTATTATAGCCTGGAACGAGTATCGGAACGTGGTTTTCGTGGAAGTTTTATGTCTTATTGCATGCATCCCATGTAGTCATGTGGGAATGGTGAATTTGGGAGGACTGGATCGCTGAAAAGTTGCTGTTCCGGGCTGTTTTATGTAAAAGCGTATTATAGCACGGAACAGGTATTGGAACGTGGTTTTCGTGGAAGTTTTGTGTCTTATTGCATGCATCCCATGTAGTCATGTGGGACTGGTGAATTTGGGAGGTCTGGCTCATTGGGAAGTCGCCGTTCCGAGCTGTTTCATTCCGTTCCAGAGGGCATTTTGGTTGTTAAAGGGTTAATCAAAAATGCTATTGGAATGGTTTTTGTTCCTAAATGTTGTTCTCAAGTGTCTCTAACACATCCCAGTGTTTTTGGCATCAATTTCTTTTATAAAGGGCCCGTTCCGGCCTGTTCCGTTCCTTTCCGGCTTTTACACCGTTACTCCCCCAAATCAACAGGCAAAAGATAGGAAAAGGATGTGTCAAAAGCTAGGCAGTGATTTAAACAGAAGCTGTGGTGGGGAACATTGGTGAAGGGAAAGCAAGATACCAGATAGCAACATAGAAAGCTGCCTTATACTGAATCAGACCATTGGGTCCATCTACCTCAGTACTGTCTGCGCTGACTGGCAGTGGCTCTCCAGGATTTCAGACAGGAGTCTCTCCCAGCCCTACCTGGAGATGCTGTGGGTTGAATCTGGGGCCTTTGTGCAATGCAGATGCTCTACCACTGAGATTTTAGAAGCTTTTTGAAAGATAAAAGAAACAATTCGAGTTCTGGAGGAAAAGATAATGGAAAATGGACAAAGATAGTGTTATGAGCATGGGGGTTGGAATGGATGATTCCTGTGGGTCCCCTTTCCAGCCTCTGATTTGGAATCCTGTGCCTTGGGGCTGGCTCTGCTGGCCAGATGACTTTCTTTTGTTAAACAGATAGAGTGGCCAGGTAGGATAATGGGTCTATCAGTTACCCAGCAACAGGTGAATGGGCCAGAAAGACCCTTTTGTCACTGAAACTCTTCAGGAGAGCCTTCCCCCCCTTCCTGGCCACCAGCAGAAGTTTGTGCTTTGAGTGTTTTTCAGAAGTGGCTAGAGAAAGGCTGGTAACTGGAGGCAGGCAGAGAGACTGGCTCTCTGCACCATGGCTTTAGGATGCCTCCTGCAACCCAGATGGAGAAGCTGGATATTGGACTGCTGATGCCTTGAACTCCTCCAACTTAAGCTCAGGTTGGAATGTGCGTAAATAAACAAACCATATTTCATAAAGACACCACAGTCTCCGCTGACCTTCTTCCCAAAGGAAACCAAACCCTGGAGGAGTGCAGGGATCCCTGAAATCTCACCACTTGTAGATTGGGGAGCCGTGCAATAATAGGAATTAGAAGAAAGAAATAGCAGTTTAGCATTAAGATCATTTCATGCATTATGCGGAGGTTAAATCCAAGTATGACACCAAGTATACACTTGAGGAAACTGCAACCAGTCTCTGAGAGGTATATCTGAATGATGTGTGTGTAAACATGTCTTTGTCACATTCACATGTCACGTTTTCAGGTGTACATCAAAGATTTCTAAGTGTACCTCTGAAGATCTTAGGTGTACACTTAAATAATATTATGTGTTAACTGACCCCTGTGGCAGGATGAAGGGAGGAAGAAGAAACAAGAAAGAAATAAGAGGGGACAGATTAGGGAGTTTGATGTAACTTGAAAGTTAGATGTCTGAATTGATTAGGGAAATGAAAGAGGCATCAAAGAGAAAGATGCAGTTGAGGGGTGTGATCAGAGACCCAAGCAAGAAAGCTGAGGCACGAATTTGAGTTCAGCAGTGGGAGATGTGACGCTGATTATTAAGAGACCAATAAGAGTTCCAAAGAACCCTGAGAACTGTAGTTTACCCATCCCAGAGCTACAATTCTCAGCATCCTTAAACTACAGTTCCCAGGATTCTTTGGGGGAAACCATATGCTTCAAATGTGCTTTAAATTATGGTGTGTACACAGCTGTCGACAACAAAACTTGGCAAGATAATTTCATTGGTGGGGGGTAAGAACACACTAACATTTATTTTGCAGGCAAAGCTGATGGAAATATGCAGTGTGAGCTTGTTCATGTTAAATGATAAGGGTAACAGGATAAGAGAATTTACCCACGCTGAGCCATCCAAGAGGACACAAGCAGTCAAAGAGCTAAAAATATTAGCAAGAAAAATACCAGAAACAAAAAACAGCACTATATTTTGACAGCCTGCAAACAAGGAGCTGCCAAGTGACAAGGGACACTTCTGCAGTGCCACAATGTTGGGCTGGGATTCAGTCATGTACCAGCAAATTCAGGTTGCACAACTAAAGTTGATGGGGAGCTGTTACACAACAAACTCCAAACCTGGACTTTTTGTAATAAGGAAAGTGATGGGACAAGGCACTGCAGATGTGGGATAACATATGCTTGACCCAATGTCATCAATTACCCTGCAAACAAATCAGAATAAATGCTCAATTAATAGCTGAAACTGTCTAATCTCCCCTCAAACAAATTGGGATGTTGTTATGTGCCTTCAAGTCGATTGCGACTTATGACAACCCTATGAATCAGTGACCTCCAAGAGCATCTGTCATGAACCACCCTGTTCAGATCTTGTAAATTCAGGTCTGTGGCTTCCTTTATGGAATCAATCCATCTCTTGTTTGGCCTTCCTCCTTTTCTACTCCCTTCTGTTTTTCCCAGCATTATTGCCTTTTCTAGTGAATCATGTCTTCTCATTATGTGTCCAAAGTATGACAACCTCCGTTTCATAATTTTAGCTTCTAGTGACAGTTCTGGTTTAATTTGTTCTAACACCCAATTATTTGTCTTTTTCACAGTCCATGGTATGTGCAAAGCTCTCCTTCAACATCACATTTTAAATGAGTTGATTTTTCTCTTATCCGCTTTTTTCACTGTCCAACTTTCACATCCATACATAGAGATTGGGAATACCATGGTCTGAATGATCCTGAGTTTGGTGTTCAGTGATACATCTTTGCATTTGAGGACCTTTTCTAGTTCTTTCATAGCTGCCCTCCCCAGTCCTAGCCTTCTTCTGATTTCTTGACATTTGTCTCTGTTTTGGTTAATGACTGTGCCAAGGAATTGATAATCCTTGACAAGTTCAATGTCCTCATTGTCAACTGTAAAGTTACATAAATCTTCTGTTGTCATTACTTTAGTCTTTTTGACGTTCAGCTGTAGTCCTGCTTTTGTGCTTTCCTCTTTAACTTTCAGCATTCTTTTCAAAACATTACTGGTTTCTGCTAGTAGTCTGGTATCATCTGCATATCTTAAATTATTGATATATTTCCAATTTTCACACCTCCTTCATCTTGATCCAATCCCACTTTCCGTATCGTACTGCCAAAGCCTGCAGTTTACAACCTGAATTGACAATGTGCGAGGGCTGTTAGCACAGAACCGAGGAGATAGCGTTTTGCTTCGAAGCAGTTTTACCATTTTACTGTTTTATGGCTGCCCTGCCTGGCAGCCTGGCTCTTCATGCATAGTGTGGTTGATGCCAGTGAAAGACTGTAAAAGGAGAAGTGCTGCACTCCTTTTCTCTTGTCTTATTTTTCCTTTTTGTTTGTTCATCTCCTCCCTCCCTTTTTGCTTCTCGGAACAATCTCAGAGGGATTAAGGCACAATGGTTGTAACCAGATCCCAGAAAAACCAAAAGAGACTCACAGTACCTTCCCCTGTATCCGTACAGAGATCTATCCTGGAATACTGTCTCCCTGTGGAGACCGTAGGAACTTGGAACAAAAGAACATTTAGCAAGGGCAGCTTCACCTCAGTGTTGCCAGATCCTCAGACTTTTACTGCCTTAGTGAACGATGAAAACAGTAGAGAGCCCCAGCTGGGAGAGTCTCCTGACTCTTGTGTTCAAGAACAGATCGGCAATTGGTCTCCTGACCCGGCTCTCAGTTGAAGAAATTTTTGTTCATCATCACCTGAAGCTGGTTCATGTTCATATTCTGGCGCTGCTCAGTATGGCAACCCACCTATAAGGGATGCAGAAAAGGATACGCAGGTGGCCCTCTCTGAAATATATAAATTTCTCAGGGATCAATGTTTCCTTACAGCCCAAGTGAATGAGAATATATTCCAAAGCTTGGACGATCTAAGAAAAGAACTCTCTGGTCTCAAGGCCAACATGCAGGTCATAGTGGCCTTAATTGAGATGGGGATTCTGACAACAGCTCCTGTACCAGTACCACCTAGGCAAGAAGCTGAGGAAATCTATACCCTAACACAGCCTTTCCCAACCAGTGTGCCTCCAGATGTTGTTGGACCACAACTCCCATCAGCCTCAGCCAGCATTGCCAATGGTCAGGAAAGATGGGAATTATGGTCCCACAACATCTGGAGGCACACTGGTTGGGAAAGGCTGCTCTAGATGTTGTTGGACCACAACTCCCATCAGCCTCAGCCAGCATTGCCAATGGTCAGGAAAGATGGGAATTGTGGTCCAACAACATCTGGAGGCACACTGGTTGGGAAAGGCTGCCCTAACAGAATCACTGGATGACACTTTCCATGTTCTTGCCAAGGTCACAACAGAGCCACTGGCCGATGCCTTCTGCATTGAGGCCCAGGTCTTCAGGGATCATTTGGGTGACTTCTCGATGGACCAGGAAAGACAAGGGACGACATGGCCAGACATGACAGATGCGGAAGAACCTCAGGTTGACACCTTTGAACTCTTCCACCTTACCCTCTCTGACCCTAACCTCATTGTTTTGGATGAATGGCATGAGCTCCCAATAGAACACAACAAGTCATATGTTGCCATGGGGCTGAATGGAGCTGCAGATGAGTGTGAGGAACAGCCAAAGAAGCCAAATCAGCCAGCTAACGAACCTATAGGGCCTCTCCAATTAGAACAGGAGAAGACAGACTTCTGTATCTCCATATTTAATTGGCCTTTGAAATGGAATGATGGCTCGTGGAAAAATGGTGCATAACCTGGGAGTTATGTCTTGCACTTGCTTGTACCCTCGTGGATGTGGGAGAGTAAGGGGTATAGATGAATTGTCCTTTGCCTGCTTGGAACATTGTCAAACTTTTTTGATTTCTCTTTCATAATTAAAAATAGTAATGTATCTTTTAAATGGGGCAAGCATACTTTGGGTCAAAGCCCTAAATTTATATACTCTTTTCAGGAAGTAGCTCAACAAAGGAAGGTCCCTAGCCATTTTCTTAATCAACACAAAGGGGCACACTTTTCCTATGATTCCCCTTATAAATGCAGGTCTCCTAAGGAACGTATACCTTCCTATGTAACATACCCAAATAATATTCCTGCCTCATGGCAGAGCCATGGAGATGGCCCTTTGCTTGGAAAAGATTTCCCTTGCTTGCCTGCCCTTCATAATACCTTTACCCCAACCAGACCCATTGGTAGTCACTACCAAGCTAATGCTAGTCTGGAAAGAGTTAGACTCAACACAAGCAAAAGAGCAAATAACCTCCCTGACCCAGGAGATGGTCTTGTGTTTAAGAGTCGCAGAGAGAAAATTCGAGTTTCCCCTCTTAATTCCCAATATCTGCCTAGGCAATCCCCCTGACTTCACAGAACCGAATCACAGTCTCCTCTCACTGTGATATCATGGAATGTTGCTGGGTGGCAGAACAAGTGGGTAGAGTTTAGCACATTTCTCTTGTCTTATGATATCCTCTGTTTCCAAGAAACCTGGCTGTTGGATACTTCATATCCTTTGCTCCCTGGATTTAGTTCTTTTCTGCTACCTGCAAAAAAACTCCACCAGAAGGGTAGAGCTAGGGAAGGTTTGGCCACTCTAGTCTCAGTGAACCTTGATGTTGTGTCGGAGGTACTCTACCAATCTAAATCAAATTTCATTTTATCAGTATTGGTAAGAGGAAATTGGGGGGGTGAGCTGGGCCCCTTAATTTGCCTTAATGTTTACTTTCCACTGGACAAAACCGTGAATTCAAACTCTCCCTGGAAAGAACTGGCTGAGGTTTTGAACCTTTGTGAGTCACAGCACCCGGAAGCAAGCATAGTAGTCTGTGGTGATTTTAATGCCCGTATTGGTTCAGGACCTAATGAAAAGGAAAATATTTTAGGATTGGATTGTAATAATAATAATAAAATAATAATAATAATAAAATTTTATTTTTAGGCCGCCTATCTGGCCGAATGAACGGCCACTCTAGGCGGCGTACATAATTAAAATACAACATATAATACAGTTTTAACATATAAAACAATTATAATCCACCAACCTACATCTATACACTGTAAACTAAAACTATCTAGGAGACCTGTATGCCCGCTGAAACAACCAAGTTTTCAATCCTTGGCGGAAACCTACCAGGGAGGGGGCATGGCGAAGGTCGTATGGCAGAGAGTTCCAGAGGGTGGGGGCCACAACTGAGAATGCCCTCTCTCTGGTCCGCACCAGCCTAGCTGTCTTAACTGGTGGGACCGAGAGAAGGTCTTGTGAGGCAGATCTCGTCAGGCGGCATATTTGGTGATGCTGGAGGCGCTCCTTTAGATAAACTGGACCGACACCGTATAGGGCTTTAAAGGTTAACACCAACACCTTGAATTGGGCTCGGTACACAACTGGTAGCCAGTGCAGATCTTCCAGCACTGGGGTGATATGATCGCGCCGGCGGCTGTTTTTAATCAACTGTGCCGCCCCATTCTGTACCAGTTGTAATTTCCGGACCGTCTTCAAGGGTAGCCCCACGTAGAGCGCATTACAGTAGTCTAAGCGAGAGGAGACCAGGGCATGCACCACCCGTGGGAGCAGATGGACCGGAAGGTAGGGTCGCAGCCTCTGTATCAGACGTAATTGATACCAAGCTGCCCGGCTCACCGCTGACACCTGAGCCTCCATGGTACTAGCTTATTAGCAGGTTAGTAAAAAAATCTACAGGCTGATCACTTTTGTGGGCTTGTTTACAGCTGTTACAGTATGAACAATATGGATTTTTCACATTCCGCAGTGTTAAATTGAAAATATCCCCCCATGCCATTCTGATGCTTCCCATAAGCTCATTTTAAAACAAAACCTTACAAAACGTATAGTTCTGAACTCAGAAACACTTGTTTAATAATTAAATCCTCTAAATTTTTATAGCAATACATAAAACAGTCAGAGAGAATTTAGTGTTCAAAGTGTAAAAAGAGAGAGAGAGAAAGTCCCTTTTGGTTTTTTTCTGACAGAGTTCTCATAATTTGTGGAAATTAATTAAAAATCATCCCATGTTCACAGAGTACCTGTAATCCTATTACTGACCTTGCCCCATACTCTGACATTTTCTCATACAACCGTTTTTCCCAGGATACGATAGCTAATGAAGAAAGCCGAAGACTACTTGAGTTAATGTCCTGTTTCCAGCTGACTTGTCTTCATGGCAGCCCACAGGATAGTTCAAATGGATACTTCACCTTTCTTAATTGCAGGGCAGGTAGTGATATTGATTATATTTTTTGTTCATCTAACCTACTGTCCTACAAGGCGAACTATAACATCTTAGATCGCCCAGAAAGTGATCATTTACCCATACTCTGGACTTTGTGTTTACAAGTTCCCTCATTACGCTTGACACACTCTGACATAACTGAGGGAACAATTAATTGGGGGAAACGATTACATTGGTCTTCCTCTGTTAGTCAGTCAGTCCAGGATCATTTGAACAGTCCTAACCTCTTGGAACTGTGGCATAATATTGTAGAAGGACAATCTGACCCCACCAAAGGTATTCTGGCTATTTTCAATGCCTCAAGGCCTCTCTTAACTAGAACATTCCAGCAGCCTAGAATGGCCCCTTATAAAGAAGGATGGTATGATTCTGAATGTAGACAAGCAAAAAAGAACCTAGCTCAATTAACCAGGGAAGTGAGGGACCAAAAGCTGGAAACTGAGCTTGAGGTTCTGGCCTCTTGCCGTTTAGCATATAAGGACCTTCTTAGGAAAAAGAAAAGGAGATATATGGCAGCTCAATGGAAAGACCTAGGGCTAGCAGCCCAGGAAAGGAACAAGAAAAAGTCTTGGGATTTGATCTCTATCTCAGAAAAAAGACCAAATCCAATATCGGAGGCATGCATTCCGGCAAACACCTGGCACATTTATTATAGTAATATTTTTGGAAGAGATAAAAATCCCGACTTTAACAATCAAATTTCTAATCTGGATCCGTTGGCAACTCTGCCAGAATGGCCCCCGGTCTCAGATCAAGAAGTGTGTAAACTTATCCATGCCTTAACAGCAGGAAAGGCACCTGGTGAGGACATGATCCCTCCGGAGGTTTTTAAGAATAACCCTGAATGGTGGTCCCCTCTCTTGGCCAAACTATTTTCGTATATCAACACCACGGGGCTTTTCCCCGAGGGATGGAAATTAAGTATCATATTCCCAATTTATAAGAAAGGAGATAAATCAAAACCACAGAATTATCGGCCAGTTAGCCTATTGGATGTCAGCTCTAAGATATATAGTCGTTTCCTTCTTGACAAATTGACAGACTGGGCAGATGGAAATAATATCCTACATCAAGAACAAGCTGGATTCAGGAAAGGTTTTAGCACATTAGACCAAATCTTTGTGCTACACCATTTAATACGCTAATACACCTGTGGCCCCTCTAGAAGACTATATGCTGCTTTCATTGATTTCTCCTCAGCCTTTGATTCAATCAATAGGAACCGTTTGTGGGATAAACTCACAGGGACCAACATTGACAAGACATTGCTGCACTTAATCCGGGAATTTTACACAAACACATGTATGAGGGTAAGAGTTAGCACAGATGGAAGATTGACTGAGGAAGTCTGTAGCACCAAAGGAGTCAAACAAGGCTGTTTATTAGCACCTCTCTTGTTTAATCTCTATATTAATGATATGGTAACCGAGTTAAATCGCCCAGAGCATTTCTCCCCTTCAATAAGCAACCGCAAAACTGCTATACTAATATGTGCAGACGACTTGGTATTGCTATCTTTGAACAAAATTGGGCTGAAGAGAAGCTTGAGAAAACTCCATGATTACTGTATAAAAGAACACCTCGTAATTAATTATGCTAAATCTAAAGTGATGGTTTTTGGCAGACGTGCCCCCAAGAGCAACTGGGTCTTAGGTGGTAATAAGATAGAGCAGGTTTCCTACTTTAAGTATCTGGGAGTATATTTTGATGAGAAACATTCTTGGAACACTCATCTACAGAATGTCAAAATGACAGTTCAGAGAACTACCCGAGCTATCCTCAAATTTTTTTACTCTAGGGGAGGCAGGTTGGTTGACCCTGCACTGAAAGTGTTCCTTGGGAAGGTGGTTCCCCAAATCCAATATGGTATTGAGATTTGGGGAATAAGGCAGAACAACTTGAAGGAGCTGGAAGTTTGCCAAAATAAGTTTTTGAGATACTTATTGGCAGTACCTCCAGGGACCCCAGCCCCGTTTATCAGGACAGAGACAGGCATGGTTTCGGTTAAAGCTAGGGCGCAGAAGGCAGCCCTTCTATATTACAAGAGGGTCCTGGACATGACAGAAGACTGTCTTCCAAAGTTGTGCCTGAGAGAGCAATGGAGGAAAGGCAGTTGGGCCAAGTCATGCCAAGAGCTACTGATTTCTAAAAACCTCCCATTGGACTTTTTATTATCCCTGGATTTAAAAATAAACTGAGAGACTGGTTATACAGGCTGGATAACAATCAGGATTTAGATCTAATTAAATTATCAAATTTCTCCCACTGGTATTGTTGGTTGAAATCAAACCACGAAAGAGCCCAATACCTACAAATGCTCACTTTCTCCTCCCTGAGAGTTGCGTTTATGGAACTACATTTTCAAACTATACCCTCGGCCGTTTTGGACGGAAGATATAGGCGAACCCCAAGAAACCTATGTCTCTGTATCTGTGGTGGGGGAGAGGTAGAGGATATCCCTCACTACCTGCTATTTTGCCACCTATATCAGACCCCTAGAGAGAGATTCCTGGGACAGATTTTGACAGCTTTACAGGGCGAGACTCCTTATGTGAAAGTTTCTTGGTTACTGTCAGATTGCGACCCGTATGTTACATATAAAACAGCGCTGTTTGCTAAGGCAGCAAAATACATTCGGGCAAATACCTTGAACGCAATCGCAGTGGATTGTACAGGGGACTCGTTAAATTGAATTTGTTTGTACTTTGTTTTTGTGTGTGTGTATATATATATATATATATATATATATATATATATATATATATTCTTTCGGGTTGTGATGGCTTTTAGTCAATTACAATAAAATGATGATGAATGAAAATAGCATGATAAAATACACCCCTGTCTCACACCCTTTCTGATGGGGAACCAATCGGTTTCTCGTATTCTGTCCTTACAGTAGCCTCTGGTCCAGAGTATAGGTTGCACATCAGGACAATCAGATGCTGTGGCACCCCCATTTCTTCTAAAGCATTCCATAGTTTTTCATGGACTTTGCTGTAATCTATAAAGCACAGGGTGATTTTCTTCTGAAATTCCTTGGTCCGTTCCATTATCCAACATACGTTTGCAATATGATATCTGGTGACTCTTCCGTTTCTAAATCCAGCTTGGACGTCTGGCATTTCTCGCACCATATATATGGTAAGAGCCTTTGTTGTAGAATCTTGAGCATTATTTTACTTGCATGGGATATTAAGGCAATAGTTCGATAATTACTGCATTCTCTGGGATCCCCTTTCTTTGGAATTGGGATATATATCGAACGCTTCCAGTCTGTGGGCCATTGTTTAGTTTTCCATATTTCTTGACAGATTTTTGTCAAAATGTGGACAGATTAAGTCTCAGTAGCTTGTAGCAACTCTATTGGTATGCCATCTGTTCCTGGTGATTTGTTTCTTCCAAATATTTTAAGAGCAGCTTTCAACCTCACATTCTAAAATTTCTGGTTCTTCATCATACAGTTCCTCCATGAATGAATCTGTCCTGGCATCTCTTTAATAGAGTTCTTCAGTGTATTGCTTCCATCTTCCTTTTATTTCATCTCAGTCAGTCAGTGTGTTCCCCTGTTGATTATTCAGCATCCCTAGGTTTACATTTCCCTTTCATTTCTCTAAACTTTTAGAATAGGGCTCTTGTTCTTTCCATTTTGTTGTCCTCTGAATTCTCCTCAATCAATAGGTCTTCTGGAAGTGCCCAAAGTGTAAAAAAACGAAGGGGAAAAGATCTAAACGAGAGGCCACAAGGGGGTGCTATTAGATAGAGGAAAGGTAGACGGATGCCAAGGAAATTCAAACAGTGTGATTAGTTGAGTAAGAAGGGTCCTAAGAACCAACAACAATGCCTAAAAAGATTGGCAAATGTATTATGGCATAAACTTTCATTTGTATAGCCCCATCAATACAAGTCTTTAAGTTTTATCCAATTAGGAAGGTTAAAAATACCACCCCGGTGTAAGTGATCAACGTTCTGCAGCGTCACACCATTAAGCTGGATTGATGGTGCTACAGAGGGACTAGTTCGCACCTGTTGATGAAACACTTTGGGTTTTTTAATATTAAGTGAGAGCCCAAGCTTTCCATAGGCTTCTGCAAAGACATTTAGGATAGTTTGAAGATCTTTCTCTGAATGTGCGGAGACTACATTATCATCGGCATATTGAAGTTCTACGACAGAGGTTGACATTACCTTACTTGTTGCTTTCAGCCTACTGAGATTAAAAGGCTTTCCATCTTTTCGATATATGATTTCCACACCACCAGGAAGCTTCCCCTCAATAAGGTGTAGAATCATAGCAATAAAGATAGTAAATAAGGTAGAAGCAATGACACATCCCTGTTTTACGCCTGATCCGACTCTGAATGGATCGCTCTGAAAGCCATTGTTATCCAAAATTGTCGCTGTCATGTTGTCATGAAGGAGTAGCAAAATATTCGCAAATTTATCAGGGCATCCAGTTTTCAGAAGGATGGTCCAGAGAGCAGTTCAATTCACAGTATCAAAGGCCTTAGTCAGATCAATAAACACCATATATAAAGGTCGATTCTGCTCCTGGCATTTTTCTTGAAGCTGTCATGCAGAGAAGATCATGCCCACTGTCCCCCTGGAAGGGCAGAAACCATTTTGAGATTTGGGGAGGACATCCTCTGAGATTGGTAGGACGCGATTTGCAAGGATCCTTGCAAGGATTTTACCTGCTGTAGCAAGAAGAGAGATACCTCGATAGTTCCCACAATCTGTTCTATCACCCTTCTTAAAAAGAGTGATAATTATGGTGTCCCTAAAATCTTCCGGGATCTCCTCCCTCACCCCAATTTTTTTGATGAGCTTATGAAGTTGTTGTGTAAGTTCAGGCCCACCTTCTTTAAAGACTTCAGCAGGAATCCCATCAGGTCCACTAGCTTTGTTGTTCTTCATTTGATTGATGGCTTTACTGACTTCATCCAAATTAGGGGATACTGCAAGTTCATCTCTAGTTTGTTGTTGTGGGATTTGCGAGAAGGCCTCACCAGCCACAATAGAGTTACAATAAAGGAGGTTGTGGTAATGCTCTTTCCAGGGCAGTGCAATAGACTCTTTGTCCTTAAGAAATTTGGTACCATCCATTGAACGTAAGGGATTTGTACCGTAATTTGTTAGTCCATAGATGGCCTTTGTGGCATTAAAAAAGCCCCGTGCATCGTGAGCATCTGCAAAGTGCTGGATTTCTTTAACTTTCTTTATCCACTGGGCGTTCTTAAGTTCTCTAGTTCTTCTTTGGACCTCAGCCTTTGCACTGGCATATATTTTTTTCTTAGCAGCACAGTTAATGTCTTTCTGCCATATCTGGAAGGCTTTCCTTTTCTTGTCAATGATATGTTCAATCTCACTGTCATTCTCATCAAACCAGTCCTGATGTTTCTTAGTTTGGTATCCAATAGTTTGTTCACATGCTGCAATAATGGAAGTCTTCAGTTTAATCCAGTGTTCCTCAACATTTTCAGGGAGTTCCATCGGTAGATTTTCTTGAGAGTTGTTTGAAAGCAAGCTCACTTAATAGGATCTTGAAGGGCATGGATGTTCATTTTACGCCTTGGTTTTTTTCCTTGGAGCTTATGTTGAGGAACAATATTAATGGCCATAGTGGATCGAATTAATCGGTGATCTGTCCAGCAATCATCAGCACTTGTCATGGCCCTAGTGAGGAGTACATCACAACTATCTCTGGCACGGACAATTACGTAATCCAGGAGATGCCAATGTTTTGACCGAGGGTGCTTCCATGATGTTTGAAATTTATTTTTCTGGTGAAAGAGTGTGTTTGAAATAACAAAATTATGCTCTGCACATTTAGTCACAAGTAGAATTCCATTCAGGTTGCTATTGCCAACTCCTACTTTCCCAATGGTTTCTGGCCATATATCGAAATTATGTCAAACTCTTGCACTGAAATTGCCCAAGACGATAATTTTATCTTCTTGGCAATCCTCTGCCTGGAATGCTCTGCCCTTATATTTTAACATGGCTGCTCCAAACATCTTTACAGATTTGACCCTTCACTTCAGAAAGAGGTCTGAGAAATGAGTAAGAGTAAGAAGATTCTCTACCCTTTCAGTCTACCCTATGGACTGCTATAAACTCACTTTGACAGCAAATCCAATTCCAGTGAGTAATAACTTATGGAGAGAAAACACACACGGTTTGTTCTACTTTCACAGGCAGCAGCTTGAGAACAACAATTGCCGCCACACTTCCAAGTATGTGAATTCTCTTTTACCACTATTGGGCAAGAAACAAACTGCCATGCAACCAACAAGGTGCATCATCAATGGGTTTTAGGGGGTTGAGCTGAGCGCCTGCAACCACTGCTGTTGCTTCTATGGATGTAAGGGAGTGAGGTTAAAGGGAAATTAAATGCAAAAGCAAAAAGAAAAACAAAAGTCAGTAAATGTAATACCATACCAACTACAACAAGATTCCTGTGAGTAGGGAAAAAACTCAGCATCCCACAACCAATCAGGATTCATATCAGAAAACCAAAACTTAAAATATCCTGACAGCCAGTCAGTTAATGCTGAATGCTGCAGCACAAATGTAGCTCCGCTTACCTGGGCAAAGCTCTGGGGAGCAGCAGCGCAATTGCCGCCCAGGGTGAAGCTGCAGAACCCATTGTAAGGAAGGGCAACGTCGTGCGTCGCACTGAGATGATGTGCGACTTGCCGTACGGAGGAGGCGGAGCCAATGGGCCTATTTAAGCCCGTGCCACCCCCTCCGTCTTCCTCTTGGCTCACGACGACGAAGAGAGGAAGACTGACGGCATGGGACAGACGGAGCTACTGAACAGCGAGGGACAGAGAGTGGCGGCCATTTCTGGCTGCATGGTCGACATTTGGGCCTGATCAGCCCATGTAAGGCTGCAGCCACGCAGCAGTGTTAACAGGTGGCCTGGTGGTGAGGCCCGGCCAAGTTAAGCAAGATTACACAAACATCACACCCTCTATACAGGGAGGAGGGAGTGGATGTTAAGCAAGAATTACACCCACATACATTTAAATATTACGCAAGTTATTTAGGCAGTTAAAGGGATTTATAGATAGATGGATAGATAGATAGCTAGATGCATCCCTTTGGGTTGCTGATTTGTCGTCCCCCCCCGGAAAGGGGGAGGGGGTGAAAGTAATAAGAATACCACTTAGATATATTGAATATTTACATTAAATATTAAGTAATTAATTATAACTAGATATAAGCCCAATGCCTCCTAAAAGGGGAGAGGTGGGCCAAAAGGGGGCATGACGCCTTGCCTGTGCCTAGCCAGCAGGCATTAAAGGGCCTAGCTGGTGGGAAGACCAGCCCCCCCAGGTAATTAGGGGAGGTGGTGGGAGGCATCAGGGCTGATAATGATCAACCCCTTGCTGCCTAGGCCTTTGGGCATTTAACACCACACACACACCCTTAGCCCAGCGTAGTTTGGGGGAGAAAAGGTGTTTTAGTGCAGTGGTTAGAGTATTGGACTGCAACCCGGGAGACCAGGGTTCGAGTCTCCCCAACAACCATGAAGTGCAATGGGTGACCTTGGGCCAGTCACTGCAGGCTTTGAGCAAATTAAGGGACAGGAGGCTGCAGAGGCTTTTCGAGCCTGTCAACAGGCCCTATTTTCCCACTTTGGTTGCCAAGGCTGGGTGTGAGTTCAGCCTAGGCCCTAGCAGTCGCTATTAGCGCAGGGCTCTTTGGTTAAGCCTACGGCTCTTTGCTAATCCTAGGCCTATATTAAGTTCCAGGTACTTTATTAATTGCTTATATGGTGGCTGCTTTGGGGGGGTGGAGCTCTTGGGTTAGGTTTCTGATTCATTGCTAGGCCCAGGAATATATTAGGTTCAGGTAATTAATTCTGCTTTTGGGCCTGTCACAAGCCTTTTGGGCCTTTGGGCCTGTCATATTTAGTTACTAATGGTGTGCACAGATGACAGGTTTTGCTAGACAATGTCTAAATCACCATAACTTAGGTGACAGTGACACTCCCCCCCCTTTTCAAGTGTCAATTCCACATTATTTAACTGAGTCAGAAGTTGAATTTATTTGAATTTGGTCATATACTGAAAACAAAGCATACGGCACTTGCTATATTTAGGGGAGGACATGCAAATTTCT
The DNA here is from genome assembly GCF_030035675.1 of Rhineura floridana. Classification (NCBI taxonomy): domain Eukaryota; kingdom Metazoa; phylum Chordata; class Lepidosauria; order Squamata; family Rhineuridae; genus Rhineura; species Rhineura floridana. The sequence continues at coordinate 187,702,277 of NC_084482.1, forward strand.
GCAGGGAGCTGAAGGTCTAACAGATGATAATGTAGCTTGATGGGAGTGTAATGTTAGGAACAAAGAAGAAAGCCAGGCTGCTTATCAGGCTCTTATAATAATTCCAGGATCTTAGACTTTACTAAAACAGGGGCAACAGCTGGTATAGCACAGCAGGGAGGAGAGCTGGGCTGGGAAGCCAGAGTCTGTGAGTTCAGATCCCACAGTAGGCTCATGAGCTCTTTATGCTTGACAGAATTTAAATTCTGGTTGACGCTAATGCTGCCTTTTAAGCTACAGGCAGACTCTTCACCTTTTCCTGATGAATTTACAAAAACCTTCTTTGTTAGGATTTCGGATATCATTTACCTGCAGTCATATATGGCATACAATTTTACATTGGCACTTCTATTATGATTTCAGTTACTTAAAATTAATATAACATGCAAAGTTTGCATTTGAACATTTATTCTGATGGTTGTTTGGAAACCCGCTAGGAGAAAGCTACAGTGGGGTCCAAATATGTGACAGCAGCACATCCTCAGTCTCTGTGCCTTAGGCGAACTAGGTTAGCTGCCATGGAATAGTAGTCATAATGTGTACTTACTCATAAATGATTTACTTCATTCTTTGCAGAAGGATATGTGCAGCAGTGAGATATTAGGCCAGAGGCCTTCAAAGAGGTAAGAGGACACACCCAGCTTTAGCTGCTCAGGGACATGTGTCCCTCCCCAGTTAGACTAAGGTACTATGAACTCCACTTACTGGCTACCTGGTTTAAAAGGAAGTTGGTATGTGTTATGGTGTTTTCTTTGGTTTTCCGATCCCAGACTCCAACTCCCGGCTGGCCTTCATGGCATACAATCCTAACTCTGCGTAGTTATGGCCCTAAGATGCAGAGGGCAAATTACACCCGATTCACCACCAGTCGCATTTAAGGGGTCAGGCAGTGATGGGTTATATCAGATAGTCTGGGAATAGTGAGCTGCACTTCATTCATCATGGTGCATGCCTGTGATAGAGATGCCTTATGCATTTTACGTGGCAGAGCATTACCTATGGACTGCTGTCTTTATCACATGGAGTGCTTCAGCTCCTGGGAGGGGGCAGTCATGGAGTGAAGTGGGCTCAGAAGCAGTGGGGGCACTATCTGATTGGCTGTTCATAGGTATGGCAGATTTTGGAGTGCATGTTAGCACTTGAGGTCAACAGCTGCTGGTACTGCTATGTAACTGGGGGTTCCCTTAACAGCAGGGAATATGGAAGATCCTGCCCCAGTGTTCACCTTTCTGGGTACCAAGATTAACTCTGGGGGCCCAGGGCTGTGGGCTGCCTGGGGACAAGCTTGAACTGTTGCAGATTAGGACCCTGGATTTTCATGGGCCATGAATGTGTTTCCTTTCTGCCCTCCAGGTATTAGGGGTCTTTTACAGTGGGTTATGATGCCGTGGCAGGGTTTTCACAGCCTCACTACAGGTTCGGGGTTATGGCTGCTTTAGACGCCGACCTGGCTGTGTGGCCCTCTTTCCTGCAGCTGCAGGCCTGGATTAAGGAAGGGTTAATTAGGGGTTTCACCTTCCATTAACTCTTTGTCGACTTATGGGCAAAAAGGCTCATGGCCATGAGCCAGGTTTTTGTAACTCCCTTATATTTAGGAACAGTAGGTTTAAGGCCCCTTGTATGTTCCTTTGTTCTTGGGGAAGTTTTGGCAGTGCTGTGCAACCACACACTGGGGGCTTGGGGAACGGAGTCGGAGATGGCCATAAGCCTATGGGATTTACGGGACTTCTGGGCCGCAGGTGCTGTGCAAAGGTGGCCTATTCCTGTGCATTGTGCACTGGTTAGTTCTGTTTTCTCTCTTTCCTGCCAAAAGATGGGCGTTTCCTTTCAAGGAATTTCAGAGGAGGCGACTCATGATCAAGGTTGCCTTGGGATGTGGAATTAGCTGCAGTAAAGAGCCTGGCAGTGCCTGGGGGGACAGTTCGTGGTGTCACCCCCGTCTCGGGGTGTCACCCAGTGAGGCCTGCACCTGCCGCACCACCCTAGTGATGCCCCTGGGCAGGGGGTAAGCAAAAGGGGCTTGCCCTTTGCCCCAGCAGGGGCTGGTCGCCCAAGAGCTGTAGGGCAAGCTGCTTGCCTATAGTTAGTTCCTGCACTTAGGTTTCACCTCTGCAGGTCACTTTAAAAGTTTTTGGTTGTAAATTAATAAAGTGGCCCTTTATTCAACCATAGCTGCTGTTGTCTGCGTATTATTTCACCCATTGACCGCAAATGCAGCTCCGCTTACCTGGGCGAAGCTCTGGGGAGCGGCAGCACAATTGCTGCCCAGGGTGAAGCTGCAGAAGCCATTGTAAGGAAGGGCAACGTTGTGCGTCGCACTGAGATGATCCGCGACTTGCCGTACGGAGGAGGCGGAGCCAATGGGCCTATTTAAGCCCGCGCCACCCCCTCCGTCTTCCTCTTGGCTCACGACGCCCACCCCGCCCTCCCTCTTTTACGGTGTGTCCATGGTCGCTTCAGGGCCGAGTAGGAATTTTTATCCTGCCCACCCTTGTTGGCGGGCAGGTTTTTTGCCTACTCCACACTTTGGGGGTGGAGGGAACTGGGTTAGGGGGTGTCGTGATTTATAGGTTGTTTTGGCTAATTTGGCTATTTTGGTTCAAATAAAAATGTTTGGGACACGGATCTGGTAAAGTGCGGGAGGGGAAATAGGTAACGACAGCTAGGTGGCCCTCTTAGACACCTTTGGAGGTGATTGGTGGTTCTGGAGGCCTGTCTCTCAGGGTTTTACGGCCCAAGGGCAGGATATGGGCTGCTTTTGGGGCCAACTTACCTCATCCACCCGAGGGTTCTACAGCCCCGGGGGGTTGGTGATGTGGGAAGGACTCCCTACTCACCTACAAGGTGTGGCTGGGGCAGGGGGTAAGCAAAAGGGGCTTGCCCTTTGGCCCAGCAGGGGCTGGTCGCCCAAGAGCTGTAGGGCAAGCTGCTTGCCTATGGTTAGTTTCCACACTTAGGTTTCACCTCTGCGGGTCACTTTAAAAGTTTTTGGTTGTAATTTAATAAAGTGGCCCTTTATTCAACCATAGCTGCTGTTGTCTGCGTATTATTTCACCCATTGACCGCAATTGCTGACATGAGTTAGATCCTATCAGCACATAGTACCTCTGCTCTGAAATCTGCATTGGTTGCTGATTTGCTACCAGGTCAAGTTCAAGCTGTGCTTTCCATGTAATGGGTGCCACATATTACTTGTTCTGCTCTTGTAAGAAATCAGTCCTGTAATGTGGCAGCACCTGTGCTTTGGAACTCCTTGCCTATTGACATTAGGCAGACACTTCTTTTCAGCATTTGCTAAAATTATTTTTGTTTAGGTAAGCCTATCCAGGCATGCAGAAACTATTGTATTTTTAAATCTGTTTTTAACTCATTGTTGGTTTTATTATTTTGAATATTTTTAAATACCTGTCTTTAACTGTTTTTGCCAATAATTTTATTGTTTTAATTCTTTTTGTAAACCACTTTGAGATTTTTTACAATAAAGCATTATATAGATATTGTAAATAAAATACATAAATAAATTTTGGAGTCACTGTGGCCCTTGAGTCTCTTTGCATTTTTAGGGAAAAAGGAATCTGCCTTATACTGACTCAGGCCATTTGGTACCACATAGCTCAGCACTGATGACATGGACAACCATTGACTCTCCTGGATTCCAGGCAATGGTCTTTTCAAGAAATTGAATTCTAGACCTTTGCATGCAAAGCATATGCCCTACCAATGAGCTACAACCCTTCCCCTATTTAAAAAAGTATCTTTTAAAATTGTTCTTTTCAATTCACTCTTGAATGCACATCATACCTAGGGCAGATCCACACCATTATTTAAAGCACATTCAACACCCATTTGAAGCACATGAATCCCACCACAGAATCATGGGAACTGCAGTTTCTTAAGGGTGGTGAGAACTATAACTGTGAGGGGGAAACTACACTTCCCAGGATTCTTTAGGGGGAAGTCATGCGCTTTAAATGCGAGTTGGATGTGCTTTAAATTTTGCCTGCATGTAAATGGTTTTAATTAATTTTTCAAAATGGAAATGAGCTATAAAGTTAACTGGGTGACCATGGGCTACTCACCATCTCTCAGCCTGTCTGCCCCTCAGGATGAAAACAGTGGAGAACCATGAACACTCCAAGGAAGAAGGGCGCATTTAAAATGTAGAGGAAGTATTGTACAACCGTAGTGTGAAATCAGATACTTATTGGGACACAGTATGAAGAAATATTTATATAAGCATGACTATCAAATGTGTTTATTATTTACACAACCTGTAAAGATATTTATAGTGCAATCCTACATTTGTTTACACAGAAGCAAGTCCCAATGTATTCAATGGGGCTTACTCAACCAGGGAAATGTCCAGAGAACTGCAGCCTGAAGTGATAAGGAACTTGTTCTTTTAACAAGACTTTTAAGTTAAGACCTTATCCCAGTCTGTGTCTGTGTTGGAATTGCTTTTTTAAATGTTTTTAAACCTTTTCTTTTTTAAAAAAAAAATGTTTTTAAAGCTTTTGAAAAATTTTTTTAAAAATGTTTTGTTTTAATATATTTTAAAGTCTGTTAAAATTATTTTTAAAGTGTTTTCAGTGCTTTTTTTGCCGCCCTGTGCTCCTACTGGGAGGAAGGATGGGATATAAATCAAATAATAATAATAATAATAATAACTTCATTCACCCTACCCAAAATTCAGAATCATGCCACTTTAATCTGTTTTGCAACTGTTTATATTTGTTTTATGGTTATTGGAATTTAAAGGAATTTATGTCTTATTGTGAGCTGCTTTGGTTTCCAATCACCAACCCTACCTCACAGCATTGTTGGAAAGACTCCATACACACACTTGCAGGTGTAAAACTACACCCCATATAATAGTTTATTGTCAAACCAGTTGGTCACTGCAGAACATTTTTTAAAAAATCAGTATTAGTTTTCTACATAATAAAAACTGTGATACCTAACTAAGCCCTGCCTAACTGCTTTAAAAATAGAATTGGAGGAGGAAAGATTTACAACACAAACACAATTCTTTTCTATGTTCGCTCAAAAGTCCCATTAACTTACAGCACAGTCCTAACTATGTCTACTCAAAAGTCCTATTGAATTCAATGGGGTTTACTCTGGGTACATGGGATTAGCATTGCTTTACTTCCAGAAAAGCAAGTACTGGATTAAATACTTTCATATTGCGAAGGTTTTCAAAGCACCACTCTCTTCAACAGCCAATGGTCTGAGTCAGGACGACTGGGTCTGTATCCACCACCTATGTGCCAGTCCATGACTAGGGGCTTCTGGATTTCACAGTCCTGCCCCTGTCGCCATTTGCCGATCGCCATGGGGCTTTTGTTTTGTTTTGATTGGAAGACGCCTGTGCGTGAATTTGTTTTATGTGGGGAGATCGGCTCATGACGATCAACACACAATCTTGACAGAAAAAGGCTTTGATCCAAAGGCATGAATATCACGATTGGAAGTCTTTTATCTGCTGCAGCCTTCATCCGCCTTCATGGCCGTTGTAACATATACATTGTTATCACAGAATCATAGAATCATAGAATAGTAGAGTTGGAAGGGGCTTATAAGGCCATCAAGTCCAACCCCCTGCACAATACAGGAATCCAAATCAAAGCATTCCCGACAGATGGCTGTCCAGCTGCCTCTTGAATGCCTCCAGTGTCGGAGAGCCCACTACCTCTCTAGGTAATTGGTTCCATTGTCGTATGGCTCTAACAGTTAGGAAGTTTTTCCTGATGTCCAGTTGAAATCTGGCTTTCTGCAACTTGAGCCCATTATTCTGTGTCCTGCACACTGAGACGATTGAGAAGAGATCCTGGCCCTCCTCTGTGTGACAACCTTTCATGTACTTGAAGAGTGCTATCATATCTCCCCTCAGTCTTCTCTTCTCCAGGCTAAACATGCCCAGTTCTTTCAGTCTCTCCTCATAGGGCTTTATTTCCAGTCCCCTGATCATCTTTGTTGCCCTTCTCTGAACCCATTCCAGTTTGTCTGCATCCTTCTTGAAGTGCGGAGACCAGAACTGGACGCAGTATTCAAGATGAGGCCTAACTAGTGCTGAATAGAGGGGAACTAGTACTTCACACGATTTGGAAACTATACTTCTGTTAATGCAGCCTAATATAGCATTTGCCTTTTTTGCAGCCACATCACACTGTTGGCTCATATTCAGCTTGTGATCAACGACAATTCCAAGATCCTTCTCACATGTCGTACTGCTGAGCCAAGTATCCCCCATCTTATAACTGTGCATTTGGTTTCTTTTTCCTAAGTGTAGAACTTTGAATTTATCCCTGTTGAATTTCATTCTGTTGTTTTCAGCCCAATGCTCCAGCCTATCAAGGTCCCTTTAAATTTTGTTTCTGTCTTCCATGGTATTAGCTGTGCCCCCCAATTTTGTATCACCTGCAAATTTGATAAGTATGCTCTGTACCTCCTCATCCAAGTCATTAATAAAAATGTTGAAGAGCACTGGGCCCAGGACCGAGCCCTGTGGTACCCCACTCATTACTTCTGCCCAGTTTGAGAAGGAACCATTGATAAGCACTCTTTGAGTACAATTCTGGAGCCAGCTGTGGATCCACCTGATAGTTATTCCATCCAGCCCACATTTAGCTAGCTTGCTAATCAGAATATCATGGGGCACTTTGTCAAAAGTCAAAATATTATGTTCACAGCATTCCCACAGTCTACAAGGGAGGTTACCTGATCAAAAAATGAGATAAGATTAGTTTGGCAGGATTTGTTCTTCATAAATCCATGTTGGCTCCTCGTAATCACTGCATTGTTTTCAAGGTGCTTACAGATTGACTGTTTTATAATCTGCTCCAGAGTTTTTCCAGGGATTGATGTTAGGCTGACTGGTCTGTAGTTCCCCGGTTCCTCCCTTTTGTCCATTTTGAAGATAGGGACAACATTAGCTCTCCTCCAGTCATCTGGCACTTCACCAGCCCCCCATGATTTTTCAAAGATAATAGAGAGCGGTTCTGAGAGTTCTTCAGCCAGTTCCTTCAATACTCTAGGATGCAGTTTATCAGGCCCTGCCGATTTGAACTCATTCAAAGTGATTAGGTATTCCTTGACCATTTGTCTGTCAAGCTCAAGCTCCAATCCTGCCCCTTCTACTTCATGTTTCCCGGGAGGGTCATAGACCACTTTTTGGGAGAAGACTGAGCCGAAGTAGGAATTGAGCACTTCTGCCCTTTTTCATCTGTTATCATTTTGCCATCCTCATTGAGTAGCTGTGCCACCATTTCTTTTCTCTGTCTTTTACTATGATGTACTGAAGAAAGCTTTTTTGTTGCTTTTAGCATCCCTCGCTAACCTCAGCTCATTCTCAGCTTTAGCCTTCCTGACACCATCCCTGCAATTCAGTGATACCTGCCTGTACTCTTCCTTTGTGGCCTGGCCTTCTTTCCACTTCCTGTATGTGTCTTTTTTTGTTTTCAGGTCATCTCTAAGCTTTTTGTGAAGCCACATTGGCTTCTTCTGCTGTTTCCCCCCTTTTTTCCTTGTTGGAATTGCTTGCCATTGCGCTTTTAGAATTTCATTTTTTTGAAACTCCCACCCATCTTGGACTCCTTTTCTCATTAGGGTGGCTTGCCATGGAACCACACTTACAATTGTTCTGAGTTTATTGAAATCAGCTTTCCTGAAGTCCAGGGTGCAAGTATGGCTACTCTCAGCTTTTGCTTCTGTTAAAATCACGAATTCAAGTATGGTGTGGTCACTTTCCCCCAGAGTTCCCGTAACTGCCACTTCATCCACCAAATCATCTCTACTGGTTAAAATAAAGTCCAGGATAGCTGCTCCTCTGGTTGCTTCCTCCACTTTCTGTAGGAGGAAGTTATCTGCAACACAAGTCAGAAATTTCTTGTTTGGCAGAATTTGTCTCCCAACAGATATCGAAATAATTGAAGTCCCCCATTACTACTACATCATGACTCCTCGAGACATTGGCAATTTGCTTTTTAAATGTTACATTCTTGTCTTCTCCTTGATTGGGTGGTTGGTAGTAGATTCCAAGCACCACATTCCTTTTATTACTTGCCGCCTGTATCCTCCACCTGTTCTGCCATTGAGGATATTCTTGGATCGTTCTTTGTCTGGTTCCTCTCCCTTGACCTTACCGCCATGGGTGACCCTGCTGGGAGTGCATGACTCCTGACGGCATCTCTCATAGGGTTCTCAGCCTAACCTACCTCACAGGGTTGTTGTGTGGATTAAATGAGGAGGGGGAGACCCATGTATGCCACTTTGAGCTCCTTGGTGGAAAAGGTGGGATAGAAATGCAATAAAATAAATAAATAAATAAAATAATTATGGTTAAACAAAAGATACAGAATGTTTTGTTTATTTATTTATTTTATTTATATCCCGCCCTTCCTTCCAGCAGGACATTTTTCCTTCTGTTTGTTAAACACTATTCTGGGAATGTTTCTCACAGTATAACCCTGTACATGGATACTCAGGATTAAGTCCAATTTACTTAATAAGGAACAATTGCAGCCACAGCTGGTAACATATGAAATGATTTTGTCTATTAATATTTGTGTTATTATCTTGAATCTGTATGTACAAACATAAATGTTGATTACCTTTAACTTCCTCCTAAGTAAACAAATGCCCAGAAAAGGACTATAGAGAAAAACAGAAATAATCTGGTCTGCAGGTGTGTTAAACTGCAAATCTCCACCTTTGCTCATCTGGATACTGTAAATAAAAAGCAAATATTACAAAAACACCATAAAACACTCTGGAGCCTATTGGCAAAGGGCAGCATGCAAACTTCTCAACTAAATCAATTAATTGTGAACAAAGAAATCTCTGCACCAGAAGCCTAGGGATTTCAGAAAATTCCAATGAAAATAGACGCAGAAATTGCCAATGTTCACTTATTCATGCCATGTCTGGAGTGGAAATCAATCGAGCAAATACAACCAGTGTTTGCTGCTGTTGTTGCTTTCAGTCTATGAATGATACATAATTGGTTACATCCCCCCCCTTTTGCCATGTGTTTCCTTTGCATTGATGAATGGGCTGGAATACTATAATGATAACATAACATATGTAATTAATTCCATAAGTTATGTAATTTCACCACCAGACAATGAGATAACCCAATTTTTGGTGACCTGTAGCAGAAAGGATAAGTGTTCCATGCAATGAATTCAGGGCAGAATGGAAAACAGTGCCTTTTTACATCCCTGCAGAAACCCCGTCATTACTGAAGCACTGACTGTGAATCATGTCCTTTACTAATAAATGTGTATCAGACTAGACCCCCTTTAGGATGCACACCTTGACGTGGTGAGGGGGATTGAGAGTGTTGAAGAAGCTGAGAGTAACGCCATCAGGAGTCTAGACCAAGAGGCTAGACTCCTAACAAGGGCACCCATGGCGAAATGGTCAAAGCTGAGACACCAGACTAAGATGCATCCAAACTCAGAGGAAGGCAATGGTAAACCACCTCTGAATACCTCTTACCATGAAAACCCTATGAACAGAGTATCCAAAATGCAACACAAGATAGTGCTGGAAGATGAGACCCCCCAGGTCAGAAGGCACTCACCGAGCTACTGGGGAAGGACAAGTACGAGTAGCGCTGTGACTAATGACACAGCTGGGTCAAAGCCAAAAGGAAACCCAGAGGCTGATTCGCACAGATGCAAAAGGGGAGTCCGTAGTTGTACGACACACACAATAGGAACATGGAATGTGAGAAGCATGAACCAGGGAAAGTTAGAAATTGTCAAGCAAGAAATGGAGCGTATCAACATTACAATACTTGGCGTGAGTAAATTAAAATGGACAGGAATAGAACATCTTCAATCAGGCAACTACAAAATATTTTATGCAGGAAATGAGAAATCAAGAAGAAATGGGGTTGCTTTAATAGTGAGAAATGATGTAGCAAAAGCAATTAGGAGCTACAACGCAAGGTCTGAGTGAGTGATATCAATGAGATTAAACGGGAAACCTATTAACATAGCTATCCAAGACTTTCAGAGCTTGGAAAAGTTACTTTTTTGAACTACAACTCCCATCAGCCCAATCCAGTGGCCATGCTGGCTGGGGCTGATGGGAGTTGTAGTTCAAAAAAGTAACTTTTCCAAGCTCTGATCTAAGTCTACGCTCCAACATCAAATGCAGAAGAAGAAGGATTGCAGAGATTTAATGCAGAAGTACAGGAGGAAATTGATCACACACCAAAACAAGATATGTTGATAATCATGGGGGACTGGAATGCAAAAGTAGGGAACAGAGAAGAACTAGGAATTGTGGGGAAATGGGGCCTAGGAGACAAAAATGAAGCAGGAGAAAGACTTATTGAATTCTGTGAAGCCAATGATTTGTATCTTGCCAACACATTTTTTGAGCAACCGAAAAGACGACTGTACACATGGACATCACCAGATGGTCAATATAGGAATCAAATCAATTATATAATTGGAAACAGAAGATGGAGAAGTTCCATACTTTCTGCGAAAACAAGACCAGGAGCAGACTGCGGTATAGATCATGAACTGATCGTATCGAAAATCAGAGTAAAGCTGAAGAACAACATAGCAATCATAATGCCAAAATACAATTTAAATAACATCCCAGAATAATATAAAGATCAAATAAGGAACAGATTTGAGGCTTTAAACTTAGTTGACAGAGAACCAGAAGAACTATGGACTGAAGTCAGAGACATTATCAGGGACGAATGCAAAAAGACAATACTTCTAGTTAAAAAGAGAGAAAGACCTCAATGGATGACTGAAGAAACTCTTCAAATGGTTAAAGAGAGAAGGAAAGCAAAAACAAAAGGAGATAGAAACACAGTCAGAACCCTAAATGCAACTATACAACGACTAGTAAGTAGGGACAAACAAAACTATTACAATAGTTATTGTATAGAAATAGAAAAGGACAACAAAATGGGAAGAACAAGAGCCCTATTCCAAAAGATAAGAGAAATGGGAGGGAAATTTAAACCACGAATAGGGATGTTGAATAATCAACAGGGGAGAACACTGACTGACCGAGATGAAATAAAAGGAAGATGGAAGCAATACACCGAAGAACTCTGTAAAAGAGATGCCAGGATGACAGATTCATTCATGGAGGAACTGTATGATGAAGAACCAGAAAATTTAGAATGCGAGGTGAAAGCTGCTCTTAAAATACTTGGAAGATAGAAATCACCAGGAACAGATGACATACCAATAGAGTTGCTACAAGCAACTGAGACTGAGCCTGTCCCAATTTTGACAAAAATCTGTCAATAAATATGGAAACTAAACAATGGTTCACAGACTGGAAGCATTCAGTATATATCTAAATTCCAAAGAAAGGGGATCCCATGGAATGCAGTAATTATCGAACTATTGACTTAATATCCCATGCAAGTAATCTCAAGATTCCACAACAAAGACTCTTACCATATATGGAACGAGAAATGTCAGGTGACCAAGCTGGATTTAGAAAGGGAAAAGGTACCAAAGATCACATTGCAAACAAATGTTGTATAATGGAATCGACCAAGGAATTTCAGAAGAAAATCACCATGTGCTTTATAGATTACAGCAAAGCCTTTGATTGTGCAGATCATGAAAAACTGTGGAATGCTTTAAAACACATGCGGGTGCAACAGCATCCGATTGTCCTGATGCACAGCCTATACCAGCCTTTCCCAACTAGTGGGCCACCAGATGTTGGACCACAACTCCCATCAGCCTCAGCCAGCATTGCCAATGGTCAGGAAAGATGGGAATTGTGGTCCAACATCTGGTGGCCCACTAGTTGGGAAAGGCTGGCCTATACTCTGGACAAGAGACTACTATAAGGACAGAATATGGAGAAACCGATTGGTTCCCAGTTGGGAAGGGTGTGACAAACTTCAAGAAGAGAGGCAAACTGATGCAATGGTATTTGTGTGTATGTAAATGTAACTTCAATTCCATTTGCCCTGCAATACACAGCAAGAGGACATTTTTCACCCAGTCCTATGAAATTTAGCATGTTTTCCTGTGAGATATGATGCAATTCTAGCTATTGCACCTGGCTGCTATTCCTCTCAGTCTGCACTCAGAAGGCAGACTTGCTAGTGCGGCTGTTTCATCAGGAGGCAGATGAGTTGCTGGCGCTGTACTCAGTACTGGTGGCTCTGATGTGGAGACAGCTCAAAGAAGGAGAAAGTGAAATTGCGGCTGAAGTGGAGGTTGGTGATGCTGTGCACGGGGGGCAACTTCATCCCCTGCCACTTGCTCCTGAAGAGCCTGGGTGAGCCTCTGCCCTGCGCCTTCTGCTTCGCCATGCCTTGAGACAGGAGTGTATTTTATCACCCTATTTGTTTAATCTATATGCAGAACATATCATACAGAAAGCTGGTTTGGACCAAGATGAAGGAGGTGTGAAAATTGCAGGGAGAAATGTCAATAATTTAAGATGTGCAGATGATACCATACTACTAGCAGAAACCAGTAATGATTTGAAAAGAATGCTGATGAAAGTTAAAGAGGAAAGCACAAAAGCAGGACTACAGCTGAACATCAAAAAGACTAAAGTAATGACAACAGAAGATTTATGTAACTTTACAGTTGACAATAAGGACATTGAACTTGTCAAGGATTATCAATACCTTGGCACAGTCATTAACCAAAATGGAGACAATAGTCAAGAAATCAGAAGAAGGCTAGGACTTGGGAGGGCAGTTATGAGAGAACTAGAAAAGGTCCTCAAATGCAAAGATGTATCACTGAACACTATATTCAGGATCATTCAGACCATGGTATTCCTGATCTCTATGTATGGATGTGAAAGTTGGACAGTGAAAAAAGCAGATAAGAGAAAAACCAACTCATTTGAAATGTGGTGTTGGAGAAGAGCTTTGCGCATACCATGGACTGCGAAAAAGACAAACAATTGGGTGTCAGAACAAATTAAACCATAACTATCATTAGAAGCTAAAATGATGAAACAGGTTATCATACTTTGGACACATAATGAGAAGACATGATTCACTAGAAAATACCATAATGCTGGGGGAAAAGGAAGAGAGTAGAAAAAGAGGAAGGCCAAACAAGAAATGGATTGATTCCATAAAGGAAGCCACAGACCTGAACTTACAAGATCTGAACAGGGTGTTTCATGATAGATGCTATTGGAGGTTGCTGATTCATAGGCTCGCCATAAGTCATAATCGACTTGAAGACACATAACAACAATAAGGCTGATTACCAGAGTTCCTCTTCCAGGAGGAGGGAGCCTGGGAAGGCCTGGGCAAGGCTGCACTTTCTGGAAAGCAGACATCCATGGTGGCCAGTGCTTTCGTCATTTTCATTTTTCAGAGACGGGCACCTGGGCAGCCTGCCAGGGAAGGCCAGGTGAGGGAGATCAGGGCCTTCTTGGCAGTAGGGTCAGATCTGACATTTTTTACCTGGTCCTCTCTCAGCAGAGTTGATGTTCTGTATGCCCTCAGGTTGTCCTGGACGTGGAGGAGACCAGCATCTCTACCAAAGGGACCAAAAGCGGAGCCTTTGTGATGTACAACTGTGCTCGGCTGGCCACCCTCTTTGAAATGTATCAGCGGGCAGTAGAGCAAGGTGAGAGCTTCTCTCTGCATGCAGGCCCTGACTGTGTGCATTGATTGAAGACTGAGCTGTACCTGAATGAGACTCCTGGCTTTGCCCAGGTACACTGGAGTAGCTTTTAGGTTGTCTCATCCAGGAAACAAATAACGTGCTTCTTTGCAGGGCGCTTGCATTTCATGTTGGTGGGGAAGATTTCTGTGGGTCCTAGCCTAGTCCGTCTTGGGACTGGGAGCATCCGAGTCTTATGCCTCTTAGGCCAACCTGTCCCAAATCATCTGGGGAGTGAAGGCCTTTTTTCTTGACCTTGACTAAGACGTTTGTGGAAGATGGTTTGATGTTGTGAATCTCCTTGGCTGTGGTTAACAGCATGCAGAAAGGCATCTGATATTTTGCCATATGCCGAATACTGATACTCTCGCCTTTCATATATGTACCCTGCATGACAATGAAGGCAGGTTTTGAAACATGCATGCAGCATCTCCAAAGACTCAGAAACAAGAAGGGGTGAGTGATAGTTCCAGTAGCTGAGGGACTGCATGCCTGCACCCTGTATGTCCTTCTCTGTGGCCCCCAGCTCCTTTTTCCTGTTACGCATACTGTGTATTGCTCCTCTCCAAAAACATCATGTAGCCCTATTTCTGCCTTTAGAACTCCTTATACTGCAGTTCCTCCCCTTTTTAGCTGCAGTTGTGATAGATCACAAAAACTGAGTAAAACTTAGGAATGTTGGTTTAATTTGCATGATTCACTGTAAGTGCCGGATGTGGAGACTTGGTGCAGCTCCCCTAGTGCAGCTAGGTCTGTGTTTGAGAGGGAGAGTGATGGGTCATTTGCTTCCAACTCTGAACAGTTACCCAGTGCTCCTATGGTAACATACCTCTGCTTTCCAATCCCAGGTCTATACCCAGCCTTTCCCCTTCCTTCAGAGCTGAACTACTCCTCTCTCGGGGAAGAGGTGAGCAAAGCAGTGCCAAGATGCAGGCCTGGAGGGCTACTCCTCTAGGGTCAGCTGGATGTGCTGGAAATGCACACAGCATCGGGCAAGTTGAGCCAAGTGATGGCATCCAGTAGAAGATATGGCCTGCCTTCAAGCCGATGCGACTTATGGCGACCCTACGAAGAGGGTTTTCATGGTAGTGGTATTCAGAGGTGGTTTACCATTGCCTTCCTCTGAAGCTGAGAGGCAGTGACTGGCCCAAGATCAGCCAGTGAGCTTCATGGCTGTGTGGGGGATTCGATCCCTGGTCTCCCAGGTTGTAGTCCAACACCTTAACCACTATACCACACTGCCTCTCAGTAGAAGGCATAGAAGGGACTAAAAGGTTATCTTGTCCCAACTCTCTAATGCAAGGCAGGCCTCGGATATTTGCCTTGCACAGATCGATCCATACCACCATGTACCACACAGAGAGCCTCTGCACCGCAGCCAGGCGCTTCCAGAGCGGCTTGTGCTTGTTGTATCAGAAATCTCTTTACTTCGCCCCCTTCTTGCTGTTTAATGGGTTGGGAAATGAGAATTGGTCTGCTGTAGCTTTTCTCAACCTGGTGCCCACCAGATGTTTTGGACTACTCCATCAGCCCCAGCCTTCTCAACCAATGGTCAAGGATAGTGGGAGTTGTAATCAAAAACATTTGGAAAGCACCTGGTTGGGGAAGGCTGGTCTATTGGAACTTACACAAGGTTCTGTTTCTTCTTCAGGGTGAATGGCTTTTGTTGTTCAATGGTATCCTGCCTTTCCAAGAGGTCCTGAGTCAAGTGATGCAGGTCCCCATCTCCAGCAGTGGGCTCAGAATTGCAGCCAGCACTGAGGCGGTGAGCTGCATTCTCAGACATTTCAATAGTGGGGCTGTTGTGCTGCTTTTCCCTCCCCTTTATATGTTTGGCTTCCTCCTATGTGTGAGGCCTCTGTGCCCGGCCCTGAGGCCCAGCTATCTCCTTTGAAGAATCCACTCTTGGGAATTGAAGGTGGTGTGCAACTAAACAGTTGTGCTAGTGCACAGATTAGCGCTAGAACAACAGGATTCCCTCCTCTCCTCCCCCCGTATCATCCTCAAATCTGCTCTGAAGGGTTGGGGGAACCTCTAGAAGAGATTTACGGGGCATACAGAGGAAGGAAAGAGGGGAAGTGTTCCGTTGTGCAAGGAGAAATCATTTGGAAAGCACCTGGTTTCGGAAGGCTGGTCTATTGAAACTATAGCTACGTTCTTAAACCGCAAGGTTTTTTGCCTATTAGTGAATATATATTAGACTTGACCTGAAGGTAGCAATCACTGGTTTACCCATGGAAAGGTTTGCCAATAACGGTTGCCTAATGGATTAAGAAGCTCTCTTGAACTCTGAGATGTGTTAGGGCAGGACTAGAGCTTACTTAGTGATATGGTCTTTCTGCTTCTCCCAGGGTGATAGTGAAATACCTGTGGTTATATTGGTACACTAAACACATGTTTCCCAGGGAAATGTCCTCCAATCAGTGAGTGTGCAGTATATTTGCAGAGCAGAATCAGTAGGCAGTGGATGCTTAACCCTTTTCACATCTGTCGATTTCCCCTGTAAATCTCCCTTCTGAGCTGTATTTTCTTCCCGTCTTGGAGATTGGCTGAGGGGAAAACAATTAACAACACAAAAGGGCTCGCATATTAAGGACCCTTTCCCTGCTTGCCAGTTCTCCCCTGCCACTGGCCCCTCTAGCCTCCCCATATTAGCATTAAGAGACAAAAACAGGACTGAAACTAGGGCCATGCGAGTCCATCAACTGCAGTTTCTCTCAGTTCTCATTTTTCCATTCTTAAGCTCAGCATCAGTTTGCATTAAATAAATATATAAAAAAAGCTCTCGTGAGAATTCATCAGCATTTTAGTGTGGATTTCTCCTAAAATGCACACTTTTTGCCAAATATTTATACAGATTTTTGCAAGCAATTCCCCCTAATACAATACATCTTTGTACCTTATTTTCATGAATATATGCATTTTTATGCACACGTTCCCCTAGTGTGTGTGTGTGTGTGTATATATATATATATATATATATATATATATATTTGTACACATTTTTTGGTTGGAGAACTGTAGCGCAAAATTCAGAGGAGTAAATTTCAAAGGATGGCTGCATTTCAGTTCATGTATTGTTTTGGGAAGTGCTAATTAGGTAGATTCACCTTTGAATGCAAATTGAACCAAATTTCTCCCTAATTCCTAGTTGACACCCACATTTGTTTTTCTATTGTGTAGTTCTGCCTTCTAACTCTGGGAGCCAGAAATTGCGTGCAAGGGGAAAAAATAGAGGGAAGCAGAGTTGGAGAAAGCAATCCTAACTTCGATTAGATGCATTATTGCTACATCAGCACTGTCATCTTAAGTCAGTTAGGGTTGCTTTTGTGAGAAAATCTACTAATAAATATAAATAATAATAATTATCATTCACAATGACAGTCATTGTGTCTTATGCATTCTCAGCCCAGCGGAGAAGGGAAAAACACACTCAACCAGAAAATCCCTAAACAGCATAAAGACAGTAGACATGCTCACAGTGTCCCTGTAAACACTGCCAGTTCCCATCAATCGGGGACTGAGATGACACCCACATGTTGCCCACATATGAAGGGAGAAAGCCAATTCATTTGGATGAATGGGGACATGCTCCCAGCACATATTCCTGGATCACAACAAAGTACAGAAGAACCTCTCATTTTCCCTATCTTTCTTCTAATATAATATATATTATAATAATTTCTCCTAATATTTTGTATGCAATTTTAACTGATATACACCTTTCTGTAAGCAGTTTTCCTGAAGCATTTTTGTATGTTATTTTTATGAACACATTCATTTTTATGCCCACTTTCTGCTACTATATGCATTTTTGTACAGGTTGGTTGGTTGGAGAACTGCATTGCAAAATTCAGGGAATTGCAAATTTTGAAGGATAATTGCGTTTTAGTTTGTCTATTGGTTTGAGAAGTGCAAATGAGGTAGTTTCTCATTAAAATGCAAAAAGAAAAAAATCACATGTCTTCCTCATCCCTAATCACAACATACCCAACAAGGAAGATGTGGCCACTGCAACCCCCAGTCCATCAGCCCCAGTAGCGCAGAGAGCAACACCCCTGTTATTGCCCATCTGAAGGCATTCCTGCAGACAGGAGTTCAAATTCCCTTATGCTGCTCACAGTCACCAGTTTAGAGCACAACACAGAAAGGGAAAGGAAGAGAGCCCACCCAAAATACCACCCTCATAGCTCCCTTAGAAGGAAGACTGGAGAGAGCACACACAGCCATTGAGAGATAAGGGCCGAAGACCTTCCTAGGAACAGAAAGACTGTTTTGCCAATCACCCTATAATTATTCAAGTAATCCTGAAAAAACAGCCTGTGTAGTAACATGATCCTTGGTCCATCCCTTGGACTTTCCTTTGCTCTGCTTTTCAATTTCAGTTTCAGTATCAGTTGTGTTCTCTACCCAGCTAACATTAAAAAAAAATGTTTGTTTGCCTGCAGTAAGAAGTAAGGGTTTGTTTATTCTGCAGTTATTATGAAGAGTAGAGCAGGATTGGGTGCTTATTGCTAAAGGCTGCAATACAGAGATAAAAGTATCTGAAAAAATATCTATCCTAAATTACCTTTTACTCTTTTATGGTGCAATCCATCTTACCTTTCCACCGGGCTGGGGAGAGTTGGAGGCTGTGGACCCCCAGCAGCTCTGGCAGACTCCCAGCGCTGCCGGCCTCTGCTGGCAGCAGCCCTTTGCCATGGGGGGTGACTTCGGCAAGATCCTCCTTATGTTCAGAGCCCTCCCCTAGGCCAGGAAACTCCACTGGCCAAAAGGCCGGGGCCGTAAAACCATTACCATGGAGTGTTTATTCCCCAGGAGGCCTGTTCATGGGAGCCAGCACTTCCTGGCCGCTCATGCGTGTGGCTCCTTTCAGTGCCAGGTAAAGATTTGCCTTTTCCCCCAGGCATTTGATAGACTGAGATGATGTTTTGATACTAGTATGCTGCCAAAGCTTCACGTGTCTGTATGAGAGTTGTTTCTGTTTTATTGCTTTGTTTCTGTGGTATATTTATTTTTGGTTTTAACAATGTTGTAAGTTGCTTGGAGACCATCGGGTAACAAGTGATTAACAACAACAACAACAACAACCTACTATTACTATTACTACTACTATTACTACTACTATTACTATTATTATTACTACTAGTATTATTATTACTATTACTACTACTATTACTACTACTATTATTATTACACTCACATCTCTCTCCATCCTCCATCCAGGAAACCAAGGCTGCACTCAGACAGCAGTTTAGTCCATTTCCCAGTGTTTCCTTACCTGATAATTTCTGCATTTTCTGTTATCTTTCACACAAAATAAAAGCCACTCCTGGAAACCTAGGGGAATATAGTGGAAGTTTGGCATTCATTTCCATGTTAATTGCTTCCAGAAAAAAATCCAGTTGCAACCCCATTAACCCAGAAAATCATGGGAGTAAAGTGATGAAATTTGGGGAGATATACCGGCATACAGTTCTTTCCTACCGTTTTCATGGGAGAATCATGGAGGAACAGAAATACACATGTGTGGAAAGCGTGATGTTCATTGTTGTGTCATACCACATCCACTGCTGTGAATGCAATTTTGCATGACATGGCCATATATCAGTCAAAAAGCCACAGTTTCATAATGCAACAGGTACTGTGGTGCGAAAGGAATGTTAGAGATTGGGACAGAAGCGCTACCATTATAATCAGTAAAACTAACGCTACAAATCCCGTGTTGCATGCAGACCAAAAGGCATTAAGACAATTCAAGGACACATTCCAGCCAGGCAAAAGCACTTGAGGAGGGCATGGAGCAGAGCTGTTGAGGGGTGTGACCTAGTAATGGGGAGTGGCCTGTAGAGACTACCAAGATCCAAATAGGGAGAACTGGAGGGCTGCATTCAGCCTCCAGTCCTGAGGTTCTTCACCCCTAGCTTAAAGGACTCTGGAAGGATGAGTGAAATTAGGGCCTCAGTAATGATTTTGTTTTTATTGAATATATTTTTTTCTAACCCACCATTTGAAGTCCTGAATTGGCCGGCTAGTGGAGAAATCCAGAGGAGTGGGCACACAAGCTACATTTGTCTATGAAATAAGATAATTCTTTTTCAAGGAAAAGCTGTTCCAACCACAAGAGAAAAGAGAGGTGAGAAATTACCAATGAGCTAGAAGACATTCATTGTTTTTCTTTGTTAGCAGTACAATAGCAGCAAACATGCACATACTTTTAGAACATATCTCATAGCAAACTGATGCTGATGGTACTCTAGGGCATGTGGGGATATCCTAAAGAATTGGATGGTACTTCCTCTAACACAAGGGGTGGGGAAACCTGTGGCCATCCACCAATGCTGCTGGACTCCAACTCTCATCAGCCCCTGTCAGTATCACCAGTTGTCCGAGATTATGGGAACTGTAGTGCAGCAATATCTGGACGGCCATAGGTCCCTCACTCATGCTCTAGCAGAACCACTTTTGCCTAGGCTCACAGGAAAATATTGCTCTCAGGACTGTGGCTATAGCTCTTCCTGTAGTGCTCCTTGAAGGGGGAGCAATAATCATGATTTACATGAGTGGTAGGTGTTTCCAGAAAATAGTCACCTTGATTTTCTCTATGATGTGAGAATATGTATTCATTTATTTTCTTGCATTTTTTTTTACTTTCTTCCTTCATAGAACCCAAAGCGGTATACATGCGGTTTCAAGGTGGTCATCCATCTAGACACTGACCAGACCTGAACCTGCTTAGCTTCAACAAGGTGGCAGTCTCATGTGCCTTCAGTCCATACCCTGGGACCGTATAGCTGGTGGAAGCAAACAAGACAAGAACAAAGCTGGCTTCAGGGATGTATCCGTCACAGATTGTAATGATTTGGTTACGGAATTTCTGGTGGTTTCAGTGTGGCAATGAGAGGGACCTTAATATGAACCAGCCTCTGAAATACTTCTTTTGTATCCAAAGAACTCCAGATGTTGGAGGAGGGAATTTTCTTAACACCTCCACATACCTGAAAAAATTGTTTACAACTTTGCAAGCTTCTCCTACCAGCTTCAAGATGCAGGTGCCTACACCTGTGACAGCAGTAAAAAAGTGAGAGTGGAGACAACTTCACAATGTCCCATCCCAGGTAAGATTCAATATATGTCAGAAATAAGAGTGAGATTGCTGCTTATGTGTTTCTTGGCTATGTCAGTGGGAAGAAGCAGGTGGAACTACATGCTGAGATGATGTAAACCATCTGTATTATACACAGTGTTTTGTACCCACAGTGTAGAACTCAACTGTTGGCACTGTGCTGAGCTCAGTATAGCATATAAGAGGAATGTTTGTTGTTCATTGTTTTGGAAGTTGCTATAATTCATCTTATGATGATTTATGCAAGATGTTTTGGCTAAGGGACAATTTAGTGTGTGATGGTGGGCTGGGGAAATAGATTCTTATGGGGTAACGTAACCTGTTGGGATAGTGTTGATTACTGGAATGCATAATATGTTGTGAAAATGTTGTGTGGACAGGTTTGCAGCCCTGGGCTCTTCCGAGAGGAAGGGCAGGATGATGATGATATGCTGTTTCAAAGGAAGCTTCTGACTGGCTGTAATCCCTTCATTCCTCTGTTTGTCAATATGATTTAACTCTGATCGCATAGAACGTTTTATTGAGAGGGGAACGGAGAGATCACATAGAAGTGGAGTCAGAAGGTAAATCTGATTATGAATGTTATGCCCTGTGTTCTGAATAAGACTGAGTTTAAAGTTTTGAACAAGCCATTTATTTGTGTCAAAAGCTAAATATGACCTCTTTCAGTTTAGAGTTAGTCTGCTTTTATTAGGACATTAAGACTTAGGATTGCATCCAGTTGTGTCCCCTCAACGAAGGAAGGTTCTTGGATCCAGCAGGTGCTTCCGTCAGGTCAATGGAATGGAAAAGGAAGGCAATTTTTGCAAAGTCACACTCCCCCCACAGCCTCCATTGCCCAATCTTCTCTAGAGGCTTGGGGAACCCTTTGGAACAGCATGGGAGGTGGCACCGGGGGAAGGTAAATCAACAAAAATAGTCACATTTGCCTGACAGGCGATTTTGCTGAATCAAAGAGCCTTATGTCAGCACAGCAGAATATCATTGGATACAACCCTTCCATATTACAAATGGGACTTGCAATATATGTTGCACTGTGGTGAACTGCTTCTGTTCAAGTTTTCAGCCGCACAGTTATGCCCTTTCCAAGATACTCTGTTCCACCCTCACTCCACCATTTCTTGTTCTTTTTCTCAAACAGATACTTGTTCCTAGTCCTCATTGGGTTCCTTAACCTTAAGGTTATTTTCCTAAATATTTTTTTATACTTCTGCAAACATTGGGGTTCTTTCAAGCCTACTATTACCTCCCTCTTCTGCTTGGGTGGTGTGTTATTCTTTAAGTGCTTTTGTGGTAAAAAAAAATGAGGTGCCAGTATTCACACCTTGATAAAAGTGCTGTGGGTGCTAGTACAAAATGGTTGCCATGGGCAGCAAAAAAAGAGGTGCCGTACTCAGTACTGTTACTGTTACAAAAAGCCATTATTGTTGTTGTTGTTGTTGTTGCTACTACTACTACTACTACTACAACATAAGGATCTGTACTCAGAATGAACTCACTATCAGCAGATAGAACTTTATGGATAAACATTTGAGTAGTTTACCGGATATTTCTTAAAATGCATTATGACTAGTTTACTTAATGTCTCTTAACATGCTTTAACCCCTCAGTTTATATCTAATCCTCCTGGAACTTGCCCACATACAAGTCTTTGAGAGTCTAGCATTAAAAAGATTTAGAGCAAACAATAATCTGTGCTGGAGGAAAACAGAGTCACAAGCGTTTCATGGCTTGTTTCAAGATCTGGATATAGTAATTTAGACTGCAGATAAAAGAGGAGTAATGGTTATTGTAATTAAACAAGATATGAAAACAAAGTGTTTATGCAGCTAGCAAATTAGACACAGCCTGTTCCACAGAGTCTTTGACATCAGTTCATTGTCAGGAGGCATAACAATAGGTTATGCGCTACAGTCAAAATATGCCTCTCTGAGAAAAAAACCTGTTCCATAAATATCTTACCAGTGATTCATAAAGAGGGACAGTCTCTACCTGGAAGGCTCATAGCATCCGGCACCAGATCTGTTCTTGAACTCCTTTCCCAATATACATAGAGTTCCATTCCAAGCTTTTTATTCCAGCTTCGTGTTCTTATGCAAAAGGTTCTTCAGATAAAATGGATTATTTGGAATGGGTAAAGTTAACAAATGGCCCAATTCAGGCAATCATATAAACCAGGAGTAGCCAATATGGTGCCCTCCAGATATTTGTTGGACCACAACTCCCATCATACCTGGCCATTGGCTATACTGATGGGAGTTGTAGTCCAACATCATCCAGAGGCACCACTAACTGGCTAAAAGCCTGACAAAAACCATGGTTTATGGGATGGGGGGGAATGCAACAAACTTTGGACTAATGAATTCACCTTCTTATTTGTGTATGAAGGAAGAGAAGGGCAATTTCTCCTTTCACCTTAGGAACACAGTTACAACTCAGAGAACCATGATTTGTTCTAACTAAATTTAGTTAAAACAAACCAAGGACAAACTATCCTGATTTGTTAACTAATTTGGTTAGAATAATCACACTCTCTCAAGTTCAGACCTAATGTAGATCTATGATTTCCACTTAAAGTAAAAGCAAAAGTTTTCACTGTTCTGCACAAGTGGAGGAAGAACAAAGGGTACATGCAAGCCCAAGACTCATTCTCAATCAGACAATTGATGTATTTGTCTGTAATTTATGTAATTGTCTGAACTGGGCCAGTGTTAGTTACTTTAGATGTATGTTCACTATATAAATTTCTAACACTGAGAAACTTTGGGAGAAAAGGAGTCTCTGGAAAAGAGCAGATACTTTGCATATTCCTACATACCATTTAGCTAAATTGGCTGGAACAACTTTATGTCAACATTATTTTTCTTTTCATGACTTCTTTTTCTGGGATTCTGATGGGCTTCTCTGCAGTATCATAAGTAACGTAGGATCAATAGCACCCATTGCAGCCCTGGGCTCCCACTGGGAGTAAGGGCAGGATATAAATAAATAAATAACATTTCAAACTCACTTGTGCATAAGAAAAAGGACTATACTATCTTGCATTTGAATGCATAGCTGAAAACGTTTTTGGCCAACCATTACTAGAGGAAAATCTTTCCTTTTTATGGATTTTAAAGAAAATTTTATCTTTAGTGTTGACAATCCATACACAAAATATATTGTCAAGCTGTGGTGAAATGTAGATGTTATTATCGTACGTTCGGATAACGACATCAGTAGATTGCACTTTTGTCATTATTTCTTTAATCCAGTCTGAGATGTGCTAGAATGAGGTAACAATTGATTATTTGGATATTAGGATAAAGCTTTGCTGGGAAGCTAAGAACTGTGATGAACCCAAATCCTATGGATCAGTGCTATTGTTTGTCTTTTTAAAGTTTCCATCCGAGATGTATGAAAGAAAATACCCCTATGGTATAGTTCCTAAGAATATACTAATGTAGAAGGCTGTAAGTCAGAAGTCACAGAATTTAAGAAGTGGTAAGAAAGTCCCAGACTCAGTCCCCAGCATCTCCAAGTAGAGCTGGGAGAGGCTCCTGCCTGAAATCCTGGAGAGCTGCTGCCAGTCAGTGTAGACAATACTGAGCTAGATGGACCAGTGGTGTGACTCACTATAAGACAGATTCCTATGTTCCTAACTGGGACAAAAAAAAAAGATTTCAGAGACAGAGGTTATCACAAGAGCTTGACACAGATCTCTTGCAACTTTTTACAGGGATATTTTGAAGATAGATACAGACAGGGACGAATTAATCAGTTACAAGAATGTCTATGAAAGTATGCAGTTTGATGTTTAACAAATCAAATATGTCTATAAAGGAAAATATCTGCAGATACTGGTGTGTATTGTGCAACACATGTAGTCAAAATATTGTGGAGTTTTCCTTGGGGGGTGGGGCAGATTGCCTACAAAAGGATAAGGAATATCAAAGAGAAATACTCTCCTGAATAGTAAGAGTGAATCTGGAGTCTTACCAAGAGCTACATCACCCAGGATGGAAAGATGTCAATTTTTGTTATCTCAGTTTCTCAATTTTCCAGTCTTAAATTCAGTTCTCCATATTTCTGCAGCAATCTGAGAATCTTTTTTTTTTAATCCTCATGAAATTTTTCCAGCATTTTAGTCTGATTTTCTCCTAATAAACACATTTTTGTAGGGAATTTTTACTAATATACACATTTTTGCAAGCAATTTCTTGTCACATAATGCAATTTTATATGTTATTTTCACTCATATATTCATTTTTATGTACACTTTCCCCTTATACATGCATTTTTGTAAACATGGGTTGGTGAACTGCATTCCAAATTTGGATTAGTTGTGAATTTTGAAGGATGGCTGTGTTTCAGTTTTTATATTGTTTTGAAGTGCAGATTTGATAGATTTGGCTTGAAATGTGAACTGCATAGAATTTTTCGCCCATCCCTACTCAGAGCACATAATTCCTGTCAAGTTTACAGGGTAAACTGAACAAAAAATGTTATTTGAATACATATCTCTGCACTCAGAGAGTAATAAGTATCAATGTAGTACTTATGAATGATTTTATTATTGTTTTTAACAACATTTTATTGGTTTTTAATTCTGTCATGTTTAAGAATAAAAGAGCCAGGCGGAGTGGATGTGACACATACCTAACTGCTGTCTGAGCTGAATAGTCAGAGGCGTAGTTGTCTGGGGTCTCAGGGGGTCTTAGACCCCTTACTTTTTGGGGAGCAGGGTCCTAGCAGGATCCCTATGTCTCCAGCATCCTATGAGCCTATCAGCATGAAAGAGGAGTGTGTTAGCCACTAAGAAGAGTCTTCTGACATGCTTCCTTGTCCTTTCCTGATGAATGGAACCAATCAGAGTGAAAGACTCTTCTCAGTAGCTAACACTCTCCCCTTTCATGCTGATTGGCTCCTAGGGTTGTCTGTTGTGGGAGAAGGCATTATTTATTTATTTATTGCATTTGTATACCGCCCCATAGCCAAAGCTCTCTGGGCAGTTTACAACAATTAAAAACATTAAAAAACAAATATACAAATTTAAAAAGACATTTTTAAAAAGCAATTTAAAAACACATGCTAAAATACATGCTAAAATGCCTGGGGAAGAGAAAAGTCTTGACCTGGCGCCAAAAAGATAACAGTGTTGGTGCCAGGCGCACCTTGCCACAAAACTCATTCCATAATTTGGGGGCCACCACTGAGAAGACCCTCTCCCTTGTTGCCAGACTCCCAGCTTCCCTCCGAGTAGGCACCCGGAGGAGGGCCTTTGATGTTAAGAACATAAGAAGAGCCTGCTGGATCAGGCCAGTGGCCCATCTAGTCCAGCATCCTGTTCTCACAGTGGCCAACCAGGTGCCTAGGGGAAGCCCGCAAGCAGGACCCGAGCGCAAGAACACTCTCCCCTCCTGAGGCTTCCGGCAACTGGTTTTCAGAAGCATGCTGCCTCTGACTAGGGTGGCAGAGCACAGCCATCATGGCTAGTAGCCATTGATAGCCCTGTCCTCCATGAATTTGTCTAATCTTCTTTTAAAGCCATCCAAGCTGGTGGCCATTACTGCATCTTGAGCGTAGTGTACGGGTGGGTTTATGCCGGGAGAGGGGTTTCTTCAGGTATTGTGGTCCCAAGCCATGTAAGGCTTTATAGGTTAAAACCAGCACCTTGAATCAAGCTCAGAAACATACAGGCAGCCAATGCAAGCAGGCCAGAATTGGTTTTATATGTTCGAACCGTCTGGTCCCTGTTACCAATCTGGCTGCTGCATTTTGCACAAACTGCAGTTTCCAAACCGTCTTCAAAGGTAGCTTCACGTAGAGTGCACTGCAGTAATCTAGCTTGGAGGTTACCAGAGCATGGACAACTGAAGCATTAGCAGGGATCACTTTCCCAATCCCACAGCAAAAAAGGAAGCACGACTGTTACTATCATGAAGGGACCCTGCACTTCTGAATTTGGTACTATGCTCTTGAACAGTGTACATGAAAGCCTAAAGACAGGCAATTACTTTTTTGTAGTGAGCTATCCATTACAAGACAGCCCCTCTTGAGCCCCTAAATGTCAAATTTGCAAATGAGCTTTAACTCAACAATCTTCACGCTGCAGTTTTCCATTGAAACTTTTTTGCTGAAATATGGTACTCTTCTGTTATAAAAATTCAGGGAGATTGAAATGCTCTCCCGTTAATTCCTGGGTGTTCTTATCATTTTTAATGTCTGATTTGTGATCATTTAACATTTAGACTAAAATTAACATTTATTATACTTTGTCTAGCTCAGCCTTTTGCAGTCTGGTGCCCTCCAAATGTTGTTGGACTCACTCCATCATCCCTGACCACTGGCCATGCTGGCTGGAACTGATGGGAGGTGGAGTCCCAAACATTTGTAGGCAGTGGTGGCTGGTGCCCATTGGGACTGGTAGGAAGGAAGGCAGGGAGACCAACGGTGGGTGGAGCCAGAGCCAAAGACAGGCAGAGCCACCCGCTTATGGCAGCCAGAAGGTGGGGGCTGGCTGAAGGCAGGCTGAAGTTGGTGGGGCAGTGCCCTATTTGCCCTAATGGACCTGCCTTCAGGGTCTGGAGGGCAATGCATTGGCTACCCTGGTCTAGATGATGAGTTTGTCTATACAAAATGAGTAAGCTATAAGAAAATTCAATTTTATATAATATACAGTTCTAGGAATATACACTTGAAACTGGATTTCTGAGTTTCAAATAGTGTAAATTGCTTAAATCTTTGCAATCTTCCTTCAGCATTTCTATGTAGAGCCAGAGTACAAACCTCTTAGTTAAAGAAAAATGGCAAAAATGGGGAATATTCAAAGTTACTGAAAGTTGTAGGTCAACTTTCTTATATCCACCATGTTCTTATTGGGACGGTCTCCCCCCATCAATCTGATGGGTTTCCAGTATGCCCTTGGGGACTTTTCACAGCTGATATGGCAAACTTTCCTGCTGAAACTATGATCAGTTTCTGGAATAGGGAGCTGACCTTGATGACTGGCACAAACACAGCAAAAGAATATCTCCAGTAGCCTAGAATTAAGGCAGCTGCTCCTTTCTTTGAGGGGAGCTGTTAGAAAGGAAGTGTTTGGAACCATGTCTGGCGCACAAGTGGCAGAAGATTCAGGATGAGTCTGCTCAAGTATGGCTTAGAGCCCATTTGAAGGCATTTATCCATTGGGGTAGGGGAATGGAGAAGTCTAACATTTGTGCCAGGATTGCATCTTCACAGTGATGTCCAGAGGGTTTTTTTCAGGTAATTAACAGGATTGTACAGCCATCTATTGAATCCATAAAAACATTAGTGACCTCACTGTGACCTCTTTGCAAAGCATTTTGTGCATCAAGCTGTTTGCATCTTCCTTGCCTTAGATGTCATTTTTGGTTAGGAAGTCTCCTTGGCTCCTGCCAGTTGTGATGGCTTGGATGAACTTCATTTCATTTTGTTGCAGGATGCAGACACAAGCTCCTCGGAGAGGTCTTGGCTGAAATGGATCTAGATATTCTTTGTATAAGAAGAAAATCCAAAGTTTAAACAAGGATAGCTCTCTGAGAGCACAGCTTGCTGCAGCATAAATTTAGCCCTGTTCAGTTATACAAAATCCATATATAAACACATGGAGAAGGGGAGCATGAAAAACATCCTTGCTCCCATTTTTCATGCATTGATTGACACAGTGCATACGAAGCTAACCCATGTGCTGTATGGAGATAACACTCAAGAGTGATATCCATAAGAACAGTATCCCATGCGTATCTCATAAAATACCATGCTCATTAACTCATACATTTGTCTACCTGTAGCCCAATTTGAGCTACACAGCTAAAAAAAATTTTTTTTTAAAAAAAGGTCAAATTTCGTTATATTGTAATTAAGTTGATTTTCTAAGAGCTGTGTTGTCCTTGCATTACTTTCCTCTTTTGGAGGCAAGTCTAACTGCAGAAGGCATTTGAATTGGTGAGCCTTAATTTTATTACGTATCTCCCTTACTTTTCCTTCATCGTAATATTTGACTTTAATCTTTCCTACTGTTGTCTAATTTGTTTACTATGCAGGCAAGGCAAGGAAAGATAACCTTTTGTTGGCATGGATATCACTATGATCAGGATACTACTGAGGATCACAGTCTTCTTTGTGGGTATCGTTTCAGCTATCCTTGACATAATATATTCCCACTGGCCTTCACTAATGTTCAGGATTATGTTATGGTAAGTGTTTATCTAGGAAGAAATATGGGGTGACTTCTATGCATTAGTCAAAGAGTGACAGGCATCAGCATGAATAGCCTTGCATAACATCTGGATGGGAGACCACACAGGAATTTCTTATAATATGCAGCTCTGGAAATCCATATAAGTAGTTCTGAATCCTTAGAGTTAGAGTAAGGAATCTGTGGTTCTCCAGATGTTGTTGGATTCCACCCTCCATCAGAGCCAGCCAGTATGGGCAATGGTCAGGGATGATGGGAGTTGTAATCCAACAACATCTAGATGGTCACATGTTCTCCACCTCTGCCTTGCGCAGATCCACATCGTACATTTAAAGCACAACAGACATTTAAAGCATATGACTTCCCCCAAAGAATCCTGAGAATTGTGGTTTCCCCCTCGCAGAGCTACAAATTGCCAGCACCCTTAACAAACTACGTTCCCCATGATTCTTTAGGGGAACTCACATTTTTTAAATGTGATTTGGATGTGCTTTAAATGTTTGGTGTGGACCTGTGGGTAGGGAAAAATATAATTAGCAAAATGTTTGGGTGCTCCCAGACAGGGGTTTAATGTGCAAACTGTTCATTCAGATATCGCAAATGGATTGATGGCAACAGATTATCAGATTTTCCCAGAACAAGAAAATCCGGATTTAGCATTTGTATGCCAATGATGTTGTACGGATGCTGCAAAAAAAGAAGCATGCATGAGAAGCACCAGTCCCACAATAAAGCACTCAGAAAGCTTACCAAAGAGTAATACTAAAGAATGCCATAATAAACCTATACTATGTTTACCATTTTTCAGATTATTCCAGATGAGATCCCATCTAGTTTGAGATCTATTTTTTTTAGTCATGATTATAGCAGCTAAAATTATATGGGCCAGGAGCTGGAAACTGCACAATCACCTTCTGTTAATGACTTGCTAAAGAAATGCCTAGAGAGGTAGCAGTAATGGGCAAATTAACATATTACATTCAGAGAAGATAAGGAAAAGCATGCAATATGGGCTTTATGGACAGATGGGAATCTTTTAGATTTTGGAATAACAGACATGGAAGTATTACTTTGGAAAGGTTTTTGTTTCAGTGAGGCAATTTGATGACAGTGTGGAAAAAAATAGATATAATCATTAATTTATCTTTATTTTCCAATCTCAGTTTGGCACTTTATTTTTTTTCTGCTTTTTTCCCCACCGTCTCTAATAGTTTAGATAGTTTTTTAAGGATGTCAGATACATAATCGTGTTGGATTGTATTGTTTGCTTAAGATTATAGTTATTTTTAATATTATACAATCTGGGCTGGATGCCTGTTTTTGTTTTTTATATTTATACTTAGCAAATTTGGGGGCCTTCAGGAGGGAGGGGCTACTTACATTTGTAAAGCTTACTTTTATCAGAGTACCTCTTACATATTTTATTTGAATTAATAAAAAGATTAGAAAAAAATATAATCATTATCATGAAGTAGCAATACTAGTAATAGATAACGTTGGCAATGAAGATGAATTGTGGTAATTCAGGGCAGACAATAGGAAATACTACTTCACACAATGCACAGTTAATTTGTTGCCACAAGATATCATGATGGCCACCAATTTATATGGCAATAAAAGGGGTTTAGGTGAATTCATGGAGAATAAACCTATCAATTACTACTAGTTATCATAGCTGTATATTGCCACCAGTATCAACTGCGGCATGCCTCTGAATACCAGTCGCTGGAACAACAGCAAGAAATTGTTATTGGGCTCATGTCTCAGGCTATGGTCTGAAGGCACATGAGGCCACCATGAAAGTTTGGACTAAAACCCAGAGCAGATTCTGCTACCCCACTGACATGGAGCCACCAACCACCACTGCTTTGGATGGATTTTTTGGTTGACTAGTTGCACTGCAAAATTCAGAGAAATTTTCAAGGCCAGCTATGTTTTGGTTTGTGTATTGGTACAGGAAGTGCAAGTTAGGTAAGGTGGAATTCTAATACGTACCAAATTAACTTATCCCCCACTCGTACTCTAGAGTTAGACAGGATCCATCCCTTGTGTGAATTTGACCAGATCCTTCAGCACTTTTAAATTGCTTAAAATGCTCCCTCACTAACAAAGCAATCCAAACGATGGGAAACCAGTGTAATTTATATCGATCTAAATTAAGCCGGAGTAAGTTACCCCTATACCAAACTCCTTTCAGGAGTGGGGCTGCTGTTGAGCCACCTCCTGAGCCTGGCAGAGAGAAAACAAGCCTTTTAAATAGAATTTGACTTACATCATCCTTTTTGCTAGTGTACCTTCTGCTGGATACTAGGTCATATCACCAAGATGACAGGACTTTGGAATAGGGGTAACTCTGTCCTGCCCAGTCCCATCTATGCCATGCCCCCAGAACACCCCTTTTTCAGGACTTGCTCCAGCCCCAGTATATCTCCAGGATGGGGAACTTCAGCCCGCTCAGCAGGAGATCCACCTACTCAACCCCCCGTCATCCTGGCAGACCTTGGTTTGGATTGTTCCCTAATTTGTGAGCGTTGCTACCATTTTAAAGTCTGGTTTGTGTCCATTTAATACATCTGGATTAAAGTGAACATTTATTATAGTCTAGTTCAATTTTTCCCCACCTGGTGCCCTCCAGATGTTGTTGGACTTCAAATCCCACAATTCTTGACCATCAGCTATGCTGCCTGAGAACTCATGGGAGCTGGAGCCCAACAGTATCTAAAGGGCCACATTATTAGCTATCCCTAGTCTAGATGACAGGGTTAGGCTACATTGAATGAGTAGGTTTTTAGAAAGTTGAATTTTATATAATGCACAGTTCTGGAATTATATGTTTGAAACTGGATTATTGTTTTTTTAAATAACATGCTTTTACTTTCAGCATTTCTATGGCAAAGCAGAGTATACACATTTTCCTTAAAGAAATAAGGGAAATATTCACCTTTAAAAGAAGGTCAGCCTGGCAATGTCTTCATCCATGTATTAGCCAAACTGAAGGCATACAGCCGAAGTAAGAGCTAGGTAGAACAACAGGCCAGTGACCCATAAAGTCCAGCATCCTGTTCTTGCAGTAGCTAACCAGATGCTTGTGGGAAGTCTGCAAGCAGGACTGAGGACAACAGCCACTCTCCCCGCCTGGGATTCCCAGTAACTGGCATTCAGATGCATACTGCCTCCAACAGCAGAGGTAGAACACAGCCATCATGGCTGAGAGCCATTGATAGCCTTATCCTCCATTCATCTGACAAATCTTCTTTTGAAGCCACCCACGTTGGTGGCCATCACTAGTAGTGTAGTGGCAAACTCAGAAGTAAAAGGTCCTTTCATGATAGTCACAGTCATGGCCCCTTACAACCATGCTGACTTCTAAGTGTATACAATAATCTCACTCACAGCCCCTCCTGCCCCCTACCCCCTCCCTTACCCCTCCTACCCCATACCCCCATTTTCTTTCCCTCTCTCACCAGCTCCTCACCCCTTCTACCCGTTACTCCTCTATTTTCCCTGATCCCAACCCCTTCTGCCCCATGCCCTTTTCTTTCTCCAACCCCTCCCACTACCACCAAACCCTTCTGCTCCTACTTCTCTCCCCCCACCTCTCTCTTTTGCCTCACCTTCATGGCCTTCCCCCCTTCTCTCCCATCCCCTCTCACAGACCCTCTAGGGATTTGGTGGAAATGGGACGGAACCTCTTATGAGATATTTGGCTTTCTTTTCTTTTTTTTAGAATAATGAGTAGAATGCTTTTTAAGAGAGGGTTCTAAAATATTGTTTTAGCTGCACTTGACTGCCTTGAAATGATTTCTAATATGGAGAAGGTATAAGAAAACATCCACATTGTTAGGCAATTAGAGGATCCCTGAATACTGTAGGCATGGGGGACTCACATCCTCTTCTGTGAAAGAGAGGCCCTGGTTTATGGTCCCATTGCTGCCCCCATGGAGCTACTGGGCGGGGTGGGGGCTGGAATCTCCTGCTGCTAGAGAATGCTGACAGTGGAGACCGATTCCATGCCCAATTTAAAAAAAAAACATTTTCTTTCTTTACAGTGTTGGTGGTTTCTCTTTTAAATGCTATTTCTCTCCCCCTCTTCCTGCCTTCCTTCCCCCTGCATCCCCCACATTCTTCAGGCTCCAGGTGCGGAGAGGGAAGAGCCAAAAGGGAGTTTTTTTGGGGGGAGGAAAGATTCCAGGAAGAGTCTGCAGCAGTGGCTACAGGGCCCGGGATGGGGAAAGTCTTCACCCCCATCACCCTGAGTTCTTCCCTCCCTCCCTCCCCCTCCCCAATTCAATGCCTGTGCTGCCCTATTCTGGGCTCCCCGGCTGTGGCTGAAGGGCGCACCAATCTCCTAATTGTGCTGGCAGAAGTGCGTCCTCCAACCCCCACTTCCTCTGGGAGGAGAGACCCTAGAAGATGCTGTAGTTGTGCCAATGGATGGTCTCCACGTGGGTCATTGCACCCCCTTCCCTGCATGTCCCTCTTGGCTGCCCCCGCTGCTCTTACCATGCTTGCTGGGCTGGAGGGAGGAGTTTTGGGTGGGCAACAGGCCTCCAAGGGGGGAAAGGAAGGATGGGAAGGGGGGAGGCTTTTGCCTGCACTTTCCACACCTCAGAAGAAGGAAGACGCACCGGCAATGCCAGCACTGCTGCTTGGCAGGACATCTTGATTGGATGAGTGATGTTGCAAGGCGAAGGGGGCAAATGCTTGCTCATGCCATGCTAGGCAGCGGCAGTAACAGCGGTGCCTCTTCCTTCTCCTTGGTATGCAAGCAAAAGCCTCTCTCCTTCCTACCCCTCCTTTCCCGCCTTAGAGGCCTGCCTCCCACTGACAACTCCTGCAGCCCAGCAAGCATGGCCAAGAGCAGCAGCCTACACCAGACACTTCCTCCGCCGCATGAAGGGCCAAGCCAGGCTGAAGGGAAGCGACCTCCCACAGCCCACCTCCCCCCCAAAAACGGATCAGAGACACACACCCCACGACCCGGAACCAATACACCACTGGCCATCACTACCTCTTATGGGAACAAAATAAGAACATAAGTTAGTAGGCGGTGTCATGGGATTGGATCTTAGAGATCAACTGATTTCCTCGATCAGAAGGATTCTAGTCCAAATGTTTGTATCCTAATTGGAGCTGCCTACATGTCCTACCTCTCATCATGTGATTGTATGCCATACTCTGGTCGATATAACTCTTTAGGCTAATTTGGTCCCATTGGTTCGAGGACTGGGGTGAGTTTTACAGTTGGTTAATGCAATGTCAGCAGCAGAGCCTGCAGAAACCCTACAACTCTAGCTTTAACTGGACACTCTGCAGAACCACTTTCCCCTTCATTTTGCTTCTCTCTATGCTTCTAGGTACAAACATCAGAAAATGGGTGTGCAGATGAAATACGTTGAGCATGAGGGCTACAGGTTCTGTTACTTCTGCCGAGGAAAGCCAGGATCCCGGCCATCCGTGCTGATGCTTCATGGGTTCCCGTTCAACAAAGACATGTGGTTAAATGCAATCCAAGTATGTTTCCTTTTCTCTGTTCAGGCAACACTGGTGTCTCTTATGCATTCACTGAGGCTGTTGGAAGTGACCAAATGTACCCCAGATAACTTCCTAGTCAACTTTTACACCTTCAGCATTTTATTTATTTATTCTTCTTTATTTATTCTTGGATTTATTAGTCACCCATCTGGCTGGTTACCCAGCCACTCTGGGCGACGTACAAAACAGAATAATACATTAGAGATTAAGCATACCATCAGCATTAAAATATTAAAACATACAGTAAAAGTTTCAACCCATCCCAAAAGCCTGCCTGAAAAGCCAGGCCTTTAAAGTCCGGCGGAAGCTCATCATAGAGGGGGCATGTCTGAGATCATTTGGGAGGGAGTTCCATAGGGTGGGGGCCAATATTGAGAAAGCCCTCTCTCTGGTCCTCACCAGCCTAGCTGATTTAACCGGTGGGATCGAGAGAAGGTCTTGAGAGGCTGATCTTGTCGAGCGGCATCCCTGACGGTGCTGGAGGCGCTCTTTCAGATAAGCTGGGCCCAAACCGTATAGGATTTTAAAGGTCAAAACCAACACCTTGAATTGGGCCCGGTAAACAACTGGTAACCAATGTAACTCCTTCAAAACTGGAGTAATATGATCTTGTCGGCGGCTACCCTTGATCATATGAGCCGCCGCATTCTGTACCAGTTGCAATTTCCGGACCGTTTTCAAGGGTAACCCCACGTAGAGCACATTACAGTAGTCTAGGCGAGAGGTGACCATTTGACATTAGGCATTCTCCTTAAGGCCATTGTTGAAAAGATACGAGTTCCATTGTTAATTTAGGTGACACGTACAGCATGAGCAATTGACCCAGCCCTTAGCAAACAAAACGTCCTCATCTTTCTGTAGTGCAGGGGTGAGGAAAATGTAGCCCTCCAGATGTTGCTGGACTCCATCTCCCATCAGCACCAGCCCTATGGTCAAGGATGGCAAGAACTATAAGTGTAGCAACATCCAGAGGGCCATAGGTTCCCCTATCCTTAATATAATGTATCAGATACCATGTTTACCTAATATGCAAAGATCCCCTGTATCAAAATGGTAGAAATACAGCTTTGAGACCAGGCTTGTTGGTCTAGAGCAGGGAAAACCAACATGGTCTCCTTCAAATGTTGTTGGACTACAACTCTCATGAGCCCCATGGCCAATAGTCAGGGATGGTCCCATGGGCATGTGGTTGGCCACTGTGAGAACAGGATTATGAACTAGATCGGCCCTTGGCCCAATCCAGCAGGGCTTTTCTTATGTTCCCATGGTGGGAGTTGTAATGCAAGTATACCTGGAAGGCACTGCATTGATTACTTCTGGTCTAGAGGCATGATTATTGTATTAGATTTGAAGTCCTGAGGTCAAATGCCAGGCAAGCTCATGCTCTATGGAAAAGAGGGGCCACATCTTGAAGAGGGGATGACTGGCCAGGTGATTGGTTGGTTGCCTTGATGAGTGGCTTGCTGACGGAAGCCCTGCTCTTTCAGGAAGGCAAGGGTCTATCATTGCTCTTGTTGTTATTGATATTGTTTGTTAATTAAATTTGTATCCTGCCCTTCCCTCTGAAGGATCCCAGGGCAGCAAACATATCAAGAAAACAATTTAAGCAATTGACCAATTGAATGTTGCTCTGAGTGGGGTATATGTACAAAAATCAAATTTTAAATTGGCTACTAGGCTGCTTCCAAATGTATTTCTCCCTGGTGCTATACAAAAGCATAGATTTCTGTCCACACAGGCAGGGACCACTGCCACCACCTCTTCCTGCTATAACTAAGTGTCATGGAATGCTTAGAGGGCACATCAGTCAGGAAGCTAAACTAAGGGCTGGTTCATACAGAGCTTTAGTGCAGGTCTGGTACTACTCACAGCCCCTTTTAATTTGCATGGATCACATGATGTTGCACGCAATCAGCAGCTAGGTTTCAGGTTTCCCCTTTAAATCCGTAGCATATCAATGCTCTTTTAATCCGAAAAGGGAAAGTAAAAATGACTTCAGTTCGTATCTCCGAGTGCTTGCAGACACCTACTTTAGGTGGGTATGTCAATAGTTCCCCCCTCCACGCCCACTCCCTCCTCCTCCCTTCTTTCATTTCATTTCCTATTTGGCTGCTGGCTCCCACTCTGCAAGCATGCTGCAAATTGTGCTTTATTTTTCTTTCTCCCCTAATTTGTGCACAAAAGCATAACACTGTTCCTGCAAATATTTGCATTCCAGCTAGATTGTAGCAGTGAAACTACAAATTTTGTTGTTGTTGTGTGCCTTCAAGACGATTATGACTTATGGCAACCCTATGAATCAGCAACTTCCAATAGCATCTGTTGTGAACCACCAGATCTTGTAAGTTCAGGTCTGTGGCTTCCTTTATGGAATCAATCCATCTCTGGTTTTGCCTTCCTCTTTTTCTATTCCCTTCTGTTTTCCCCAGCATTATTGTCTTTTCTAATGAAGTGTCATGGACTCCTCAGAGGACTCCAGTACCTCATAGACTGGCAGGGGTACGGCCCTGAGGAACGCTCATGGGAAGATGCGGCGCAGGTGCATGCCCCTCGTCTGGTCCGGCGCTTCCACCAGTGCTACCTGGATAAGCCGGGCCCCGGCGGGAGGTGGAGGGTTGGTCGTGGGGCGGGGGATAGTGTCATGGCCCCCTCAGAGGACTCCTCCAATGAGGACGACTCGGGAGTAACAGCAGCAGACCCAGGAGCAGCAGACCCAGAAGGAGACACGGAAGAGACTCCTGAGAATCCAGCTCCTTCTCCCCCTCAACTGCAGAGCACCCCAAATACAGCGGAGGCCCTGCAGCCAGACGCAGACAGTGAACAGGATACTCCCCCCTCACCTGCAGAACGTAGACAGCAGAAGGTCAGGCAGAAGAGAGGCAGGCCTGTCCCCTTAAGGCCCAAACGCTGAGGGCTCACACCTGCTGTCAACTCTGCTCTTTATAAGGCACACCTTGGCTGCAGCTTGTTGCTGACTGCAACGTCAGGCGTGGCTTCGTGTATTCCCAGTTTCCCTGCAGCATCTCTTGGACTGACCCCTTGGCAAGTGATCCCGGACCTCTACTGACCTCGCTTCTGGACTTGTGACTTGGCAAGTAAGCTTCAGACAGGCCTGGCCCTTATCAGGTTCCCTCCTCGTTGGCCTGGCAGATTTACAACCAGTCTGCTGGCTAAGGACTTCCCTTCCCTGCTAACGACCCAGGAATTTCCAACCCCCACTGCTGACTCAGTGCAGAGCTGACAGTTTGCAGTCAGCCCAAAACAAAGCAAGCAACGACGGAGTAGGGGAAGTGCCGACCATGGAGCAACTCCAGCAGGAAAACTTGCTCCTGCGCTCACAAGTAGACCAGCTGCTGTTGGCCGTCCAAGGCTTGCAAACCCAGCTAGCAGCAGCCCCACCCCCTCTCCCTACAGGGAGAGCCAAGTGCCCTGTGACCCTCCCAGAGAAATTTACTGGGGCTTCCGAACAGCTCTCAGCCTTCTTGGCCCAGGCCCAGCTCTTCATGGAGTTACGCCCAGAGGCCTTCCCAGATGATAAGACCCGGGTGGGATTCTTGATTAACCTGTGCATCGGGGCAGCAGCTAGATGGGCCACGCCCCTGCTCATCGGACAGAGCCCCATGCTCAATGACCTAGCCGCCTTCACCAGAGAACTGAAGGCTATGTTCGAGGACCCAGTCCAATCAGCCACAGCCAACCGCCGCATATGCCGGCTGCGGCAAGGCCGACGCCCCTTGGGGTAATATGTAAGAGACTTTTGTTTATTACAACAAAACCTGGGCTGGAACGAAGCAGCTCTCATGGACCAATTTCAGGAGGGGTTGTCGGATGAGCTTCTGGATGAGCTAGCTAGGGTGGAGCGCCCTGGAACCCTGCAAGCCCTCATACGCCTGTGTCTCCAGATTGATGGGAGGCTGGAAAGCAGGCGTGCTGCCAACCGACCCCGGCCAGTCTACAGAGCATCAGCCCCAGTGGCTGGGCCCTTGGAGCCCGTCGGCAAGGACCCTACACCCCCGGCAGAACCGATGCAGCTGGGAGGGGCTCGGCCACGTCTCTCTGCGGCTGAAAAGCTGCGACGCTGGCAACAGGGCCTCTGCCTTTATTGCAGGGCCCCTGGACATTTTGCAGCCCAGTGTTCTGTGAAACGACCCACAGCCCCTGCCTCGGGAAACGCCCATGCCCCGGCCTTCACAGGCCCCTGAGCCGGGGCAACCTCGTGGTTCAAGGGGCCTGCCACCTCAGTTCCTCACCGCCCAAGCATCTGACCGTGTTGATCGCACTGACAGTCCCCGGAAGGGGGACCCTACAAGTACCCGCCATGCTGGACTCGGGATCCACCAGCAATTTTATGGACGTGTCCTTTGCCAAGCTCCACCGGGTTCCTAGTCAACCCATTTGCCGCCCCCTCCTGGTGGAGACTATTGATGGCCGGCTTCTCGCCTCGGGCCCTGTAGTACAGGAGACAGTGCCACTCGACATGGCCCTGGGGGAGCACCAGGAAAGCCTCCAGTTCTACCTGGCTGCCGCGCCCCACTTCCTGGTCATGCTGGGCCTGGCGTGGCTCCAGCGGCACGACCCCATCATCCAGTGGTCCACGGGCTGACTGACCCTCGGATCCCCCTATTGCCAGGCCAACTGCTGGAGGCCGAAGGAGCGCATCCTGATGACCCGGGAGGCAAGCTCCGCGCTCGAGGCCTTACCGGAACAGTACCGGGAGTTCGCGGATGTGTTTGGGAAACAAGAGGCAGACCAGTTGCCGCCCCATCGTCCTTACGACTGTCCCATTGATCTGCTCCCCAGAGCCAAGATTCCCGTGGGCCGGCTTTACTCCCTGTCGGAACCTGAACTGGCAGCCCTCAGAGAGTTCCTAGACAAGAACCTGCGCCGAGGGTTCATTCGCCCTTCCACGTCCCCTGCAGCCACCCCTGTCCTCTTTGTCAAAAAGAAATGTGGGGAACTCCGGCTGTGCAATGACTACCGCGCCCTCAACCAGATTACAGTTCAGAATCGCTACCCTTTGCCCCTGATCCCAGAACTATTAGAGCAGCTGCGGGGCGCTTGCATTTTCACCAAACTAGACCTGAGAGGGGCCTACAACCTGGTGCGTATGCGGGAGGGCGATGAGTGGAAGACGGCCTTCCGCACCCGTTATGGGCACTTTGAGTACACCGTGATGCCGTTTGGCTTGTGCAACGCTCCTGCCGTCTTCCAGCACTTCATGAACGACATCTTCCGGGACCTCCTAGACCGCTTCCTGGTGATCGACTTGGATGACATCCTGATCTACTCGCGGAACCCCTCGGAACATAAGGAGCACGTTCGGGCGATGCTGCAGCGCCTGCGGGAGAACCACCTCTTCACCAAGCTAGAAAAATGCGCCTTTGACCTCATGACCGTGGATTTCCTAGGCCATCGGATCTCGCCCTCGGGTATCCAGATGGACCCCGCCAAAATTGAGACCATCCTCCACTGGGCAGCTCCTCGAAGCCCCAAATATGTGCAGCGCTTCTTGGGCTTCGCCAACTATTACCGCCGGTTCATCTCCCACTTCTCCAAACTCACCACGCCCATATCAGACCTGCTTCGAAGCAAAGAGAAGTTTGTTTGGACGGAGGCCTCTCAACAGGCCTTCCGGCAGCTCCAACACGCCTTTACGTCTGAACCCATCCTCCAGCAACCCGACCCCACCCTACCTTACATAGTGGAGGCCGATGCATCCGATAAGTCAGTGGCAGCGGTCCTTCTTCAGCCGGTGGGGAGCAAGCAGTCCCTGCTCCCCTGTGCGTTCCATTCCCAGAAACTCAACGCTTCGGAACAGAACTACACCATTTGGGAGAAGGAGTTACTGGCCATCAAAGTAGCCTTCGAGACCTGGCGTCACCTCTTGGAAGGGGCACGCCATCCGGTACAGGTACGAACGGACCATCAAAACCTGGAGCACCTGCAAAGCGCCCGACGGCTGAACCAACGCCAGATTCGGTGGTCCCTGTTTTTCTCCCGGTTCCAGTTCACAGTCACCTACCTCCCCGGCCGCCGAAACACACTAGCGGACGTGCTCTCTCGCAAGCCGGAATACCGAGCCGAACAGGTCGATCGGCCCTTTCGCCCAATCCTTCGCCCAGAGAACTTCGCCGCTACCCACCAGCCACACCCCCTCCTGGACCGGGTGTGGGAACAGCAGCAAAAGGACCCCTACGCCCTGGCCCAGCAGCGAGAGCTCCAGTCAGGGACGCCCGCCCGGGACAGCCCCTTTTCCTTGCAACAGGGCCCCTTGTATCACCGGAATCGGTTGTACGTTCCCCCGGGAGCTCTGCGGGGAGAGGTGCTCCACCTCTGCCATGACAGCCAGCCGGCAGGGCATTTTGGAACGTATAAAACCCTCCACCTGGTCCTACGGGATTTCTGGTGGCCCCGGGTCCAAGCGGACGTCAAGGACTATGTAGCGGCCTGTGATACCTGCCAGTGAGCCAAGAGCCACCCCAGCAAGCCCCCGGGGCTCCTGCTCCCACTGCCTACCCCCCCCAGGGCCCTGGCGCTCGGTCTCCCTGGATTTTATCACGGACTTACTGGCCTCCCGGGGAATGACCACCATCCTCGTAGTCATCGACCTGTTCACCAAGATGGCCCATTTCCTCCCCTGTGCCGGACTACCCTCTGCCCCAGAAACTGCGCAACTGTTTTTGGCCCAGGTTTTCCGTTTGCACGGCCTCCCCGACCACCTGATCTCTGACCGAGGAGCCCAGTTCACAGCCCGATTCTGGCAGGCCCTGTTTCGGGCCCTGAACGTCCAGATCCACTTGTCCTCCGCCCACCACCCTCAATCAGATGGACAAACAGAACGTACCAACGCCACCGTCGAACAATACCTGCGGTGTTACACCTGCTTCCAACAGGACAATTGGGTGGATCTGTTACCGCTGGCGGAGTTCACGTATAATAACTCCGTGCATGCCTCCACATGCCAGACCCCGTTCTTTGCCTCCTATGGCTACCATCCCCGATTCTTCCCCTCAGTGCGACCCCCGTCACCGGTCCCCGCTGCAGATGTCATGCTGCAGGGGTTGCAGGCCCTGCAGGCAGTCCTGAAGGAGCAGCTGGAGCAGGCCAAGGACGCGTATAAGTGCTTTGCGGATCGCCACCGCCAACCAGGCCCATCGCTGAACGTAGGGGACCGGGTATGGCTCTCGACCAAATTCCTGCGTTCGCAACGGCCGTCTCACAAGCTGGAGGCTTGGAACATAGGTCCCTTCCGGATCACCCAGCAGATTAACCCGGTGGCGTTCCGACTCCAACTCCCTGCCTCTTTCCGCATTCACCCTGTCTTCCATAGATCACTGCTGACTCCCGCTCTCCCGCCTCACCCCTTGGGTAGTCAACCGTGGCCCCCACCACCGATACAAGTCAACGGGGAAGAGGAATTCGAAGTGGCGCAGATCCTGGACTCCTGGAGGAATCGGGGCCGCCTCCAGTACCTCATAGACTGGCAGGGGTACGGCCCTGAGGAACGCTCATGGGAAGATGCGGCGCAGGTGCATGCCCCTCGTCTGGTCCGGCGCTTCCACCAGTGCTACCTGGATAAGCCGGGCCCCGGCGGGAGGCGGAGGGTTGGTCGTGGGGCGGGGGATAGTGTCATGGCCCCCTCAGAGAACTCCTCCAACGAGGATGACTCGGGAGTAACAGCAGCAGACCCAGGAGCAGCAGACCCAGAAGGAGACACGGAAGAGACTCCTGAGAATCCAGCTCCTTCTCCCCCTCAACTGCAGAGCACCCCAGATACAGCGGAGGCCCTGCAGCCAGACGCAGACAGTGAACAGGATACTCCCCCCTCACCTGCAGAACGTAGACAGCAGAAGGTCAGGCAGAAGAGAGGCAGGCCTGTCCCCTTAAGGCCCAAACGCTGAGGGCTCACACCTGCTGTCAACCCTGCTCTTTATAAGGCACACCTTGGCTGCAGCTTGTTGCTGACTGCAACGTCAGGCGTGGCTTCGTGTATTCCCAGTTTCCCTGCAGCATCTCTTGGACTGACCCCTTGGCAATTGATCCCGGACCTCTACTGACCTCGCTTCTGGACTTGTGACTTGGCAAGTAAGCTTTAGACAGGCCTGGCCCTTATCAGGTTCCCTCCTCATTGGCCTGGCAGATTTACAACCAGTCTGCTGGCTAAGAACTTCCCTTCCCTGCTAACGACCCAGGAATTTCCAACCCCCACTGCTGACTCAGTGCAGAGCTGACATGAATCATGTCTTCTCATTATGTGTCCAAAGTACGATAACCTCAGTTTTATCATTTTAGCTTCAAGTGATAGTTCTAGTTTAATTTAACACCCAATTATTTGTCTTTTTCGCAGTCCATGGTATGCGCAAAGCTCTCTTCCAACACCACATTTCAAATGAGTTGATTTTTCTCGTATCTGCTTTTTTCACTGTCCAAATTTCACATCCATATATAGAGATCGGGAATACCATGGTCTGAATAATCCTGACTTTAGTATTCAGTGATACATCTTTGCATTTAACAAACTGAGCATGCTCAGTTGCCAAAGTAACCAGAAGAAGTGAAATTTTGATCTTAAGAGGGTGTGGTCATTAGGAAGCTGCGTGATTAATCCTTTCCCTTCAGTGTGAACGAAACGCACCAGGTTTGCAGCTGGCTTTGTGGACTGTGCAAATAGAAAACGGAGGTAAAAGCAGAGTCTTTAATATGACGTTTTGCCACCATGTTGATAAGCCCAAAAACAGGAAACTCCTGACTTCACCCTGGTACAAGTACCTCCAGTGCCACCTAGTGACTGAACTATGTAATGACACTACCCACATATCAGCTTGGCATGGACTTAGAATATTGCGGCTAGAAATGAACAGAGACTGTCAGGTCAACACTCCTGCTTTCAGATGAAAGATCCTTTGACAAAAGATCCTTATGTGACAAAAAAACTGCAGCAGTTGAGCTAAAGCCAGAAGAAACCATTCTTAGAACCATAAAGTTCTTTTTTAAAAGAGCAGAGAGAAAGGTTATGGGGACCCTGTGTGTTCCACAGAATTGAGTTCCTCATTCATAGCATGATTATTAACAATGATTTACAAAAAAAGGAACCTCTATATTAAGAATCAGTAAATCTCCAATTCCCAGAGACTAAAGATAAATGAAAGGGGATGGTGATCTAAATCATTCTTTGCTTTCTAGGGGCATCTGCATGTCCAGGGGTGTGGCTAAGTACTTAAAGGACAGGATACAGGTCCATGACACACAAATGTGCATAAAATCTGCATAAGCTAATTTTGTATTTATGGATGCCTCTGGGTACTTAAGATGGTGTATGGCTCTGTGCTTTACAGTTCATCCAGTCACCGTATAAGCAAAGTGATGTCTGTCTGTCTGTCTGTCTGTCTAATCACTGGGGAACCTTTGGCCTTCCAGATGTTGCTGAACTACAGCTCCCATCAGTCCTAGCAAGAATGGCCAAGGATGATGGGAGTTGTAGTTCAGCAACATCTGGAGGGCCACAGGTTCCCCACACCCTGATCTACCTAGTTTTAAAAGGGGGAGGGGCAGGACATCCAGAGTTTTCCACAAAAGATCTGGGGCTTGGTCCCCTGGGGGGGGGCTGTTAATAACATCCCTGGCATGGCCAGTACTAGGAGGAGAATGTTGGACTAGATGGCTGTTTGGTGTGATTTTGCAAGACAGTTCATATGGAAATGGACATGGAAGTGGATCTACCTACTGATATTCTGATCCAGAAGAAGGAAGCTGATGCAACCACCGCTCGCGGCAAAAAGAGGAGGGTGCTGGTGGTTGGAGACTCGTTGCTCAGGGGGGTAGAGGCACCGGTATGCCAGCCGGACAAAATGAATTGGGAAGTCTGTTGTCTCCCTGGGGCACGCATCTGGGATGTCACTGACAACCTGCCGAGGCTCATTGGGAACCAAGATAGGTACCCCTTTCTCCTCCTCCATGTGGGCACAAACGACAC
This sequence comes from Rhineura floridana, assembly GCF_030035675.1. Taxonomy (NCBI): domain Eukaryota; kingdom Metazoa; phylum Chordata; class Lepidosauria; order Squamata; family Rhineuridae; genus Rhineura; species Rhineura floridana. The sequence goes on from NC_084482.1 coordinate 187,746,793, forward strand.
GGCCAGAAACACCTTGGAACAGATCACCTCAGACTATGAGGTTCTGGGTAGGAAGGTCAAGGATTTTGGGGCGCAGGTGGTCTTCCCGTCAATTCTTCCCGTGGAGGATAGAGCACTACAAAGGGAAAGGAAGATACTGGTTACACAGATGGTGTTGACGGGAGAGGTTTGGATTCTGGGACCAAGGTCTAAGCTTCTTGGAGGGGGGACTGTTGGCAAGAGATGGGCTTCACCTCACGAGGACTGGGAAGAATCTCTTTGGCAGAAGTATGGCAAAACTCATCAAGAGGGCTTTAAACTAAAGCCTCTGGGGGATGGAGATGATAGCTTAAATACCGATCCAAAGACAGAGGGTTGTAAATGCAAGGATTTGAAGGGTACAGGAGACACTGGGAGAGAGAAAGGGATGCATGGCAAAGCTCACGGTATATTAATGGAGGAATCCAATCAGGACAAAAGAGACTTCTGGTCTCTATATGCCAACGCGCGGAGCTTGGGAAACAAGCAAGAACAGCTTGAAGTCTTAGTGCATCAAGGCAAATATGACTTCATAGGGATAACAGAGACTTGGTGGGATGACTCCCATGATTGGAATATAGCCATTCAAGGATATAAACTCTACAGAAAGAATAGAAGCAACAGAAAAGGAGGGGGAGTAGTGTTATACGTCAAAGACAAATACACCTCTATGGAAATCCAAGAGAGCGAACAAAGTGGTCCGGTACAGACCATTTGGGTAAAAATAAATGGAGAAACAAATAAAACCGACATGGTAGTAGGTGTCTACTACAGACCCCCTGGCCAAGAAGAGGTGGTAGATGAGGCCTTTCTCAAACAAATCTCTGAAATCTCGAGGCAAAAAGTAGTAGTGATGGGGGACTTCAACTACCCGGATATCTGTTGGGAGACAAACTCTGCGAAGCACAAAACCTCCAACAAATTCCTGATGGGCCTTGCTGATAATTTCCTCTTTCAAAAAGTAGAAGAAGGAACAAGGGGGTCGGCAATCCTGGACCTGATCTTAACTAACAGGGACAAATTGGTCACGGGAATTAAAGCAGTCGGTACCTTGGGGGAAAGTGACCACGTAATGCTGGAATTCGTGATTCTGGGGAAAGCCAAAGAAGAATATAGTCAAATATGGACTTTGGATTTCAGGAAAGCCGATTTTAGCAAGCTCAGGGGAATGATGGGTAGGATCCCGTGGCTAGATAGACTAAAGAAAAAAGGAGCCCAAGAAGCGTGGGAGTTCATGAAGAAGGTATTACAAAAAGCGCAATCGCAAACAATTCCAAAGAGGAAGAAAAACGGAAGACACCGGAAAAAGCCATTGTGGCTACACGGAAGACTGGTGGAGGAGGTCAAAATAAAAAAGAGCATGTATAAAGAATGGAAGGAAGGACGCATCACCAAGGAAGAGTACCGACGAGCATCTCGGGCTTGCAGGAATAGTGTAAGGAAAGCTAAAACCCAGAATGAGCTGAGGCTGGTGAGGGAAGCGAAGAACAACAAAAAGGGGTTTTCCAGATATGTTCGAAGCAAGAGAAAGACCAAGGAAATGGTGGGACTGCTGCTCAATGAGGATGGCAAAATGTTGACAGATAACAAGGAAAAGGCAGAACTGCTCAACGCCTATTTTGCCTCCGTTTTCTCCCAAAAAGGGAACAGTGTGCAACCTTGCATTGGTAGCAATCTCAGTAAGGGGTCGGGATTGCAGTTCAAGATTGATAAGGAGATAGTCAGGAAATACCTAGTTAACCTAAATGAGTTCAAATCTCCAGGGCCTGATGAACTGCATCCCAGAGTATTGAAGGAACTTGCGGATGTACTCTCGGAACCTCTTGCCATCATCTTTGAGAAATCCTGGAGAACGGGAGAGGGTGCTGGAGGATTGGAGATGGGCAAACGTCATCCCGCTCTTTAAAAAGGGTAAAAAAGAAGATCTGGGGAATTACAGGCCGGTCAGTCTGACTTCAATACCGGGAAAGATATTAGAACAGATAATAAAAGAGTCCATTGGCAACTATCTAGATGACAATGCTGTGATTGGACCCAGCATGGGTTTGTCAAGAAAAAATCCTGTCAAACTAATCTCATCTCTTTTTTTGATCGGGTCACTAGCTTAGTAGATGGTGGAAATACTGTAGATGTCATCTATCTAGATTTCAGCAAAGCGTTTGACAAAGTCCCCCACGACCTTTTGATTAGCAAACTGGTCAAATGCGGACTACATGGAAATACTGTCAGGTGGATTCACAACTGGTTGGAAAACCGTACTCAAAGGGTGGTCGTCAGTGGCTCTGCTTCGGACTGGAAAGAGGTTTCAAGTGGAGTGCCACAGGGTTCTGTCCTGGGGCCGATACTCTTCAACATTTTTATCAATGACTTAGATGGCAGGGTGGAGGGAAGCCTTATGAAGTTTGCGGATGATACGAAACTGGGAGGGATAGCTAACACAATGGAAGACAGGAATAAAATCTAAAGGGACCTGGATAGACTAGAAAATTGGGCTGAAATTAATAAAATGACATTCAATAAAGACAAATGCAAGATTCTGCATTTAGGCCACAAAAACAAAATACACGGGTACAGGATGGGAAATACCCGGCTTAGCAGTAGTGCGTGTGAGAAGGACCTTGGAATTGTAGTGGATCGCAGGTTGAACATGACCCAGCAGTGTGATGCTGCGGCAAAAAAGGCAAACGCGGTTTTGGGCTGCATAAACAGAGCTATAGTTTCCAGGTCGAGGGAAGTAATAGTCCCACTATATTCTGCATTAGTCAGGCCTCATCTGGAATACTGCGTTCAGTTCTGGGCGGCTCATTTTAAGAAAGATATAGACAAGTTGGAGCGGGTTCAGAAGAGGGCGACGAGGATGATAGCCGGTATGGAGAACAAGTCTTATGAGGAAAGATTGAAGGAACTTGGCATGTTCAGTCTGGTGAAGAGAAGGCTGAGGGATGACGTGATTACACTCTTTAAGTACCTGAAGGGCTGTCACATAGAGGAGGGTACAGATTTGTTCTCTGCTGCCCCAGAGGGTAGGACTAGGTCTAATGGTTTTAAGTTGCAGGAGCGTAGATTCAGATTGGACATTAGAAGGAACTTCTTGATAGTAAGGGCAGTTCGGCAATGGAACCGACTGCCTAGGGAGGTGGTGGGATCCCTTTCGCTGGATGTCTTCAAGCAGAGGCTGGACAGCTATCTGCGGGAGATGCTCTAGCTGTGGATTTCCTGCTGTGAGCAGGGGGTTGGACTCGATGGCCTACAAGGCCCCTTCCAACTCTATGATTCTATTGTTTCATTGAAGAAAGTGCAAAAGCACAGAGAAAATACATTGAGAATTCCATATTGTTGAAGAGAGAGAGCAAAAAATCACAGACTCAGCCCTTACACAAGGCCTATATTGAGTAAACTGCCACCTGTAAACAGGTGAAAACACCCTCTTCCCAGCTCAACAGAAATCTTCAAACCAAGACCCGCGAGGAGAATTGGTCTTGAACATTCATGATGAGTATAGGAACATAGGAAGCTGTCTTATATTGACAGTGGCCCTCCAGGATTTCAGGCAGGGGTCTCTCCCAGGCATACCTGGAGATGCTGGGGATAGCACCTGGAACCTTCTACATGCAAAGCAGATGCTCTACCACTGAATTATGGGCCTTCCCCAGCATGTATACTCAGTGGAGGCTGGGGGCTCCAATATTAATGGGGCAATGAATCTGCTCTTAGTTTTACTCCAAACTTTCAAGGGGCTGTACTAAGTGCTGAAAGTTTGGACTAAAACCCAGAGTGGATTCACTGCCCCACTGTCATGAGAGCTATCAGCCTCCACTGTACATACTGGGGCATTTTCTCTCTATTTTGAAGCAATACTTCCTGGATTTGGGACCACAAATAGTATTTGAGTACATGAAACACTCCACCCTTTGATAATGACCAGGACCAGTTATTGCTTTGATTCCTTGGGTTCATTCTGGATGCCGTCTTTTCACAGCTCTTTCCAAAGGACCTTCACCTGATCTGCCTTGACATGCCTGGTCATGGAGAAACCACTCGCCTGCTGACAGAAAATTACAAAGCCATTAATCAAGCTAAAAAGATACATCAGGTAAGGCCTCTCTAAGACTGGCAAGGAAGTGGTTCTGGCCTAGAAAGAATGGCTTTTTGGGGGGTCCACACAGACCTGCTAATCAGTGAATTGTTGAAATTGCCAGGACTGATTGCAATCACTCATCAGCATGATGCACTACAATTTTCCCATCCATACAGAAGGAGAATTCTCACCAGCTTGATTTTTCTTGACATCTTCCAACAGTGGCAGCTGGTGGCTCCATGCCAGTGGAGCAATGGAATCCACTCCAGGTTTTAGTCTGAACTTTCAAGGACAGCTCCTTGAACATTTGGACTAAAACCTGGAGTGGATTACACTGCCTCAATTTATTAAAATTGGCTTTCCTGAAATCCAGGGTATGTGTATGGCTCAGCTTTTGCTTCCTTTAAAATCAAGAACTCAAGTATAACATGGTTACTTTTCTTCAGAGTTCCTGTAACTGCCACTTCATCCACTAGGTCATCTCTATTGATTACAGTCAAGTCAAGGATAGCTGATCCTCTAGCTGCTTCCTCTGTGTGACAACCTTTTAAGTACTTGAAGAGTGCTAGCATATCTGCCCTCAGTCTTCTCTTCTCATGGCTAAACATGCCCAGTTCTTTCAGTCTCTCCTCATAGGGCAGTACTCAAGATGAGGCCTAACAGTGCTGTATAGAGAAGAACTAATACTTCACATGATTTGGAAACTATACATTTGTTAATGCAGCCTAAAATAGCATTTGAGTTTTTGCAACTACATTGCACTGTTGGCTCATACAGCTTGTGATCAACAACAATTCCAAGATCCTTCTCGCATGTAGTATTGCTGAGCCAGTATTTAACTGTGCATTTGGTTTCTTTTTCCTAGGTGTAGAACTCAATCAATCAATCATTTATTGTAGAACTTTGCACGTATCCCTGTTAAATTTCATTCTGTTGTTTTCAGCCCAATGCTCCAGCCTATCAAGATCACTTTGAATTTTGTTTCTGACTTCCAAAGTATTAGCTATCCCTCCTAGTGTTCTATCATCTGCAAATCTGATAAGCATTCCCTGCATCTTCTCATCCAAGTCATTAATAAAAATGTTGTAGAGCACTGAGCTCAGGACTGAGCCCTGTAGTACCATGCTCATTATCTCCCCCAGTTTGAGAACGAATCACTCATAAGGCACAGAGTAAGATTCTGTAGCCAACTGTGGATCCACCTGATAGTTGTTCCATCTAGCCCACTTTTAGATAGCTTGCTAATCAGAATATCATGGAGCACTTTGTCAAAAGGTTTGCTGAAGTTGAGATATCCAGAGCTTGGAAAAGTTACTTTTTTGAACTACAGCTCCCATCAGCCCAATCCAGTGGCCATGCTGGCTGGGGCTGATGGGAGCTGTAGTTCAAAAAAGTAACTTTTCCAAGCTCTGGAGATATCTTATGTCCACAGCATTCCCACAGTCTACCAAAGAGGTTACCTGATCGAAAACTGAGATAAGATTAGTCTGGCAGGATTTCTTCTTGATAAATCCATGTTGGCTTCTAGTAATCCCTGCATTGTTTCCAAGGTGCTTACAGACTGACCACTTTATAATCTGCTCCAAAATTTTCCCAGGGATTGATAACAGACTGTAGTTCCCAGGTTCCACCTTTTTGTTCTTTTTGAAGACACCATTAGCTCTCCTCCAGTCATCCGTCACTTCACCCATCCTTCATGATTTTGCAAAGATAATAGACAGTGGTTCATTACTCTAGGATGTAGTTCATCAGGCTCTGGAGACTTGAACTCGTTCAGAATAATTAGGTATTCTTTGACCATTTGTCTATCAATCTCAAGCTGCAATTCTGCCCCTTCAACTTGTTCTTCATGTCTGCCAGGAGGGTCATAGATCTTCTTTTAGAAGACTGAGCCAAAATATGAATTGAGCACTTCTGTGTTTTCTTTGTCTTCTGTAATCACCTTGCCATCCTCATTGAGTAGCTGAACCACCATTTCTTTTCTCTGTCTTTTATTGATGTACCTGAGGAAAGCTGTTTTGTTACTTTTTACATCCCTTGCTAACTTCAGCTCATTCTCAGATTTGGCGTTCCTGATACCATCTCTGCAATTCTGTGCTACCTGTCTGTACTCTTGCTTTGTGGCCCGGTCTTCCTTCCACTTCCTATATGTGTACTTTTTTTGTTTTGGGGTAATGTCTAGGCTTTTTGTGAAGCCACATTGGCTTCCTCTGCTGTCTTCCACCTTTTTTCCTTGTTAAAATTGTTTGCACTCCACCCATCTTGAACTCCTTTACTCACTGGGGTCACTTGCCATGAACCCTTACTTATCATTCTGAGTTTATTAAAATTGGCTTTCCTGAAATCCAGGGTATGTGTATGGCTCAGCTTTTGCTTCCTTTAAAATCAAGAACTCAAGTATAACATGGTCACTTTCCTTCAGAGTTCCTGTAACTGCCACTTCATCCACTAGGTCATCTCTATTGATTACAGTCAAGTCAAGGATAGCTGATCCTCTAGCTGCTTCCTCGACTTTCTGTAGGAGAAAGTTATCTCCAACACAAGTCAGGGATTTCTTCGAGGGACTGTGTTGGGAAGAAGTTGTTTCCCAACAGATATCGAGGTACAGTAATAGCTCAGTTAACAAATTATCCAGGAAAGAAGCTCCTTTTAACACAGTCTTTTTTGGGAGCAGGGGCCGTGGGATGGGGGCACACACTCTGACATAGAGTTGCCAGGTGTCTTGTTTTTGGCTGGAGACTCTGGGGTTTTGAGGTACTCCCTGGGTCTCTGGATGAGTCACCTTAATCTGTGGACTCTCAGCTTTCAATGCTTTAAAAAAATAAGTTCCTAGGTGGTCCGGTTCCAAAGATATACACCAAAACATCAGCCGCCCCCACAACTTCGATTAAATGAGCTCGTAGCTGGCTGCTCTAATCCCGCCCTTTCAGGTTTGTAGCCAATAAGTGAAGTCAAGGTTGTGATTGACAAGGCAGTAACTAGAGCCACTTGCAAGTCATAAATATAAATGTACTGCCTTCAAGTTGATTCCAACTTATGGCGACCCTATGACTAGGGTTTTCATGAGGCTGAGAGGCAGTGACTGGCCCAAGGTCACCCAGTGAGCTTCATGGCTATGTGATTCGAACCCTGGTCTCCCAGGTCATAGTCCAACACCTTAACCACTACACCACACTGGCTCTCACTTGAAAGTCATAAAAGTTGTTTTTTCCTGCTTTTCTGAAAATCTCATCAATTGAGTAAGTATACAGCTTTCAGTCTTTTTCTCTCTTTTGTGCATGAGTCAAGCAAGTTTAAATTTTCCTGGGCTGTAGAAGAGGGCACTGTTTTGAAAACCTTCCCAATATGAAGCTTTAATCTGATACTTGCTTTTGGGAGTAAAGCTGCAATGCTAATCCCACATACCCAGAGTAAACCCCATTGAATTCAATAGGACCATGTCTACTACTTTTGAGTATAAGTAGTTAGGATTGTGCTGTAAATTAATGGAACTTTTCAGTGAACATAGCAAAGAATTGTGCTTGTGTTGTAAATCTTTCTCTTCCCCACCAATCCAATTTTTTTAAAGCAATTAGGCAGGGCTTAATTAGATATCACTGCTTTTATTATGTAGGAAACTAATACTGATTTAATTTTTTTAAAAAATGTTCTGCAATGACCAACTGGTTTTAACAATAAACTATTATATGGGGTGTATGTATTTTTACATCTCCAGTGTGTGTATGGAGTCTTTCCAACAACCCTGTGAGGTAGTGTTGCAGACTGGAAACCAAGGCAGCTCACAATAAGAAATAAATCCATTTAAAATCTAATAACCATAAAAACAAGTATAAACAGTTGCAAAACAGCTTAAAGTGGCATGATTCTGAATTTTGGGTTGGGTAAATGAAGTTGCTTATCACTTGAGGTTGCAGTTCTCTGCACATTTCCCTGTTTGAGTAAGCCCCACTGAATACATTAGGATTTGCTTCTGAGTAAACAAACATAGGATTGCACTACAAATATCTTTACAGGTCGTGTAAATAATAAACATATTTGATAGTCATGCTTATATAAATATTTCTTCATACAATGTCCCGATAATTATCTGATTTCATACTATGGTTGTACAGCATTACTTCCTCTACATTTTCAGTGTGCTCTTCTTCCTCGGGGTGTTCATGGTTCCCCTCTGTTGTTTTCATCCTGAGGAGCAGATTAGGCTGAGAGATGGTGAATAGCCCATGGTCACCCAGTAAACTTTATAGCTCATTTCCATTTAAAAAAATTAATTAAAACGATTTACATGCAGGCAAAGTTTATGAAGTAGATCCACACAATAAGTTTAAAGTACATCCAACTTGCATTTAAAGCACATGACTTCCCCTAAATAATCCTGGGAAGTGTAGTTTCCCCCTCACAGTTATAGTTCCCACCACCCTTAACAAACTACAGTCCCCATGATTCTGTGGTGTGATTCATATGTTTCAAATGTTTGTTGAATGTGCTTTAAATGAATGGTGTGGATCTATACTAGGTATCATGTGCATTTATTAGTGAATTGAAAAGAACAATTCTAAAAGTTTTTTTAAAAAACAGAAGGGTTGTAGCACAGTGGTAGGGCATGTGCTTTGCATGCAAAGGTCCAAAATTCAATTTCTTGAAAAGACTATTGCCTGGAATCCTAGAGAGCCAATGCTAGTCCATGTCATCAGTACTCAGCTGTTGTTATTGTTATGTGCCTCCAAGTCGACTACGACTTATGGTGACCCTATGAATCAGTGACCTCCAAGAGCATCTGTCATGAACCACCCTGTTCAGATCTTGTAAGTTCAGGTCTGTGGCTTCCTTTATGGAATCAATCCGTCTCTTGTTTGGCCTTCCTCTTTTTCTACTTCCTTCTGTTTTTCCCAGCATTATTATCTTTTCTAATGAATCATGTCTTCTCATTATGTGTCCAAAGTACGATAACCTCAGTTTCATCATTTTAGCTTCTAGTGATAGTTCTGGTTTAATTTCTGGTTTAACACCCAATTATTGGTCTTTTTTGCAGTCCATGGTATCCGCAAAGCTCTTTTCCAACACCACATTTCAAATGAGTTGATTTTTCTCTTATCAGCTTTTTTCACTGTCCAATTTTCACATCCATACATAGAGATCGGAAATACCATGGTCTGAATGATCCTGACTTTAGTGTCCAGTGATACATCTTTACATTTGAGGACCTTTTCTAGTTCTCTCACAGCTGCCCTCCCCATTCCTAGCCTTCTTCTGATTTCTTCCCTATTGTCTCCATTTTAGTTGATGATTGTGCCAAGGTATTGATAATCCTTGACAAGTTCAATGTCCTCATTGTCAACCGTAAAGTTGCATAAATCTTCTGTTGTCATTACTTTAGTCTTTTTGACGTTCAGATGTAGTCCTGCTTTTGTGCTTTCCTCTTTAACTTTCATCAGCATTCGTTTCAAATCATTACTGGTTTCTGCTAGTAGTATGGTATCATCTGCATATCTTAAATTATTTATATTTCTCCTTCATGCTTTCCGTATGATATGTTCTTACAGATTAAATAAATATGGTGATAATATTCACCCCTGTCTCACACCCTTTCCGTTGGGGAACCAATCGGTTTCTCCATATTCTGTACTTACAGTAGCCTCTTGTCCAGAGTATAGGATGCGCATCAGGACACTCAGATGCTGTGGCACCCCCATTTCTTTTAAAGCATTCCATAGTTTTTCATGATCTACCCAGGCAAAGGCTTTGCTGTAATCTATAAAGCACAGGATGATTTTCTTCTGAAATTCTTTGCTCCGTTTCATTAGCCAACGTATGTTTGCGATATGATCTCTGGTACCTCTTCCCTTTCTAAATCCAGTTTGGACGTCTGGTATTTCTCGCTCCATATATGGTAAGAGCCTTTGTTGTAGAATCTTGAGCATTACTTTACTTGCATGGGATATTAAGGCAATAGTTTGATAATTACTGCATTCCCTGGGATTCCCTTTCCTTGGAATTAGGATGTATATTGAACGCTTCCAGTCTGTGGGCCATTGTTTAGTTTTCCATATTTCTTGACAGATTTTTGTCAAAATTTGGACAGATTAAGTCTCAGTAGCTTGTAGCAACTTTATTGGTATGCCATCTATTCCTGGTGATTTGTTTCTTCCAAGTATTTTAAGAGCAGCTTTCACCTCGCATTCTAAAATTTCTGGTTCTTCATCATATGGTTCCTCCATGAATGAATCTGTCATCCTGGCATCTCTTTTATAGAGTTCTTCAGTGTATTGCTTCCATCTTCCTTTTATTTCATCTCGGTCAGTCAGTGTGTTCCCCTGTTGATTATTCAACATCCCTACTCTTGGTTTAAATTTCCCTTTCATATCTCTAATCTTTTGGAACAGGGCTCTCGTTCTACCCTTTTTGTTGTCCTCTTCTATTTCTATACAGTAACTATTGTAATAGTTCTTTGTCCCTACGTACTAGTCATTGTATTGTTGCATTTAGGGTTCTGTGTTTCTGTCTCCTTTTGCTTTTGCTTTCCTTCCCTCTTTAACCATTTGAAGAGTTTCTTCAGTCATCCATTGAGGTCTCTCTCTCTTTTTAACTAGAGGTATTGTCTTTTTGCATTCTTCTCTGATAACGCCTCTGACTTCATTCCATAGTTCTTCTGGTTCTCTGTCAACTAAGTTTAAAGCCTCAAACCTGTTCCTTATTTGATCTTTATATGCTTCTGGGATGTTATTTAAATTGTATTTTGGCATTATGATTGCTTTGTTGGTCTTCTTTAGCTTTACTCTGATTTTCGATATGACCAGTTCATGATCTGTACCGCAGTCTGCTCCTGGTCTTGTTTTTGCAGAAAGTATGGAACTTCTCCATCTTCTGCTACCAATTATATAATCAATTTGATTCCTATATTGACCATTTGGTGATGTCTACGTGTACAGTCATCTTTTCGGTTGGTCAAAAAATGTGTTCGCAAGCAACAAATTATTGGCTTCACAGAATTCAATAAGTCTTTCTCCTGCTTCGTTTCTGTCTCCTAGGCCCCATTTCCCCACAATTCCTAATTCTTCTCTGTTCCCTACTTTTGCATTCCAATCCCCCATGATTATCAGCACATCTTGTTTTGGTGTGTGATCAATTTCTTCCTGTACTTCTGCGTAAATTCCAGGGTACCCTGGAAGCACTGTTTACTGAAGACGCATCTGAGTGTAGGGGAGGATGGCACAGAGAAAGAGAGCGAGAGAGAGACCAAGCACGGGGGGGGGGGTGGCTGCTGCCCTTTGCCTGCCTGCTTGAGTGTGCAGAGAGAACTGACCTCAAAGCTTTAGATTGCTATAGCAAGATACTACATGATAAAAGAAAAAAGGCAAGGCAGGCATCCCTGGATGCATTTTGGAAGCCTTCAAGTGGTCTGTATGCAAGGCTTTCCTGACCTAGTTGTTTCATTTCGGCATGTGCATTGTTAGTTTTGAATAAAAAGTTTGCTGAAATATGTTGACTGCTCTTCTTTTTTGTGGTGTAGTAACCTGTCCCTATTCTTTCCATGTTATCCCTACCTCTGGTACCAAAGTTTCTGTTAAAGAAGTAATGTCCAGGAATGCACGTACTTCATTACCCGAGATATTACTGTAATTGAATTCCCCCATTACTACTACATCATGCCTCCTTCACACATTGGCAATTTGCTTTTCAAAAGTTTCATCCTCATCTTTTTGATTGGGTGGTTGGTAGTAGACTCCATCCACCATGTTCCTTTTATTCCTTTCCACATTAATTTTAATCCAGATACTCTCGGTGGGGCTACCAGACTCATCCTCCTGTATATCTGTGCAGGGATATATATTTTTAACATAAAGTGCAACTCCACCTCCCTTTCTATTCCTTCTGTTCTTTTTGAACAAGTTATATCCTTCCATTGCTGTATTCCAGTCATGGGAGCCATCCCACTAAGTTTCAGTTTTACCTATCAAGTTGGGCATTAATATATAGACATTGAAGACCATGTGATTTATGGTCTGGCTTCCTTCCTACATTTTTATGAAGACGGTTATTGGGCTCTACTCAAGCTGTTCTCTCAATTTGTGTTCCTATGCATAAGCCTTTGTCAGTCATTACCTCCAAGTTTCCCTCCCACACAGGATTTAGTTTAAAGCCCTCCTGGTGAAGTTCTCCATGCTGTGGCCAAATACATTCTTCCCAGTCCTTGTGAGGTGCAATCCGTCACAATGAATAGGAACCTCAAAACATCACTATAGAAGAGGTTATGGAGCAGAAGAGAAAGGAAACCTGGAAAAGGAGAGGGGGCAAAAGAAGGGAAAACAGTCCCTTTCCCTCCCTTTCCCTCTCTCACATCTCCCCTGCAGTGGCTCAGTATGAGATGTCTTGGGCCAAGCAGGTGCCTTAGTGGGTCATCTCCATGGCAGCTATGTACAAAAACCCTTTGATCACTGCTACTCTGATTGGGGATTCCTCAGCCAAGCCAAAGACGGTGGGTGTGTCAACATGCAATTTGCCCTCTTTTTACCTGTCTATCTCATATCACCTGGAAACTGTGAAACAATATTGCTGTTGGGGTTTTCGATAGCAAGCAAAGGCTGTATTATTCCAGAGGCTGTTTGGCATCACTGTACTGGGAGGCTTCTTCGTATGCTGCCTGACTGATGCACTGCAGTTTATTGATTGTTTGACATTACATCACGTGGCTGGGTTGTTTGTTGGTTTGTTTGTTTTGTAGGCTGCAATCCTTTACCAACTTACCTGGGAATGAGCTCATTAAATTCAATGGGACTTACTTTGAGTAGAGATGGATAGACTTGCATTGTTAATTACTATATTTGGTTTTTATGTTCTTAAATGCCTTCAGGTGTCTCTGCACAAACAGCAAGATAGAAATATTTTTATAATTATATCAATATTTTTATTAACCAATAAACTACTGAACTTGCTTGGAAAATTTCCTGAACCAACATTAACACCTTTAACATTCCAGTTCAATAACACAGTACTTCATATTTCAGTTTGTCGAGTGTACTGGTCTGAACCAAAAGCCTTTCCACCTGGTTGGCATGTCCATGGGCGGAATGGTTGCTGGCATTTATGCTGCCCAGTATCCATCAGAGATCTCTGGCTTGTCCCTCCTTTGCCCAGTTGGTAAGTGTCAAATGCAGGGGTGGGAAACCTCAGGCCTGGGGAACAAATGTGGCCCTCCAGGCCTATATGTCTCACCCTCAGAACTATCTCCAGGCTACACCCCTCACTGGCTCTGCTTTTCACTCCATTTCATCCTCCCTCTGCATCCAGTCAGTTATCAGCATGTGCATCAGCTCAACACCGTTACCTTGACAACAGACATATGCTCCCTACACTTCTCAGAGTGGGAAGAGATTCCAGGGGTACAGAGCCTACTGGGATATCATTCTCTTTGGAATGAGGTCACTGGATGCTTCTTGGCATTTGTAGCCTTTGCATTTATTTACAAATACCAGGGGTTCTACCCCTGCTCACTTGACTTGTCAACTGCCCCATGGGTGGCCGAAGCTCCCCCTTCCCCCTTACAATCGCTGAAGCTCCCCCCTTCCCCTGCGGGTTGCCAAAACTGCCTGCTTGCTCTGAGGCCCAGGTGGCCAGCCTACTTGCTCCTAGGCCTGGCTTATCTCCCAGCATCCCGTTTGGGCTGGTAGCTCACCCCACCCCCGCCATCACACTGTGACGTCATGACAGTGTGACTATTTACAAAGAGATACAAGCTGAACATAGGTACAGATAAGCAGTTGAAACACTCCAATGCAAGGTCACGAAGCCCTTGGTGGTGACATCATGGTTGTGAAATGTCCTCTCCAGAGTGGCTCATCTGGTGTCCACATTGTTTTGGTTCCAGGTGAAGATCTTTTTATTTTCCCAGACTTTTTAGTAGTCTGGTTTAGTACTTAATGTGCCAATTTTATACTGGTATGTGCCAGTTCTATGCTGGCTTTTGCTGGTTTTTGTTGTTCTTATGCTGGTTGCATGGATACTGTTTAAATATGTGTTTTGCTGTTCATTTTTTGTGAATTTTATATTTTATGATTTTGTAAACCACCCAGAGAACTTTTTGTTGATGGCTGGTATGGAAATATTCTAAATAGAAACAACAGCAACAACAATAACAGAGAGCCAAAGTGATCCCGCATGAGATCTCTAGGGAGACAGCCAGCTCCCATAGATGCTTAGAGTCCAAACTCAATTCTCTGTATCTTTCCCAGTGTCATTCAGCCTTAGCTGGGGTAGAGGAAAAAGCCATATTCCCCCTCTTAGGTATTTCCTAGCCAGTTAGAAGGCTAGCTATGGAGAGCAATCAGCCAGTCTCCCCAGCAAAATGAAGGCACTTGACAACTGTGCTAGGACTATTAAGGCAATCACCAGTAGCACTCCTGACACCATTAGCTCACTCTTGTCCAAACTTCCGATGTAGCATCTGTTGAGCTAAGCCTGTTAAAGCTGTGCGTGTACCAGTACACCCAGTAGTTCCAGTTCGAATAAATAGAGACGCACCACCAGGAATCTTGTAAGATGAATCCTTTACTGATTCAATAGAAGCTAAGCAGTACTCACAAAACACTCTAACTCCAAACGCCTTCACTTTCGATATACACCCCCCACACCCAGATAAGTTCTCTCAAGGACTTTATAGCCTTGGCAGCTCTTTGTCAGCTGCAGCCTTCGGCTCCTGCACGGCCTTGAGCTCCTCTGTGTGTTTTAACCCTATACATGTCTTTGGGGAAACTTCTGTTGCACATTGTAACTACCAACAGCATCATCAACTTGGTGCCTTTTAGATGTTTTGGACTACAACTCCCATCAGTCCCAGACACCATGTCCCGTCAGCTGGGGCTGATGGAAGTTATGGTTCAGAACATTTGGTGGGGAGGGATCAGGTTGGCCATGGCAGTTCCAGTCCTTCAACATTGTTGTCTGATAGCAGATCTCCAAATCCCATTTTTTAAGAATTGATTTGCCAGTGACTTTGTTTCTAAGCCATACATTTTCTCCCAACTCCTTAGGCCTACGGTATCCAACAGATAATGAATTCATCAAATATGTGAAGGAGCTCCAGAAATCTACCAACTCGTACAGCAATCCTCTTCTTTTCACTGCAAAACAGGGAGAAGATTTTCTTAAATTTGGATTATACTATCCAAGCAAAAGAAATATGCAGGTGAAGAGGCAGCACACTGAAGATTATAGTGCTCTGGTCCAATATTTTGCAATAATCTATCAGACATCTGCAAGCCTATCATCTGTCTATCATCTGTCTATCATCTGTCTATCATCTGTCTATCATCTGTCTATCATCTGTCTATCATCTGTCTATCATCTGTCTATCATCTGTCTATCATCTGTCTAATCTATCTAATCTATCTTATCTCCCTCCTGAAATGTTTGGTGGTATAGGCAAGAGAGGAATAGACTAAAATCTGAGACAGATGCTTAGGTAACATACTATGTCTGGGGAACTTGCAACCTTTTGCCTGAAAGTAGGAGATTGCTCCCAAATCATAAGAACATAAGAACATAAGAAGACCCTGCTGGATCAGGCCAGTGGCCCATCTAGTCCAGCATCCTGTTCTCACAGTGGCCAACCAGGTGCCTGGGGGAAGCCCGCAAGCAGGACCCGAGTGCAAGAACACTCTCCCCTCCTGAGGCTTCCGGCAACTGGTTTTCAGAAGCATGCTGCCTCTGACTAGGGTGGCAGAGCACAGCCATCATGGCTAGTAGCCATTGATAGCCCTGTCCTCCATGAATTTGTCTAATCTTCTTTTAAAGCCGTCCAAGCTGGTGGCCATTACTGCATCTTGTGGGAGCAAATTCCATAGTTTAACTATGCGCTGAGTAAAGAAGTACTTCCTTTTGTCTGTCCTGAATCTTCCAACATTCAGCTTCTTTGAATGTCCACGAGTTCTAGTATTATGAGAGAGGGAGAAGAACTTTTCTCTATCCACTTTCTCAATGCCATGCATAATTTTATACACTTCTATCATGTCTCCTCTGACCCGCCTTTTCTCTAAACTAAAAAATCCCAAATGCTGCAACCTTTCCTCGTAAGGGAGTCGCTCCATCCCCTTGATCATTCTGGTTGCCCTCTTCTGAACCTTTTCCAACTCTATAATATCCTTTTTGAGATGAGGCGACCAGAACTGTACACAGTATTCCAAATGCGGCCGCACCATAGATTTATACAACGGCATTATGATATCGGCTGTTTTATTTTCAATACCTTTCCTAATTATCGCTAGCATGGAATTTGCCTTTTTCACAGCTGCCGCACACTGGGTCGACATTTTCATCGTGCTGTCCACTACAACCCCAAGGTCTCTCTCCTGGTCGGTCACCGCCAGTTCAGACCCCATGAGCGTATATGTGAAATTAAGATTTTTTGCTCCAATATGCATAATTTTACACTTGTTTATATTGAATTGCATTTGCCATTTTTCTGCCCATTCACTCAGTTTGGAGAGGTCTTTTTGGAGCTCTTCGCAATCCCTTTTTGTTTTAACAACCCTGAACAATTTAGTGTCGTCAGCAAACTTGGCCACTTCACTGCTCACTCCTAATTCTAGGTCATTAATGAACAAGTTGAAAAGTACAGGTCCCAATACCGATCCTTGAGGGACTCCACTTTCTACAGCCCTCCATTGGGAGAACTGTCCGTTTATTCCTACTCTCCGCTTTCTGCTTCTTAACCAATTCCTTATCCACAAGAGGACCTCTCCTCTTATTCCATGACTGCTAAGCTTCCTCAGAAGCCTTTGGTGAGGTACCTTGTCAAACACTTTTTGAAAGTCTAAGTACACTATGTCCACTGGATCACCTCTATCTATATGCTTGTTGACACTCTCAAAGAATTCTAATAGGTTACTGAGACAGGACTTTCCCTTGCAGAAGCCATGCTGGCTCTGCTTCAGCAAGGCTTGTTCTTCTATGTGCTTAGTTAATCTAGCTTTAATAATACTTTCTACCAGTTTTCCAGGGACAGAAGTTAAGCTAACTGGCCTGTAATTTCCAGGATCCCCTCTGGATCCCTTTTTGAAGATTGGCGTTACATTTGCCACTTTCCAGTCCTCAGGCACGGAGGAGGACCCGAGGGACAAGTTACATATTTTAGTTAGCAGATCAGCAATTTCACATTTGAGTTCTTTTCTCCAACAGAACTGCATAGGGAGCTTTATTCATTCATTCCTTCTATAGTGCCCTCAATGTGCATGATGCTTTACAGAGGGGACAGGTCTCTGTCTGAGGACTTTACAATGTAAAACTTGACATAGGCAAAATAGCAGAGGAAGGTGGCAAGTGGTTGTTGTTGTCAGTGGCGTCACTAGGGTTGGTGTCACCCGGTGTGGTAACTCATGGTGTCACCCCCATGGACCTCCTCCCATACCAGACCATACAGAATCCTTAGTAATGTTTTTTGTACTAATGTTACTCGTAAATTGTAATTCCCGTATATCACTGAATGTAATAGCACACACACACAGAGCCAGCTGTGGGATCGTCACACAAACAACCTAGAACATTTTTTCCCTTTCACAAGGACATGCAAAAGATTGAACCCAGGACCTTCTGCATGCAAAGCACATGCTCAGTCTACCACTGAGATATAGGGTAGAAAAGCACTCACTGTTCTGCTGGCCTGGGGATAATTCTGAGGGCCAGTGGGAACTACAGATGTGATGGCAGGGAGAAGTGAGTGGGCAAAAAGTGCAGGTGCAATGCCGAGGTGCCGTCTCAGCAAAACTGACGCCAGTCCTAGTGGGTAAGCCCCATTCAACAGGGTGGGATTTACTTCTGAGTAAACATGCACAGGATTGCAAGGTGGGGGGGAGCAGCAAATCCCCCCTCCCTCAACCCCAGCTTAGCCCTTCCCTACTTTACAGTTGACAATGAGGACACTGAACTTGTCAAGGATTATCAATACCTTGGCACAGTCATTAACCAAAAGGGAGACAATATTATTTGTCTTTTTTGCAGTCCACGGTATGCGCAAAGCTCTCCTCCAGCACCACACTTCAAATGAGTTGATTTTTCTCTTATCCGCCTTTTTCACTGTCCAACTTTCACATCCATACATAGAGATCAGGAATACCATGGTCTGAATGATCCTGACTTTGGTGTTCAGTGATACATCATTGCATTTGAGGACCTTTTCTTGTTCTCTCACAGCTGCCCTCCCCAGTCCTAGCCTTTTTCTGATTTATGGACTATTGTCTCTGTTTTGGTTAATGACTGTCCCGAGGTATTGATAATCCTTGACAAGGGGCAAGTGGAGGCAGGGATAAACAGGGTAAGATTGTTTCAGTCACATATGTTTAGGCTTGGCTGAGAACGTAAGAAGCTACCTTATGTTGGTCAGACCATTGGTCCATCTAGCTTTGCAAACTGGAGAAACTGTCATGGGCATCACATGCGCCCTGAAACCAAGCACACACTGCAACCTATTATTCTACAATAGAATGGTTCTTTGAATTCTAATTTCAGCAGGGGGAGGACCAGATGTAGTCTGAACACCATGTAAATTTTGTTCAAGCTCAGCATGTATGCCCACTAAACAGGCCATTTGGAGGAGCCCAAACTGTCTTCAACCAACACAAGCATTTCATAATTACGAGTTTTCATTTGGTTTATGAAATACAACCCCACTCCACCCCAAACTGACAAAACAGGAGATTCTGATAAAATGCCATCATTTTATCAGAAAGAAAGAGTCGCATACTGATGTGTGATAGGAGCTCAACTTCCTTGAACTTTCTTTGTCATCTGACTGATCTTTTTTTTGGTCTCCTTAGGTCCTGAAAGGATATCTTGAAGATAAGAGACCACATAAGTATTTTTTCTTAAAATGTAAGTGCAATAGCAAGACTAGCATCTGCCTGGGCCATTTCACAGAGGCAGACCTGGGTTTCCAATCCATATTAGACTGAACAGAGAGCTGCAGCCAGTTACAGCTGTTCTGGGGCAATGAATCTGCAACTTGTAGAAGTGCTTAAGCTGTTTGACTCCACCTGTGTTTAACCACATCCACACCATACATTTAAAAGATAGCTTTTTATAGATATATATGTATAAAAAATTAGGTGCCGGTACTTGTACCTTGATAAAAGTGCTGTGGGTGCCAGCACAAATTAGTTGCCATGGGCAGCCCAAAAAGAGGTGCCAGTGCTCTAAACCAGTGAATATTATTACAAAGCAAGCATTGCTTATACCACTTTAATAGTCATGGATAATCCAGTAGGGACTGTAGTTTGTTAAGGGTGCTGAGAATTGTAGGTCTGTGTGGTCAGCACCCTTAACAAACTACAATTCCCAGGATTCTTTGGGGGAAGCCATGACTGTTTCAAGTGGAACCATAACCTGGTGTGGATGTGACCTTGCATATTTGCAAACAAACCCCAATATTTTTTTTAAAAAACCAACACTATTTGTCTCCAGATGTTGTTAGACTCCATCTCCCATCAGCCCCAGCCAGGATGGCCAGGGCCGGATTAAGCTGAGGAGGGCCCCTAGGCTGATTCTGAGCTGCGCACCGTCCTATCCCATCCCCCCCGCTTCACCTACCTTTCTGTTTTTTTGCGGCTGCACGCACTGTGTGCACAGGTTTGCCATCAGTCAAGATGGTGGCCAAGGTTTCTCTAAGGGGCTGAAGCCTCTGCCACCATCTTGGGTGATGGCAGCAATGCGTACATGTAGCACGCATACGTGCCATTAACCAAGATGGAGGCAGAGGGTTCAGCCCCTTAGGGAAACCTCGGCCACCATCTTGATTGATGGCAAACCACAAAAAACAATGGAGAAAAGGGTAAGTGAAGTGGGGGGATGGCGGGCGGTTCGGAAGCTCTTGTCCCGCGATCTGCGGCTCCTGTCCTGCTTCCATGGATCACGGGCCCCCAAGAGCTCTGGGCCCCTAGGCTTCAGCCTACTAAGCTTAATGGATAATCCGGCCCTGAGATGGCCACTGGTACAGGATGATAGGAATTGTAGTCTACCAACTGTTGACGAGCTACAGGTTGTCTATCCCTGCGGATTCACAGAGCAATCCAATTCATGGGAAGCCGGCAGAAGGGGTGCCGGCAGGGGAGGAGCCTTTAGGAAGCTCCGCAGCATCCATTTCCCTGTCAGGAGGCACCGGGCCAGCGGAATGTCGGCTCTTCCGGAAGCAGCACACATAAACGAAAAAGAAAAAGCTGAGTCTCACAAATACCCCTACTGGTGAGGAAGCACTCCCTGTTGACTTCCATTAGAATTCTTTTCTTAGACCAATCTTTTTCTTGGCATAATTTTGACCCAGATTGGGACCCGCAGGAGCACTCCGAATGGAAGTTGGATGCCGCATAAGTCCCCTTTCCTCGGCCCCTCCTCTGACACGTCCCAGAAAACCCCCTTTTCAGGCCTTACATCGGCTTCTGCTGGCTCCCCTTCTGCCGGGCTGGGCTACCCTGGCAGACAGGGGTCTGCCATATCCAACTCCCCTCAGTCCAATGTAAATATGAATTGGGTTGCACCCTAAGTTATGCTTCTGCTTTTTCACAGAAAAGTGTCAGGACTGCATCTTGCATCACATTGTATGTCTATAATAACCTCTAAATATGAGCATGTCTATTTATCTATATTTTCCTGCCATGAATAAACAGATCGGGCAGGTGATGCATGCAACATTGATAGATACAGTTTTCCTGCATGGAGATGGTCTTTCTGTGTTTTTAAGAGGATGTGCAAAGTGATCCCCTGATGATTAAAAATGGGTTGAACATGGTTGTTGAGCTTCTGGGTTTCTCCTCTGCTGCTACCACCTTCTATTAGGCTGTAAAATAGACACACATCTAAACTTAGGACACCAGTCTGAAGGTGTGCAACAGTAAAATGAAGACAGAAACTGTCCTGACTCTGCTCTCTTATTGGAAAAGGTTTTTTAGACATGACCAGTGTGGAGTCCAGGTACAGTTTCCATGACAACTTGAGCAAGATCAGGGCTCCAACACAAGTCATCTGGGGAAGGGATGACAAGGTAAGAGATATCTCTATTGAGTGTTAGACAAATTCATAAATTGGGAGCTGCCTGGTTTCCATGGCATTACACTTTCAAAGGCAGCGCTTAAATTAGATTAATTAATTAATTAATTAATTAATTAATTAATAAAATGGTCCTGATCTAATGGCCTTAATTAATAAGTGTCATGAGGTAGTATTCAGTGTTAGTCATACTCTGAATAGATCCATTGAAGTTAATTGACATGAATAAGGCTGCAATCCAGTACATACTTACCTGGGAGTAGGGATGGAAGGATCTGTCAATTTCAGTTCTCTCACTTTCTCTTTTTTCCAATCTTAAATTCAGTTATCCACATTTCTGCAGCAATTTGTGGGTTTTTTAAAAATCCTCATGAAAGTTCTCCAGCATTTTATTGACACTTTCTCCTACTAAATACATTTTTGTCTGCAATTTTGACCAATTTACACATTTCTACAAGCAATTACTCTTAAGGAAATGCATTTTGTATGTTATTTTCACTAATATATTCATTTTTACGTACACTTTCCCCAAATATAGGCATCTTTGCAAACATTGCCTAGTTGGAGAACTGCATCACAAAATGTGGATAAGTTTGAATTTTGAAGAATGGCTGTGTTTCGATTCTCACGTTGTTTCGGAAAGCATGAATTTGATAAATTCACCTTTAAATGTGAACAGAAATATTTCTTGACCATCCCTCCCTGGGAGTAAGACCCATTGAACTCGATAGAGCTTACTTCTGCGTAGATATATATTAGATTGCAGCCTGACGTAGCTTCATTAATTTCAGTGGGTTTACTCTGAGTATATATAAACTCTCTGTATGTGTGTAAAAACTAGGGTTGCCAGGTTCAGGGCCTGAGACTGAGAACACACACACACACCCCTCAGCATTTAACTTTGCCAAGGGTTACTGACTCTACCATAGTCATTGAGAAATCTGAATATATGCCAGGGACACCAGGCCTTTATGTCTGCTATGCACCATGCAGGCAGCAAAGAGAGAGGCTGGGCCTGGCAACCAAGAGGTCTTCTGTATCTTTAAAAGTTGTGCAGGGGGAAGGGAGAATTCCACCTTGTGGTTTTTCCCATTACAGTGTTGCAAGAACACCTGCACTTGGCTGACTTTCTCTTCTCCTAAAGATACAGGATCAGTCTCAGGCCCTGAGCCTGGCAACCCTAGTAAAACCCCATCCATATATACATATATCACTCATACTTTGTTATTTAGGTGATGGATCCTTCTGGAGCAGAAATTGTAGCCAAAGCCATTCCTGTCTGCCAAGTGCACACATTGGAGAAATGTGGACACTTCATTACTCTTGATAGGCCCAGGAAACTGTCAAAGCTTCTTCTGGAATTCTACAGTTCAATATTTGGCACAACATAGAATAAGAAGGTGGCATAAACCTCGCTAAGGAGCAGCTGGTTGGGAAGATTCAAAGCAACGCTTTACCACAAAAAGAACAATATGGAAATAGCATTATGGATGTCTGTGATGGTTTCTGTCATTTTTTACAAGAGGCCATTTTTGGAATATGGGCTAATCATGGGCATAGAGAGAACTGAGGGCTTTAATGCCTCAATTTGTACACTGTAACTGTTGGCGTGTGCGTGTATAGATCATACAAGGAAGAATCCAAGAGTCGCATAGAACAGTAAATAAGCCAGGCCAGGCAAGTTCTTGTAAGAGTCTTTACTAGGCAAAGACATTAGACACAGTTCTCTTCACAGACAGTTTTTCCCCCACACTGCGTTTTTCCAAGCATCCCACCTTATCAGGCTTCCCAGCCAGCTACTGACCTTGGCAAACTGGCGCTCTGTTCTTCCAGCTTAACCCTTCTGCTTCAGGTTTCACTCTCTCTGCTAAAAACCCTGTCTGTGAGTCTCACAGCATGCTTCACTGACCAACAGCCCCCACCTGAGACTCACAGATTACAAAACTTCATTGTTCATTATTACATTTCTACAATACTAACTTTTCATTACAATACATATCAGTACATGGTTTGTTTCCTTACAGTTTCTATTTACATTTTCAGTTCAGTTTTTGTTTCTTTATTTCTTTATTCACACAGGTTTTACAGAGTCATTTTTAGTTCACTTTTATTTGATAACACATGTATATTTCATTCCTCAACACAAAACTTCCACATGAGATCCATTGTTTCTTTGTCTATTGGTCCTTCTTTTTCCCATTCTACTGGATATTCATCTGTCTCATTATTCTGTTGTGTAACATTAAATGTGAATCTCTGAGGTGGTTGACCTTTCGTTTTTCTTTCTGATCTCCTAACATTATCTATTTCCATTTCTTCCTCACTTTCAATTTTACTTGGACCTGCACCTGTGTCTGCACTTGTACTTGGCATTTCTATATCTTGCATTGCCATGTCTTCACTTCTCAGTCTTTTTACTGTACGTTTGCCACCGTGTATTAGATCAGTCAATGCAGTTCTTAATGGAATTTGCTGCCCAAAAGGAACATCTGCTGCTTCCTGCTTGCTTGCACTATCTAGTATCACTGTTTGACTGTCTCTCCAAGGTTTATCTATCACCTTTATGCTTCTGCTTAACACTACTTGTTGTTTCTCAGGCAACCAAACTCTATAATATGAATTCTGAAATCCCAAAATACGTCCTGCCTGAGCTCTTGAGCCTAATTTACCTTTTCTGTTTTGCAACATGTACCCAGCATTTTGCCCCAAAACGTTCTATGTGTTTCACCCTGGGCTTTCTTCCAGTCAATTTCTCATAGGGAGACATGCCTATTGTTCTGTGCATAAGGCGGTTCTGAATATAAACAGTGTACAGAATACATTCACCCCAATAAGTGTTATTCATATCAGCATCTGCTAGCATGGCTCTCATTGAATCCTGCAATGACCGGTTCCTCCTCTCTGCAGTTCCGTTGGAGGATGGGCTGAAGGGAGCAGTGAGACTCTGTATTATTCCCTTCTTTTCCAAATATGTTTTAAATGAATTACTGGTAAATTCCCCACCTTGATCTGATTTAATATTCTTGATAACAACCCCATATTGTGTTTCTGTCCTCTGTATAAATGCCTTTAATTTCTCTTCTGCTTCACTTTTCTTTTTCAATAAGAACACATGTGTAAATCTGGAGAAGTCATCCACAATCACTAAATAAAACCTTGCTCCACCTTTTGAGCACTGGAAAGGTCCAGCCAAATCCACATGTATGAGCTGATAGGGTTCAGTGGTCGTGCTTTCACAGCTCTTATTTACCGGAGTCACAGTCATTTTTGTTTTATAGCATACTTCACACTCATCCACATGCTCACAATGTGTTAATTTCAAATCTTGACTATGCTTTGGAGTGTTTTGTACCTTTTCGAAATGTGCGTGTGCTAATTTTCTGTGCCATTCATGTAAACAATTATCATGTTTATTTTTATTAACTCCTATCCAGGCACACATGTGTTTATCAAGATTGCACTCAACCATAAACATTTGGTTCTGTAATTTCCCTTGCATGCATATTTCACCATCTTTCCTCACAAAACATCTATCCCCTTCAAATGTAACTTTGCAACCTATTTGAGCCAATTTTCTTACTGATAGAATGTTATATTTTAAACCAGAAACCAATAACACATCTGTTAATATAGTTCCCAAATTACTCAACCTGAGCGTGCCTTTTGCAATCGCGTCCTGAGACGATCCGTCAGCCAGATAAATCTTCTCCTGCGCCGGCTTTGAAGTGTAAAATAAACTAGAGTCTGTGATTAGGCAATTAGACGCTCCACTGTCGAGAAGCCACTTAGAGTTAATGAGTTTATTGTCCTCCTTAGTAACAAAGTTCACGCTTGTTCTCTGACTTCCAAAGTCCCTGTTATTTCTCTTCTTTAAACAATGTCTCTGTATATGTCCACGTGACCCACAAAAGTAACATATTTTATTCTCTTGCCTGCTTCTTTGTTTTTGTTGTTGTTGTACAGCCACAGTCTCTTTTAACTCTGTTTTCTTATTCTCTTGTCTTCTATTCCACTCTTGTTGAAGTTTCTGTTCTACAAAGTCCAAATTCAGATGTCCGTCGGGTAAAGTTTCCAGACTAGAGACCATGACCTCCCATTTTAGATCAAATGAAGATAACAGTATATAGACCATCTGAATGTCACTATGATGCACTCCTCTATCTTGCAGCTCAGCATTTAATCTACGAAATTCAGCCAGATGCTCTGTCATAGTCACTTCATCTGTAAAACGCATCTGATAAAGTTTCCGTGCTAAACACAGCCTGCTCCCAGCAGTTTGCTGCACATGAGCGGCTCTTAGCTTCTCCCACATCTGATTAGCTGTCGGCTCATTACTCACCAGCAACAGTTGAGAATCAGACAGCCCCAGAATAATAAAAGCCTTCGCTTTCTCGTCTTTCTTCAACCACGCTGCTGAAGGAGCTGCCGGAGGGGTTTTTTCTACAACATCATTCAAATCTTCTTTAATCAGAACTGCTCTCATTCTCCATTTCCAGCTGGAGTAGTTTACAGCATTCAGCCTCTCCATCGGCATCCCAGATAACAGGTTTACAGCCATGTTGCCCACTCTTACTTGCCTCTTTCCTTGCACTTTGTTTCTCTCTGCAACAACGTCACGTCAACAGCTCTCGAACCCGTTACCTTGTATGATAAGCTGGGCCCATAACCCCTGTTGGCGTGTGCGTGTATAGATCATACAAGGAAGAATCCAAGAGTCGCATAGAACAGTAAATAAGCCAGGCCAGGCAAGTTCTTGTAAGAGTCTTTACTAGGCAAAGACATTAGACACAGTTCTCTTCACAGACAGTTTTTCCCCCACACTGAGTTTTTCCAAGCATCCCACCTTATCAGGCTTCCCAGCCAGCTACTGACCTTGGCAAACTGGCGCTCTGTTCTTCCAGCTTAACCCTTCTGCTTCAGGTTTCACTCTCTCTGCTAAAAACCCTGTCTGTGAGTCTCATAGCATGCTTCACTGACCAACAGTAACTTGTAATTTGGCCATGCTGGTGGGGAAAAAACTACAGGTACAAGATTTAAGGTTGCATTCCTATGCAAACTTATCTAGGAGCACTGGGATATATCTGCTAGCAAACGTGATGTGGATTCTGGCCGCCATTCCTTCTAAGCAGGGGAGCCATGTAGGCAATAGTGAGTAGAGCTGCTGTAGCAAACGGAGCATCAGCAAAGACACAGGTCTCGTGAGAATGCAGAGAGGGGTGTAGCTAGTATGGGGACAGAGCATTGCAGGGGTATACAATGACTGGATAAGACTGTTGCTATGGCTATGACTTATGTAGGCCTATATATGTCTGTACCCGACCGCCATTTTTTAATCGAGTTGTGTACTTTGCTCCAATAATAATAATAATAATATTTAATTTGTGTGTCGCCTATCTGGCAATTAGCCACTCTAGGCGACGTACATTAAAATGAAATAAAATACAATAATATCAAATGCAGTCACATTAATAACAGTAGATAAAATAAATACTGGACAGTCATCAATACATATATAAAACAATTATTTTAGCAACATACGATAGATGACAAAATCATGGAGATTTACCCATCCCAAGGACCTCAAAGGCCTGTTGGAATAGCCACGTCTTCAGGGCCTTGCGGAATACATCTAGGGAAGGGGCATGTCGAAGATCACATGGGAGGGAGTTCCAGAGAGTGGGGGCCACCACAGAAAAGGCTCTCTCCCTAGTACCCACCAACCTAGCTGTTTTGGTTGGCGGGATTGAGATAAAGCCTTGTGTGGCTGATCTAGTTGGGCGGCATAATTGGTGGCGGTGGAGGCGCTCTTTCAGGTAAACTGGGCTGAAACTGTACAGGGTTTTAAAGGTTAATACCAACACCTTGAATCGGGCCCGGAAAACAACCGGCAGCCAGTGAAGATCAAATAATACTGGCGTAATGTGGTCCCGGCGGCGGCTGTTGGTAAGTAAGCGCGCCGCTGCATTCTGTATAAGTTGTAATTTCCGGGTCGTTTTCAAGGGTAACCCCACGTAGAGCGCATTACAGTAGTCCAATTGAGAGGTGACCAGGGCATGTACCACGAGTGGGAGCTCTTGAACAGGGAGGTAGGGTTGCAGCCTACGTATAAGGTGTAATTGATACCAAGCTGCCCGGCTCACGGCCGAAATCTGAGCCTCCATGGACAGCCTGGAATCAAGAACAACCCCGAGGCTGCGGACCTGGTCCTGTAGGGGCAACTTCACTCCACCAAACATCAGGTCAACATCTCCTAACCTTCCCTTGTCTCCCACAAGTAGTACCTCGGTCTTATCAGGGTTTAACTTCAACCTGTTCCTGCCCATCCATCCACTCACGGATTCCAGGCACTTGGACATGGTCTCCACAGCCCTCTCCGGTGAAGATTTAAATGAGAGATAGAGCTGAGTGTCATCCGCATATTGGTAACACTGCAGCCCAAATCTCCTGATGATCGCTCCCAGTGGCTTTACATAGATGTTAAATAGCATGGGAGAGAGGATAGAGCCCTGTGGCACACCACAATTGAGAGGCCAAGGGTCTGAAACCTCATCACCCAATGCTACCTGTTGGCGCCTATCAGAGAGAAAGGAATGGAACCACCGTAAAACCATGCCTCCCAATCCTAAACTCTCCAGGCGATCTAAAAGGATACCGTGGTCTACGGTATCAAAAGCCGCTGAGAGATCCAGGAGGACAAGGAAGGTGAGTTCTCCCCTATCCAATGCCCAGTAAAGCGCTTTGCTGAATAAATAACCTTAAAACAGGCTTTGGTTTCGTTATTGAGTCTCTTCTAAAAAGAACCTAGTCGTAAATTCCATGACACATGCATTGCACTGCATGACTGCAGTCCTATACATACTTAATTGGGAATAAGCTCAGTTGAACTCAATGGTATTGCATTGCAGAAAAGTATTAAAACTGAAGGTAATAAAATAGATCCTCTCATATCAAGGAAAAACATTTTGGAATACAGCAAAGTCATCTAAGCCAAATGGTATCTTAGAACATTTTCCCCAATTTTAAACTAAACTGTACACATTTATGAAATATATGTTTAATTTTGATCTGAGTCAGAGTAGAAGCTGGATCTCTACAAGGTGGAATACAAGCAGGGACCTTTGAAGTGCTTTGTGGTGCTCTGGAGTTCCAGAAGTTTTTAAAATGCTATAGATAAGCATCTCCTAAAAGTGAAAGTAATGTCTCTAAGCTTAGGGCTTTGTCAGGGTCGGATGATGGGGGAGCCCAATATCAGAGTGGAGGGAAAGTTCCATTGTGACTGACAGGTCCAAGCTGTAGTCAGAGGGAAAGATTTTACATGGAAAGTGAATTCTTCTTAGTCCCTCCCCCACCCCACCCCACAAAAGCTCATGCACCTATTTGTCTGCAGTTTGGCAGGTTTCTTACCTAGGGGCACCTCTCTCATGTCTGAAAGTTTCAGACCAGTTGCCCACAAAACACTAGGGAAGTTTAAGTGATTCCTTTTTTATAATCCACCCTGAAACTGTAATGGCTGCCCTTATGGAAAAACCACTGCAGCTACTCTTCTGAGACTTGGCAGGATTCATACCTTCAATTCTTGCCTGGAAATTTCATCCAATTCTGCTGAAAAATAAAAAATGAATATTTTAGAGGTGTTCAGCACAAAAGCCCTTAGACCTATTTGCCCATACTTTAGCAGCCTTTATCCACTCTGTGGGGCCTAATATACCTGCAAATGTTATTCACTTCTGTCAAAAGGAGGGGAAAAGTTATAACCATTTTAAAATTTACCAATACTGAAAGAGGGGAAACAAAGCACATCCCAAAACTGTGACAACTATCCTGGTGGGGAAAACACTGCAATGTTTAGAATTTGGCAAGATTCATGCCTGCAAATTTCATCCATTCTGTCACAAAGAATAAAGTTATAATCTTTTTTGTTTTTAGTTCCCAATGGTGAATGGAGGGAACAAAGAAGAGCCAAACACTTCTACCCATGCTGAGCCATCCCAAAGGACAGAGCAGGCAATGAGCTAGTTCTGGAATCAAAAGACAGCACTAGGTACTGGATTGGCAAATTGGCAACTTACAGAGTGCCAAAGGAATGGATGATATTATTAAGTGAGGAAAAAACATAAAAAGCAAAATAAAGCAGATTGAAAAGAAAAGCCAAGAGGGGGCACCAACAGACAGAGCAAAGGCAGATTCCAAAGAGAGTCGAAGGAAGCCAGAAGAAATTTAAAAAATATGGAGTGGTCATTCGTATCAAAATACACATGGCAGCACTTCTTCAGAAAAGTGTACATCTGACCAAAATAATCAGAGAGCAATAGCATCACCCCTGTGAGAAAAGGTTACAGTGTTTGGATATTTTTGGTTTTTAAAAAAGGGGTGAGTAAGGACGAAGGAGATATATTATTGAGGTTTCTTGACTTATGCGTAGTGTAGAGAAAGTGGACAGATAGATTTCCCCCTTTCTGTCATAATACTAGAACTCAAGGTCATCCATTGACCATGATCTGTGGGAAAGGGAACACTGAGGGCTGGCAACCATTTCCATACTAGATTTTGAGTGCATTCCCAAGAGGTTATCTTTAAACAAAGAGCCAGTGTGGTGTAGTAGTTAAGGTGTTGGACTATGACCTGGGAGACCAGGGTTCAAATCCCCACACAGCAATGAAGCTCACTGGGTGACCTTGGGCCACTCACAGCTTCTCAGCCTATTCACACAGTCGCCATAAGTCGGAATCAACTTGAAGGCAGTACATTTACATTTAATGCATTATCATATAAAAAAGCCTGAGAACTTTCAAGGGCAAACCATAAAATAAGAAAAGATTTCACATATATAACCCCAGTTACAAAATCACAGCTGCTTTGTCAGACATACTGTAAGTTAAACAACCAGGTGTTGCCTCTTGAATTGATAGAGGGATGACACACCAGAACAGGAATTTTCTGAGGGAGGTGCAAAAGTGTTCTCAAGAACTGATTTTGGATAACTTCCATAAAAATTAGATCAGTTACACCCCAGATTTTGGCACCCACATATTGTAGGTGCCAACAATATGTTGAACTTTGATTGCTCATTCGGGCTCTGTACAGGTGCTGGTAACATAACAGGTTGTATACAGGCCATAAAAACACAGTTTTATTAGTAGGAGGAGGAGGAGGAGGAGGAGAATTAGAATCAGAATTTTAGAATTAGAATTTATTACCCGCCCTTCACCCAGAGGTCTGAGGGGAGGTTACAACAATTTTAAAACACATAATTAAAATAGTTAAAAGCAACAACAAAAACAACCTATATACTGTCAGGGCCAGCCCAAGACATTTTGCTACCTGAGGTAAAGAACAAGATTGTGCCCCAATTCTGTGTACAGAAGGTGACTAGACAGGCACATGAATCTTAGTCCAAGTGCTCCTCCAGATGACCTGTTTATGCAGGATCTAGTCTGATTTGCTTGCACAAAGCTTACATGGTGGTTAAGCTATATCCAGTCTTTATTGAGCATTCATTCTGATTTGCTTGAGGGTGTTTATACACGTCTTCCCGTTAATCATTTATTCATCCCACACTAGGGCGACAGAGCACTTTAATCCACTTTAATTACATGAACCTAAAATCTCAGTATGTGCTGGAATACTTTTTATGAAAAGCTAACAGTTTGATGGCACCCCAACACTGATAAAAGAACAGCATCCTCTTTTGCACCCAAGCGCAGCAGGGTAGTTTAGGGGGTGCAGAACAGCTGGCACTGAAACTGTCTTGCTTGCCCCGCTTGATATTTGTCAGGGGAGAGATGGGGAGAGTGCAACCCTGTTCGTTCTTCTTGACCTCTTGGTGGCTTTTGATACCATTGACCACAGTATCCTTCTGTAGCAGCTCAGGGAGGTGGTGGTTGTGGACACTGCACTTCAGTTGTTCTGTTCCTACCTGCAGGGACATTTCAAGAAAGTAGTTATGGGAGGTACTGTTTGATGGCATGGGAGCTTTGCTGTGGTGTCCCATGGGGTTCCATAGAATGGTAGAATTGGAAGGGGCCTAAAAGGAGATTCTGCAAGACCTGCTCCCTGCATTTCTGGCTAATTTCCACCTGGCTTGGAAGGGTGGGGCCCTGTCTCTCTCCAGCTACAAAAGCAGCAACTGCTGAAGGGGCCAGAGACCGTGTGTGTGTATGTGTGCGTGAACCTGCTGCTCAGGATGTCTATAGACTACTGGGGTTAGTTGTTTTTAGTTGTTTTGGGGGTCAAGATTTAATTTTGGAGATTCATTTTTGCTGTTATTTGGACTATAACATATTTTTGTTAGACACTGTTGTGAAGTGTGTGGGGATTGCTTAATTATATATTTATTGAGATGTTTTATTAGTTTGTTGTTTATTATTATTGTTTGGCTATTTATATACTGTGTATATTTATATTTCTCTGTTGTATTATTGCTCTATTGTACACCGCCCAGAGAGCTATGCTAGTCAGGCGGTATAGAAATTTAACAAATTTAAAAAAAAATTGAGTCCAACCCCCTGCTCAGTGCAGGATCCATGTTAAAGCACACCAAACATGTGCCTGTCCAGCTGCCTCTTGAATGCCTCCAGTGTTGGAGAGCTCACCGCCTCCCTAGGTAATTGGTTCCATTGTCATACGATGTTGTACATCTTGTCCCTCATGTTATTTAACATCTATATGAAGCCACTGAGAGCAGTTATCAGGAGTTTTAAAGTAAAGTGTCATGTTATGAGGTATCAAATATTTGGAATTTTTAATCTTTGATTCATCTCAGTGAACCAAAGTTTGGAAAGGCCTGCAACAGCAAAGATTCCTGGGAAACAGCCCCTCTGTGATCTCTGAGTACATATCTTGCAATGCCTGAAGGTATAGACTTCCTGACTCGTGGAAATTTGGGATTTGTCACCCAGTAAGAATAGGTGCTCCTTTCAAACAAAGGAAATGTTTATGATAATCTAGGCCATCAGGAGGAAACAGAATAGCTCCTTTCAAACTAGGAGGTGTTGTGCATTTCTAAGCGTTTGGAGAAGACAGGATAAACTCCTGTCAAACAAAGAAACTGTTTTACACAAGGATTATGATAATCTTAACCTTGGGGAATCATCAGGAATCTACAGCAGGGAGATCACACCTATCATCCGGGAACTTATCAGGAAATGAGTGGGTTCCCACCTTCCTGATCACATTTACTTTGGGTTTACTTTGGGGTCAGTTTAGTTAGGAAAAGGTATAAAACGTGAGGAGTGAGAAGGGGAGTTCAGTTCCTCTTCTGGGGGGCTGCAACAACTGCTTTTCTTATCAACGCACGCTAGCATCTTTGGGACAATTTCAGAGTTATGGATTTGGGTGAGAACTTTCAAATCTGGCGCTGGTTACAAAGGGTGGAGCTTTTGCTCATTGGGCTAGATACGAAAGTCTCTCTCTCTCAGCTTTAGGCTTGCAGAAACTCTCCAGGAAAGGTATATGCAACTATCTGGGCCTTTTTCTTTCTTTTTTTCTTTCTTTCTGTGTGGGTGAGCTTAATGTGAAAGTGTTTATAGGGCTAGTCTCTTTGCGTTAGTCTATCCAGTGTTGCTGAATGAATGAATGAATAATAGTTAGAAAACTACTCATTGTTAACTGCAATTGTAAACTGCAATATTTTTCCTTGTTCCTTCTCTTAATAAAACCACTCTTTATTTTACTTTCAGTGTATGTGTTATTGGGTTAAGGGTAAAATTATACATGTTCTGGGGGTGACGTGCGGGTAACTCCAGCAAAAGATCCTGCTGCTCTCTTTTGGGGAATTTGGATTTCTAGTGAGCTCTGCTCATGAGGAAGTTCAAGGTCCCTTCGTAACAGCCATCAATATGCAGATTACACCTAGCTCGTACCTCTCTGTTTCATCTGAATTGGGAGAGGTGGTTGGGATGCTAGACAGGTGTTTGGAGGCAGTGGTGGGCTGGAATTGGGCCAACAAACTGAAAGTGAATCTTGAAAAGACAGAGGTTTTATGTGTCCCATGTTCTCTAGTCCAGGAGAAGGGAAGGCAGCCTGTTCTGGATGGGGTTGCACTCGTGAAAGGAGCAGGTTTGTAGCTTGGGGCTACTCCTGGATCCAACATTGTCACTTGAGGCCCAAGTGGCCTTGGTGGCTAGGACTGCCTATTTCCAGCTATGGCTGGTTCGCCAGCTACAGCACCTTTTGGACAGAGTGACTTGGCCCCAGTACTCCATGCTCTGGCAACTTCCAGACTGGATTATTGCAATGCGCTGTATGTGAGGCTACCCTTGAAGATGACTCGGAAACTCCAACTGGTCCAAAATGCAGCAGCCAGATTACTGGCTAGGGTTGCTTTTAGAACTTGTATAACTCCTGTTCTAAAATGGTTGCCAGTTCATTTCTGAACTTAATTTAAGGTGCTCAAACTAGTGTTTAAAGCCAAAAATGACATAGGTGGCCCCAAATATCTGAAAGACTGCCTCCTTCCTTACAGACCCTCTTGAGTATTAAGATCAGTAGAAGGGGCCTTCTTGGTAGTTCCACCACCCTCAGAAGATCAGACAATGGTGGCCTGGGAGAGGGCATTCTCTGTGACAGCCCCCAAGTTGTGGAATTCCCTCACCACAGAGGTGCATCTATTTTTTTCAGCAAATGCTAAGGGCACATCTCTTTACCTTTGACATCTGAGATATATGTTTTCTGTCTGAGGTAGCCAACTCACTCTACCTAATGGTAGGGCTAGCACTGTATGCAATTCCCCATCAGGGCTCTAAATATTAGGTTAATCCAAGAGAAAAGAAGAAAGGGGCAGTCTGGATGCTGGGTTGCACAGAAGGGAAATGTGCACAGTTAGTGTACTAAGCCAGAACGCAATGGCAATAAAATAGCTTAATAGGCAAGATCACCATCATTCATGCACACACACTCAGAAAAATGTTGATATAATTTGAAAACATTGAGATTGGCCATCATGGATATTATGCCCTATCACGAACCATTTATATCTAGAAGTTTTTTTGCAAAATATAGCCACATCTTGTCATAATATGTGACCAGACATTCCTTATTACTTTGTTAAATATTCCCAGTGTCTACCCTGTTCTCCTAACTTATGTTGGGTGCATTTCCTGCATTTGTGCACACTGGCATATTGGAGTGTGAGGCCCTTGGAGGTGAGTATGCCACCCTTTTGATGGTCCAGGCTCAAAGACGTCCGTCTCTGTGGATCTAGACTCAGGGCTCTTGGCCTTATGGGTCTCAGGCAGTAGGGTAGTGGCAAATTCAGAAGTGCAGGGTCCCTTCATGTTAGTCACAGCCATGCCTCCCCCCACTTTTTGCTTCTGGGTTAAGAATGAGATCCATATTCAACCTTGTCCCACAACAATCCCTAGGAGCCAATCAGCATGAAAGGGGAGTGTGTTAGCTGCTGAGAAGAGTCTTCTCAGTGGCTGACTCATCTCCTTTCACTCTGCTTGGCTCCAATCAGCAGGAGAGGACAAGGAAGCATGTTAGAACACTCTTCTCAGTGACGTACGCACTCCCCTTTCATGCTGATTTTCTCATAGGATGCTAGAGACACAGGGACCCTGCTGAGACCCTGCTCCAAAAAAAGTAAGGGGTCTAAGACCCCCCGAGACCCTGGATGACTACAGCACTGGTCTCAGGCTCAAATGTCTTGGGCTCAGTCAGCCCTACTAGCTTCTCACTGTCTGTATCTACGTGCCAGGTCACTGCTGGACTTTGAAATCATGACCAGTTGAAAAGAAGACATCTGGTGCCTTAAACATAACAGTGCTGAGGTTGAACACAGGAAGGAAGAGGTGGCCCTTACGTGCTTGTTAACCCCTGTCCCCTTAATCTGAGCCCAGTCAGGCACATGGAAACACAGGAAGCTTCCTTATACTGAGACAGGCCATTGCTTTATCTTGCTCAGTATTGTCTATGCTGATTGGCAGCGGCTCTTCAGGGTTTCAGAGAGGAGTCTCTCCCAGTCCTACTTGGAGTTGGCGGGGATTGAACAGGGGACCTTCTGCATGCAAACCAGATGCTCTACCACTGAATTACAGCCCATATGAGGGAAGTCAGGGCTCCATCACACCCTCCTCTATAAAGTTTCAGGCTTGTGGCAATCCCTGAATGTGCTGGTAGACTAGAATCTCAATACAATTGTAAGGGATGCACAAGTGCACATGAAACATATAGGAAATACTGTATGGGAAGGGAATGGGCGAGATGAAGGCCTTATTCATCCGTAGGTGTAATGTGTCAGGCAAGCATGTTGGTTTTATACGTCCATAAAATATAGGTGAGGAATGATTGATGGAAGCAGGCGGGGGGGTTGTTTTTTGTTTTTTTCTGCCCTCAAGTCAATCCCGACTTATGGAGACCCTACGAATAGGATTTTCATGGTAAACGGTATTCAGAGGGGGTTTACCATTGCCTTCCTCTGAAGCTGAGAGGCAGTGACTGGCCCAAGGTCACCCAGTGGGCTTCATGGCTGTGTGGGGATTCGAACCCTGCTCTCCCAGGTCGTAGTCCAACACCTTAACCACTATACCACACTGGCTCTCTTGAAGCAGGGGTAGGTAGGAGTGGATTAAGGAATAAGAGGGAGAGGAGGGATACTAGATAGAAAAAGCCATAAATTGATAGAAAAAGCCATAAACCTGTCAAGCTGTTTGCATTGTAGAAAAAGGCATAGCTTTACTGAGAAACACTGTGATTCTTAACCTATGATATGGGGTGGAACAACATAGGAAGCTGCCTTATACTGAATCAGACTAGCTCAGTATTGTCTACACTGACTGGCAGTGGCTCTCCAGAGGACTCTCCCAGAGCTACCTGGAGATGCCAGGGACTGACCCTAGGACCTTCTGCTTGCAAAGCAGATGCTCTACCATTGAGCTATGGCATTTCCCCTAAAGGGGGATAAAACTACTACCAGGGCAACATAACTTTAATACAAACGGGTTTATACCAATAAACTGGGGAGGGGGAGAGCTGTGCCATAACTTGGGGAGAGCCTCAGAGAAGCGCTGGCTTTTATGCCTCTGAATACCAGTTGCCGGGAATCCCAAGTGGAGAGAGTACTGTTGTGGGCTTCGCATAGGCATCTGTTTGAAGGGCTGTGCAGTCCAAGTTTGGTTTAAACAACCATAAGAAGAGAGAGCAGAAGCCCTGAAGTTGCCCTTCAACAGTCAGCATGCAGACAGCAGACTGAGCAGGCATGCTGATCACCTGGTCACAGCCTTTCCCACAATGGTGCAATGTATTATATTTCTAGTTCTAGTGCTAAATTTGGATTTATACATATATATCAGCACATGCAAATTTTATGCAGATCTGCTCATCTTTTGTCTTATTTTCTTGGCGAGGCATAAGTGTGTGCATATGCCACATTTTAGGCAAACCTCACACAGCAGTTTAGTAAAAATATTGAATCCATAAGCATCTGTTGACACTATATAATAATGCTCAACAGGGACTTGTTTCTGGCATGATCATTTCTGAACAGCTTGCGTCGTAGGCACCAATGAATGCAATAAGATGGGGCCCTTATTGGAAACTGAATCATCGCTTCCTCTTGGAGGACTGGACATCTGGTCAGATAATGGAAGAAACAATTGAACATTGTGAAGCCAGTTTAAACTGTGGAGTTCCTGTATGCATTTAGCTTTAAAATGTGTACTCAGGGGACTATGTATAGGTTTATATGGGGTTGGCCGGAGACATTGCTGCCTGGGTTGCAGGACAAGATAGCGCCACCCATTCCATGTACAGAAGTTGATTGGACTGTCAGTTGAAGCTGATTTCAGCACTGACAATGGAACAGCATAGCCCTGAAGGCAGCAAATTAGCTTTGTGGGCTCAAGGCAAGCTGTATGTCACTCACAACTCTGTCTTCCAAGCCTTGTTGCCACTCCCCAGCATCTGCCACCTGAGGCAACTGCCTCACTCCGCCTCATCGAAGGGCGGGCCCTAGGCTTAGCTTCATCTCAGAAAAAACTACAGCGAGAGGAAAGGCGGTCTATTTTGCAAAGATATCAGAGAACTGAACAAATTTCGTAAACAAAGGGATAACCAAAGTATGAGCAAGTGGAATTGGAGAGGAAGAAAACAGATATACTAAAGCTGCTGCTGCTGCTGCTGCTGCTGTTGTTGCTACCATTTATTTGTATAAAGGCCAAAACAGCACATTAAAACAAAATATGCAGTACCTTACAAAAAAAAGGCATAAAATGTCCTGCAGGCAAAACAATACAAGACAAGTAACAACGTAGGAGGGCCAGAACACAGCCTTCCAGACTAGAGGATTATAAGATTAAATTGCACCCAGAACATTTTGTGGTACCTTAGGCAGATGTTATTTGAAAGAGGAAGCATGCCAGCAGGCTACCCTGCCAGGAAACTGTCTCATAGAATCAACTCAAGGAGCTTTGGCTCTTAAGATTTCCATGAACAGGTTTTCTAGCAGCGTACAGTTGCATAAGAGGTAGCCTGGTCAGAACGTTGGCTTTGTTAATAGTGCTGCTAAAGTTGCTCAGTGCTTTTTCTTTGTTAAGAAGATTAACTGGTAGCTCTCAATAGCTGGCCTCTGAATGACAAGGAAAGAGCAGCCATGGAGTGTTCTAAAAGGAGGCATGCCTTTGCTCCCCCATCTCACTCACTTCTTTTTCTGTGGAATCTATATATTCACTAATATGCGAAAAAAACCCTTGTGGTTTAAGAATGTACCTATAACCAACAGATATTTCTATCAAACTTTAAAAAGCAGGGAAATTGAGCAGCTATAGTGAATGCACCAGGGGAGCAGGAGATCTGATCCCCACCTTTTTATTCTACAGCAGGCACATGTAGCCTCCCACATGTGAAGGGTGCTGAGCAGAGCCGCCCCTAGGCATCGGGAAGCGGGGCAGTTGCCACGGGCCCCGCGCTTTGGGGGGCCCCCGTGCTTGGTGATCTGCTCACCAGCCGGCTCCTCCCTGCCTGCTCACCTTCGCCAGGCAGGGTGGAGCACTTGCTCGCTCTCTTTCCGCCTGGGATGGGGGCTCGCTTGCCTGCCCGCCCGTCCGCCATGCCGAACCTGCCGCCGCCACCGCCACTCCTGCTGCGATCAGCGAGCGGTAGCCGCCCCGGGGACAGCGAGCTGGGCTGGCAGTTCCAGGACTGGTGCCTGCACACCTACGGCGGCGACTTGGCCAAGACCGTGACCCAGAGCAAATGTGCGGGGGCCCCAACTTTGCTTTTGCCCCAGGCCCCACACATGCTAAGGGAGGGCCTGGTGCTGAGAGTTGCTAAGAGATGCCATTCCCCTCACAGAGCTTCAATCAGAGTGGCTGACTGTTAAACCACTCTGGCCACTGCAGCTCTCTCAGGGGAATAGAAGTCTCCTCTCAGCGCCCTTCACAAACCGCACTTCCCAGGATTTTGGGGGGTAGCCATTACTGTCTCAAGGGAAATAAAGGTCTGGTGTGGGTGTGGCCCCCTAATTTGCCAAGACCAGCAGCTGTGAGTCTGGCTTTTAGAACAGTGACAGTTTGTTCTTAGTGAGCATGCCCGGGCTTATCATTGACTCCAATGCTAAATTTCTTAAATTAATTAAAAATCGGCCGGGCATTTTTTTGACTTTTAAGATAAAAGTCAGAGTATGGGGCAAGGTCAGTAATATGATTACAGCTACTCCGTGAACATGGCTGATTTTTAATTAATTTCAGCTAATTATGAGAACACTGACAAAGAAAAGTCCAAAAGGGGTCTGGTTTTATTTCCCTCTCTTTTTACAATTTGAACTCTCGATTCTCTCTGACTGTTTTGTGTATCACCATGAAAATGTAGAGGGTTGTTAAGCTAGCTTTTCTGAGTTCAGGACTATATGTTTTGTAAGGTTTTGTTTTGAAATAAGTATATGGGAAGCATCAGAATGGCATGGGGGGTATTTTCAATTTAACATTGCAGAATGCGAAAAATCCATGCTGGCTATAGTATACAGCCATTCTTGTGGCTGTATAACAATGTTTTAAAGAGGCAACCACCCAGTTAGCTTTTAACTGTGTTGGCTGAGGCTGATGGGAGCTGCAGTCCAAAATATCTGGAGGATACCAATTGGTGAAGGCTGCTCTAATTGATAATCTTACTAATATTCTTGTGCCAGGAGAAGACAGTGTATCCCTTCTCTGGAGCTGACGGATGTTGCTGTTGTTGTTGTTGCTGTTGTTATTAATTACATTTGTATACCTCCCCATAGCCGAAGCTCTCTGGGCGGTTTACATCAGTTGACATCAGAGTGCAGTTAAGGGGCAAGCTAGACATGATAGAGGTACCATTCACATATCTGCCACATCTAAAGGAAGGGTGGGCCTTATTTAAGATATTTTCCTCCTGTGACTCCAGCTTTAATGTTTGTGTGTTGCCTAACTGTTCTGAATAGCTCTCCATGTGCAAAAGAATACAGGTGGATTCATTAAGTGCTGTTGCTGCTACCCAGG
This sequence comes from Rhineura floridana, assembly GCF_030035675.1. Lineage (NCBI taxonomy): Eukaryota > Metazoa > Chordata > Lepidosauria > Squamata > Rhineuridae > Rhineura > Rhineura floridana. The sequence continues at coordinate 187,786,372 of NC_084482.1, forward strand.
ACTGTAGTCATCTAGGGTCTCAGGGGGTCTTAGACCCTTTACTTTTTTGGGAGCAGGGTCCCAGCAGGATCCCTGTGTCTCCAGCATCTTGTGAGCCAAACAGTGTGAAAGGGGAGTGTTAGCCACTAAGAAGAGTTTTATAAAATGTTTCCTTTCCTGCTGATTGGAGCCAATCAGAGTGAAAGGAGGTGAGTCAGCCACTGAGAAGACTTCTCAGTAGCTCTCCCCTTTCATGCTTATTGGCTCCTAGGGATGTCTGTTGTGGAAGAAGGCATTAACAAGAATCTCATTCTCAACTCAACAGTTGAGGGGTTGTGGCTGTGACAAACATGAAGAGACCTTGCACTTCTGAATTTGCCACTACATTACTGCTGCTACCAGTGCTTTTTGGCCGGCACAGACAGCAATAAAAGACGTGCCGGTACTCTGTACTGGTAATTACTGTCACAAAAAGCCCTATTGTTGTTAATAATAGTAGTAGTAATAATAATAATAGGTCCAACCCAATTTGGTTGACCAAATACTTTCTAATTTCTTTGTTTAGCTTGGAACTTCTAACTTTCTGATTTTGGGCACCTCCAGATTGTCAATATTTTGTGGGAGGAATTAAAGTGCAGACTGTTTTTCTCCCTGACCTTTTACATTCACATCTGCATGTATATACAAATGTATATTTCCTGTCATGACGGCTATGCTCTGCCTCCATAAGCAGAGGCAGTATGCTTCTGAATATCAGTTGCTGGAAATCACAGGTGGGGAGAGTGCTCTTTGCACTCAGGTCCTGCTTGCAGGCTTCCCACAGGCATCTGGTTGGCTGCTGTGTGAACAGGTGTAGGAGAAATTTTCTTCTCCATTGGAATCTTTTGCTGGGGGTCCTTAAATAAAATTGAAGACACAGGCTTGGAGCAAAAAGGTAGGCCTTTATTGGATAACAAGTGTACACTTGGTCAGTCTCCCTCCTAGTGAGTGGAGGACTGCACCATGGCACTGGTTGCCTGGCATTTTTATACATTTCAGGACAAAGACTTTAGCATCTACCAATCAGGATTTAACACACCAGAATGACAGACATTACAGTATTACACAGGCATTTGCACAGGCATTGCATAGGTACTGTACTTCTCTGCATCGTGTTCTAGTGAATTTGGCAATGTTCAGTACTTCACATGAAAGTACATTTTCACAGTGAGCTAAGCACTTCAGCTAGTGAGCAAAGCAATTTAGTTAAGCATTTTATTACTGCAATTCTTTCTTTCTACATCTTAGGGATACTGAGATGTTGAGCACAGTGTTATCAATTATTTTGAGTACAAGTAGTTCCAAACAAACCAGCATGGTCAGGGGAGTCAGTTCCAAAGAGAAAAGGGTTTTTTTTCTGGCTTGCTACTAAACTATTAAAATATTATAAACCTTTATAGCTTTAGAAAAGAATATATTTTGCTTATTTATATATAAAGAATTCCCCATTAGCTATACATTTATGTATATATAAAATTCCCCATTACAGGATGCTGGACTAGATGGGCCACCGGTCTGATCCAGTGGGCTGTTCTTATGTTCTTATGTATATGTGTGTCTAGGTATATATATCTATGTACATATACACACGCACACCCTGTAGGGTAGTGGAAAATTTAGACATGCAGGGTCCCTTCATGATAGTCACAGCAATGTTCCTCCTCCTTTCTTTGCTGCTGGGTTGAGAATGAATGTTGCTTCTCCCACAACAACCAATAAGCCAATAAGCATGAAAGTGGAGAGTGTAAGCTACTGAAAAGAGTCTCCTCACTGGCTGACTCACCTCCTTTCGCTCTGATTAGCTCCAATCAGCAGGAAAAGTCAAGGAAGCACATTAGAAGGCTCTTCTCGGTAGCTAACACACTCCACTTTCGTGCTGATTGGCTCATAGGATGCTGGAGACATAGGGACCCTTTGGGGGCCCTGCTCCCAAAAAGAATGAAGGGGTCTAAGACCCCCGAGACCCCAGAAGACAACACCCTTGCATGCACCCCTCACTCAAGCAAGTTTTCCCTCTGTTTCCTCTGTTTCTTCTGACATGTGCTATCACGGATAGGCGAATAGTGAAGGGGTCTCCAAACCTACTTTCCCCTGCTGTCATAGTTGTTGGTATTTTCATCTTGAAGCTGGGTGGAGGAGCTTGTGAACAAGTTCCTCAGGTTTGTGGACATGCTAGCATTGGACTCCCTCCCACATCTAGAGCTGTTTGGAAACTGAAAAAGTATTTCTGGTTTGTACTATCATCCCTCCCACTGCTGCTACCCTGAAACCTCCAGATCTTCTGTGACCAAATAAGTGACGGTTCATGGCTACAGTATCCCTGAAACCCTTCGGTTTTTTTCTCTTGGTTTTGGTTGCCTCTAGATATAGTACATACTTATCCTCCTTTCACTGAGAAGGTCGAAGGTGGCTGTTCCTTAGAAGCATGAGTCATTCCAGTGAATGAATGGTCTCCACGCTCCACACCCTCCGTTCAGAGCCTTCAGCAGGAGTGGGAGACTTGTGGCCCTCTAGCTGTTGTTGGACCACAGGTGCCGTCAGCCTCAGCCAGCATGATGGCGGTTGAATTCCAGCAACAGCTGGTGGGCCATAGGGTCCCCACTCTTGCCCTACTGGATGAATTACTGTTACAATACTGAGGCTCTCCTCTCCTCTACAGCCCTGGCAACAATGTTTCTACAGGAGGAAGGACTCTTCCATTTTCCCAAGGTATCACAAAGACACCACTCCAAGCACTCCCAGTAAGCCTGATGCTCACTGTGACAAGTGCTATAAAGAGCAGAGCCTGTTGGAATCATTATGTGAAGATAGGTATGAACCCAAACACAGTGATGCCTACTAAGATGCTTTCCAATAATTCATAAGGAAATAAAAGCAATAGCCAGTTTTCATTCCCTGTAGACTAGTACCTCTCAGAGAGTGTGGCATCTGCTTGCAAGTATGCACACACACACATGCACAGAGAGCGAGAGCGAGCGAGAAGTAAATGATATGTGCATATTTGACGATACTGCAGTCCTATTAAAAATAAAACAAATACATGGTGCCAATTCCTAGAGTTATGAGAGAGAGGGCGGGTACATTTTTGCTACTTCCACTCTCTCCAGACTGTGCATACATTTGGAAAAGTCTATCATATCCTTCCTTAGGTATGTTTTGTCCCCCAAAACAAATTGCCTCAAATGTTATGTTATGGGGAGCTCTTGAGATTGACTCTGTAGATGTTTTTTTTAACTTATCCCAAAATGTTGTAAGCCAGCCCTCCTGCTTATTCTTCTGAGAAGGGCCCCAGACTTATTCCCTAAAGTCCCACCCTGATGTCACCACTGGCTGTAGACTTTCTACATAGGGAAAGTGGCCATTCCCTCTTGATTATTTTGGGCTGCATTCAGGCATGGGACTTATTGTGTTAGTTTAACCAACCAAAATGATAGTGCTTCTGTCCCGATTTCTGAAGTTCTTTTCATATGGCAGTACCTGTTGCATTAAGGAAGTGTGGCTTTTTTAGCCGATATACCGGCATTTCACGCAACTGTCCTTCATACTGGTGCAACAAATAGCACCTTGTTTTGTCTCTCGCCTGTTACATGTGCATTCCTCCATAATTCACCACTTCAGTTAGTGTCAGGACACAGAGGTGTGTATGAGAAAAGGAGGAAGGGAATGCTGCTGCCTGCACCTACACCAGAATACCAGTGCAATTTTCATCCGGCCAAAAAAATTAGTGCTCGCCTAAAGGGCAAAAACGCATTGCATACCAGGATGCCTATCATGTGAGCAGCTGAAGCTAGCGCAGAGCTCCTGTGATTTTCTGGGTTCCCAGGCTTGCAAACAGATTATTTATGGTATTATATATCACAAAAATTAGCACTAAACGTCCACTATATTCCACTAGATTTCCAGAACTAGCTTTTACATCATGTGAAAGGTCAAATTAGCAGGTAAGAAATTGTCAGAATAATACAATAGTGTGTTGTATGAAAGCAACTTTGGCTGCCCCTTTCTGCACCTATTCCAGGCTCTAACGCATTGAAACCAGAATGGTACACAATATTCCAAATGTGACCTCCCCGAGATGAACCAATACAAGTAAATTAGTGACTGACATATAGGATTAAGGATTGATTCAGACTGATTTAGACTCTGGTCCCCTTGTATGGAAGTAGGGATGTTTATAAAATTCTTCTCAGCCAAATTCCTACCCAGATTTTAGAGTTCTGAGTTATCTGGTTGTTTCCTAAGTGGAACCAATGCATGAAGAATGTGACACACTTATCTCTTACATTGCTTGGCTTTCTAGGTTTTGGAATGGGATCATAACTGCAGGCTCCATCTCTAACCAACACCAATGCCAGCCCAAGAGATTTTGCTGCTGAGGCAAAGCACCAAATAGTACTCACCCACACAAGTCAAGGTATGTAATGCCCAAGGATCACTAAGTTACTTTGGCACCTGAGGAAGAAAAATCCCATAAGCACCTCTTTATGGGAGTAGAAATACAATAATCACACATGAAATAACAAACAATTTTCTGCCCTTTCATGACATTCAAAATCAGGTGCCTGGGGTGGTTACCTCATTTTGTCTGTTGTAGGGCTGATTCTGACTGTGTTGCACATGCACCTGAACAGCTCCCACAGACAGACTGGCTGTATGTACATAGCCTTCTATACATCAGGGCTGCTGCTTTTTGCAGACTAAATGTGTAGTTTGTATGCATGTAGGGTCTGTTCAGGTGACCAATAGAATATGCATAGGACAGTGGGAAGGACTTGTTGCAAGTCCATCCCCCAATCTTTATTTCTTAGCATGTGCTTTTTATAGTTTCCAGAAATTGCAGCTATTGGGCACCTGTTGTATCTCGACAGGAATGCTGCTCCACAGAATGGGGCCAGCTACACTAAAGGCCCTGCTCCGTATTACAGTGAAGTGGGCTTCTGATGAATGTATGTTTGGGGTGGGCGGGTCAGATCAAGGTTCGTGAGATGGACAAGAAAGATGACCGCCACATATACATAGACAAGTATGGAGGGGTATCTAGACACCATTTATTTTGACTTTGTATATAACATTGTGTGTGATAGTAATCTGGGGGGATTTATACCATATTAACTATACCTGTGTTGTTGCTTTTTCATGTTTGATTGTAATGTTATTAATGTTTTGCTAAAAAATAATATTTTTCAAAGTTTAATATTTTAATCAGTTGATATTATGTTACAAGATAAATACTCTGGCAACTCCTACACTATTAAGCAAGATGGGTATGTCTGCTGATTCCTAATTAGAGTGAGTGACAGGTGTTTTGCACTCATGATTAAACTATAACCCTATAAACGAAGCATTGGTGACTTGAGTTTTAGCTGGTGAGCAGCTCTGTAGTCTGACCAATGCTGTCTTAACCTGGTAAGTGTAATATTTTCTCAGTTGCTTTGAATGGAAATACAGTTTGATAAACCCAAGAAAGTTGTTTCTGATGTAATGTTATGAGAGTCTTATTCCGCTTGCTTTTTGTTTTTGACTTTTTAAAGTGGTTGTGTAGCCATAGACAAACAGGTAATACTTGTTTACACACAGCTAGATTAATATTGTGACAGTTCTGTTTTCCTTCCTTGCAGGTATTTTGCAAGGCGGTATTTTAACATTAATTTTTTTATTCACATTTTCAAAAACAAAACAAAACAAAAAGAAAAAGAACAAATTAATAACTAATACAATAAAAACTATTGACTTCCGATTTATCGTAGATCAGCTATAGGTCTATAATATATAACAAACCTGTCTCTTAATAGATTATAAAATCACCTTCCTCCAGTGGTTATCTTAATTAGTATCAAATCTCATTAACATATCATTTTATTCTTTCCACAAAAAGTCAAAGAGAAGTTTCCAATCCTTGAGATATATATCCATCAATTTTTCTCCAAATAGACATGTCAATTCATCCCTCTCTTCAAGTCTACTAAGTCCAATAATTTTAATAGCTCTTCTTCCATTATCAGTGTTGATTCCATCTTCCATCTTCCATCTTTGCACACCCAATAATCTTGCTGTCATAGTCATATAATAAGAGTCTGATAGGAATTTCCTTCATCATAAATATTTCCTTGCCATCCATTCTGAATGTATTATTGAAATGTTGTTGTAAAGTTGTATCTCTGTTCCTCTTTTTTACAGAATGCACTAGCACATCTCTTGAGAGTTTTTCCATTGTCACATATCTGGAATTAATTCTGTAAACTTTCTCTATTTCAAGTTCCATCAAATCCTTCCAATCCAGGAATTTTTTCGAACCGTTGATATCTTTATCTCTAATCTCTTCACCAATTCCTTCAGGGACAGCGCTGAGTTCCAAACAGTAATATTTGTCTCTTGGATCCATCACAGCCATAAAATCCAAATCTTTTTCCAAGTCCATATTTGATAAATCTATTCCAATCTCCAGGGCTTGAACCTTCCCTTTAATTTTTCTTTCATCTTCTTTTATTTGTCCAGTTGTATCTTTGGTCTCATCTACCTCCTTTCTCATAGAATCCTGAATTTCTTTCAGCTCCTGTCTCATTTTACTAAATTCAATTTTCATTCCTTGTCTGTTCTGTTCCAGTTCTTGTTTCGTTAGCTTAATCTCATTCATTATTTTCTGAAACATATCTAGAGAGAGAACCCCTTCCAGGGTCTCAGCCACCTTCTTGATTGACATTCTTAAAACCAAAAGAACAAAATCTCTTCAATTTCCAATATAGCCACTATTCCCAAGCAAAGAACAGTTTATTTCTTTTTCCAGTCACAAAGGAGTTAATCTTCCAAGCCTGTTGACATCACCCTCTAGACAGCACAAACTGCCTTATCTCTTATGTGTCCAAAAGTGCAAAACAAATTTAGTTCACAGCATCCAAATAATTAGTGGCATAAAGAATAAGCAGATTCGTCAAAAAAAAAAAGTAGACCAGAAAAAATAGTCCCAGACATATAATAGTCAAATATCATATAAATCAAATTTTTCTCTTCAAATTAGATGCCCCTCATCCGTTTGTAACTTTATAATGCTCAATTCCATGCCAGCTTTTTGCAATAAAAACAAAGATAGGCTATTTCGATTTTCTTCCTCCTTAACTCCGTGTATAAAAGAGAAAGTTATAACTCACCCAGGGTTTCTTTGTTGCTGAGTCTTTAACAAATCTCTTTTGCTGTAACGATAACAAAGTGATAAGAATAGACAGAAGAATGCTTGCCTGTTAAAATCCATTTTTCTTTGAAGAAAAAAAAAAGTCTCGCTTAGTCAGTTTGAGCTTGTTTGTAATCCCTGGCTCCGTCTGACGCTGCTGGCTACCTTCTTTCATAGGCGATCCTAATGAATTCCAGTCCCCAACAAACACAACGAAGCTTCTGTGGATGATCTCTAGGTTTCTCCCTTGCCTGGGAGAAAATTTTTTCCAGTCAAAAAAAACCTTCTGACTGGTTTTAAAACTGAAAAACCTTCCTCTGAGATGGGAGCTCGTCTCAAAGGCAGGTACAGGCAGAGCGATCCTTCTGGGAAGTGCAAGGCGGTATTTTAAGATGCATTGTTATTCTTTCTAAAGCAGGGATGGGGAGCCTGTGGCCCTCCAGATGTTGCTGGACTTCAGCCCCCAGCCAGCATGGCCAACAGCTGGGAATGGTGGGAGTTGTCATCCAACAGCATCTCAAGGGCATCAGGTTCCCCATCCCTAGTCTAGAGAATGTGAGGAACTGATATAAAAAGATTGTACTCTATTGAAATATGAGCAAATCCAATTGCTTTCCTTGTTGGTACAGTTATTGTGATTGTTTGCTTACGGCCCATCCATTGTTGTTGTTATGTGCCTCCGACTACGACTTATGGCGACCCTATGAATCAGCGACCTCCAAGAGCATCTGTCATGAACCACCCTGTTCAGATCTTGTAAATTCAGGTCTGTGGCTTCCTTTATGGAATCAATCCATCTCTTGTTTGGCCTTCCTCCTTTTCTACTCCCTGCTGTTTTTCCCAGCATTATTGTCTTTTCTAATGAATCATGTCTTCTCATGATATGTCCAAAGTATGATAACCTCAGTTTCATCATTTTAGCTTCTAGTGATAGTTCTGGTTTAATTTGTTCTAACACCCAATTATTTGTCTTTTTCACAGTCCATGGTATCCGCAAAGCTCTCATCCAACACCACATTTCAAATGAGTTGATTTTTCTCTTGTCCGCATCCACATTTTCAATATTTGGTTGGGGGCCTCGAGATCCATACATGCCCTGCTTGTGGTCAGTTTATTGTGAAAACCCAATTATCAAGCATCCATATCTGTGGGCTTCCCCCACTAAATTGCTTTAGCATTGGCCACTCCCCTAAGTCCACCCCTTTTCAGTGATTGGTCCATGACGGTTGTTTGCTTTTCACACACTTTTTCAGAAGAGCACAGAAACGTATATCTTTTTTTTAATTCCCACACATGCACAGGTTTGTGGATGTGTTATTGGGTGGGAAGAAGACAGGAGCTTTGCATATGACAGAGGAACGCCCATAGACCACCTATCGCAGGAAAGTCCATGGCATTGAGTCCGAGCACACAGACGTTTATATAATTGATTATCAATACAGGAAAGCATATCTTTTTTTGGGTGGCATTTCTAATTCGGATTTGTGAACACAAAAATCCGTGCTAGCTTGCAACGTCATATGGATGACAGTGAATTAATGAGGACACAAAGCAGTAACATTGTAGATTATACAGACATATCAGCGGGCCCTTAAATGGTGGGATAGGCAATACTGAATAAATAAATTTTAAGAAAATGAAGCTTTATAATGTAGAGTTTCAGTAATATATTTTGAAATGTTTTATACTTTGTTGTATGATTTGGCAGATTTTAAGAATTGTGGATTTATATGTACACTAGAAAATGAAATATTGATGTTTTTAGATTATTTTGATGGGAAAACATGAGTGTTTGGATTTTTCAATGTATTGTTTTTAGATTTGGGAGGAACTTTTCTATTGAGCGACTGGTATTTGAACTCTACTGGGAATTAAAGCTAGTATGGTTCAGCTTTGTCTACACAGATGGTATTACTGGTTTTTTTTCCTTAGAAGAATGTAGTAGATCTAAGTGCAATTCAGTACATATCTACTCTAAGTTCCATTGGGTCCAATGGAGCTTATTCCTAGGTAAACGGATATAGGATTGCACCTTAGTACCTGTGGCCATCCAGATGTTGCTGGGTTCCAACTCCCATCAGCCCCAGCCAGCTTGGCCAGTGTCAGGAATGATGGAAATTGTAGTTCAACAACATCTGAAGGGCACCAGATTCCCCATCCTTATAGTGATGAATCAACAGAGATTGGAGCCGTCTTCAGACAGTTCCAGTTCTTTCTGTTAGGGCATCTGGAAAAGGTGGTCATGGAAGAATTCTTCACCTTCTCTTGGGTTTTGTCCTGAACTGTTTAACTCTGCGTGCGGTTACTTCCTTTGCTTAAGATTTAGTGAGGTCCTCCAGAGATTTCAAGCGAGGTGTCAACAATGGTGCTGACAGCTTTACTTTTCTTTGACCAGACCTCCAGGAAGTTGTTTTAGCCCAGAAGAAATGTCTGATGTTTTCTCTCTAGTGGATCAGCTGAAACAAGACAGGGCAGAGTTGATAATGATCGGAAGCCCGAGTGATCTGAACTGTGAAGGGCTGTAGAACAGTGGTAGAGCATCTGCTTTGCATGCAGAAGGTCCCTGGTTCAATCCCCAGCAACTCTAGGTAGGGCTGGAATTCCTGTTCCTGAAAACGTGGAAAAAGCCATTACCAGTCAGTGTAGACGATATTGAGCTAGATAGACCAATGGTCTGACTTGGTATAAGGCACCTTCTGGTGTTCTTTCCATCATAATTGATTAAAGGTGTGTAGTTCAATTGCCACTTTGGTTTCCTATCATTCAGCTGTTTCCAGCCCATCGAAATCTAATTGGTGATCTGAGCTGCAAGAGAACTAGAAGTGTAGGTGGAAGTTTTCAGCCATGTGTGTGTTCTATTGCCCTTGCCTACAATTATTCTAAATGCCAAATGCATAGCTGCTATATTGAATGCCTTCTTTTTCATACCTTAAGTTGGATTCCTTCATTGAGCAGGGGGTTGGACTTGATGAACTTATAGGCCCCTTCGAACTCTACGATTCTATGATTCTCCACTCTTGACTTTGCCTGTCTTGCCTCTTGAGACAAAAACAAATTAAAACCCAAATAACCAAACAGCAAACTAGAACAAAGAAAAAGCAGTTCTTGGTCATTTATGCTCACAGCTAAATGTGGTGCATTGGGGAAAAGATAATGACACAATAGTCAAAGGCCATCTAGGGAAATCAACTTCCTGTATCATGTACAGAAGGAATCAGAAGCACAAGTTTATTACTGAGACCCAGGTAAGCAAGCTGGGCAGTCCTGACCTCCCCCAGATATGTCTTCCTGGGTACACATTACAACACCAGCCAAGTTCAAAGGGCCGGCAGCCATCACTGTCACTTTCAAAAATTCTGTGTCACCAGGAAGCCAGTGTTATTGGGGGCTGGTTTTGAAGGTCTGTACCTTGTGCTGAGCCAATGTGACAGAACAGGGATCCTGTTGATGTCCTGCACACCCCATTGCCCTACAGCTTCCCTGCTTCAGCTGGATAAAGTGGTCTCGGGGATGTTATTTGAGACCCCCCCAATTATGTAATTCATGCTGAGGCTGCAGTATTGGCACTTCCTTGGGGCTTCATGGCCTGCATGAGAAAACATCTCAAAACATCACTGGCTTGACAAATGTTGCAGGCCACACCCTTGACCTGGTTTTTGCCATGCAGTATGCTACTTCTGATTCTATGGTTGGGTGTGTGTGAAACCATTTCCTGGTGAAGTTTGATTTCCCAATGGCAATATCCACCAGTAGAGGTGGAGGTCCAGTTTAGATGTTAAAGTTGCTGAGAGTTGTCAGAAGACACCCCCACACACACCGAGCTACAATTCCCAGCATTCTCAACACAATTCAGGACCCAGGATTCTTTGGGGGAAGCCATGACTGTTAAAGTGGCATCAGTGCTTGAAATGTATGGTGTGGATTGTGACCTCAATTAGCATTAATCCAATTTTGTAAAGAGTGGTTTGTTCCCAGCAGTACTCTCTCTTACCTCCCTTTTGAGGAAAGATCTTACAGCAGAGGACGTTTCAGCAGTGAACCTTAATTTTATTACATCTCCCTCTTATTCCTTTTCTCCTAATATTTGACCGTATTCTCTTAATCAATTGTCTGTTCATTTTATCTGTGCAGGCAGCAAAGAAGAACATTTAACTAGCCAGCCTGGAACTGTCTCTGGTCAAGATATTCTTGAGGATTGTGATCTTCATTGTAGATGTCTTAATGCTTACCTTTGTCACAATGTACCGCCTGCCATCTATACTAATGTTCAGGATCATGATATGGTGAGTGCATATCTTGGAAGATCCCTGGAATGATTTCCATGTCTTAGGTTTAGGTTGGGTTTACTGAATTTATGCTTCCCACAACAAAAAATCCCTAAGTGATTTACAATGAGAATAAAATACAATAATAAAATACATAAACATATTAAAAATAGAAACTATCCAATCATTGTTGCTGCCAAAATGCCTAGGAAACAAAAACATCTTTGCCTGGCACCAAAACTATGACAAAGTTGATGACAGGTGGGCTTCCCTAGGGACAGCATTCATTGGCTGCATTCAGACAACACTTTATTCCATTTTCCTGATGTTTCCTTACCTGTCAATTTTCACATTTTGTGTGAACTTTCACATGACATAACAGATACTTCTGGAAATCTAGCAGAATCAGGTGGAAGTTTAGCACTCATCTCTGTGTTAATTGTTTACAGAAAAAAATCTTACAACCCTGTTAACCTGGAAAATTGGTGGACTTTGGTGTTTTATTTTTTCCACATTTATCTTGAGATCATGCCACCATTGCTCATATAACAAAATTTGGGGCTGTACTCCGGCATACAGAAGTGTGCATGTGCATAAATGGTGGGGGAGTGGTAACACATCTGTTGACTCCTGCTGTTGCTGTTCACACCACTCCCACTGGCGTGAATGAAATTTAGTGTGACATGGTGGTATATTGATGAAAAAAACACAGTTCCATAATGCAACAGGTGCTGCAGTGTGAAAGGAACATTAGAAATTGGGACAGAAGTACTAGCATTGTAATCAGGAAAACTAATGCTCAATAAACCCCACATCTGGATGCTGCCATAGATGGGGAGCTAGTACAGAATAGATAGAATTGGTCAAATAGGTAGCAGCTTAACCAGGAAACACTGTCTCAGAACCCCAGTGAATGAGGTCACATGAAGAAAGACAGGCATCAGGAAAGAAAGATGGGCATTAGCAGGGCTGGTTTGGGATGAGACACTGTGATGTTCCTGTATGTGAATGTAATGTAAATATGGTAAGTGCAGGTTTATTATAAGAAATATGGTAAATGGAGTGAGTGAGAAGGGGGAGTACATGGGCTGTAGAATGCTGGATGATGATTGGCTGTGTGTTTGAATGGCTGAAGGTATAAATGAGAGGATGACAGTTGAGTTGTGGTGGGTGTTAAATGGTGGGTGTTAGACAGGGTGGTTGTGGACAGGGAGGTTGATGTGGAGAGTAAGAGGTGGCTGTTGAGTGATTGGATTGGGAGTTCTGAGGCAAATAGTAGGAATTAGGAACACAAGAGAAACATATATGAAACCATATGCTTGTCAATGAAATCTATAAGTAATCTTGTTATTCTTAGTGTTATCAATAAATATTTTCTTGGTTTACTTAAAGCCTGATTCCTCAGCTGGGGGGCACAGACCAGGGGGGAGGCAGAGTAACCAAGGCTGAAGAAGAAATAGTATCGAATGGTGACAGCGATGAAGGAAGAGATATTGTATCAACATTCAGTACCACAGAGCAACCCAGAGCTGTGAGCTTCATAGGCAAGAGGCTTCAGGGGGGTTGGGAATTACCTATACACACAGACACAAGGTATCACAATAACCAGGAAGAGACTAAGGCACAGTCTAGAGGTTATATTGGATACACAGAGTGTTGGGTAGTGTGGCCTAGCAGGGGGATTTTTTGAGATCTATGCTAGAGCAGAGAGAGGTAAAAATAAACACGACGTTCCTGACTGCTGGTAGCCACGAGTGAGAGCGACACAGATGGTGCCAGGGAAGGACGTCACAGACACCACACACAAATTTCACCGAAGGCCATAAAGAGCCTGATGCTGGATCAGACTAAAGGCCCATTTAGTCCAGCATCCTGTTGTCACAGTGGCCAACCAGATGCCAGATGGAAAGCTGTGCTCCCCCCACTTGTGATTTCCAGCAGCTGGTATTCAGAGGCACGCTAAATGTGGCTCTGCCTCCTTGAACTACTTAAAGAAAGGGTGACAAAAGAAATGTAACTTTAAAAGTTGCAACTTGCTAAACAGAGGCAGTACAGAACAGAGGTGGGTCAACTAAACGGCAACAAACAGTGTCCTCTATACTATCATGAGGCTGTGTCTTAGGGCACCTCCAGACTGTCAGTCTTTTGCAGGAGGGATTCAAGTGCATACTGAAAAATGCAGGTTTCCGCAATTAAAATGGAGTAAAGTGCTTTGTCACCCTAGCACAACAAATCTGCTTTAAAAAAGAAACTGACTTTTTCAGTTAGGGAAGTGAAGAAAGTGTGGAATGAACGCATGATTAATGGATGGATGAATAAACACTCTGCAAGCAAATCAGTGTGAATGCAGGACAAATGCTGGCTGTCATTTAACCACTAACAAATCAGAATGAATACTCAAAAAAGACCAGATATAGTCTTAACCCCCAAGTAAGTTTGGTGCAAGCAAATCAGGATGAATGCTCAATAAATAGGTTGTCTGGAGGGGCCCTTAGCTACCATTTGAATGAGCAATAATGGCTCCAGTAGCACAATTCACCAACAACAAGAGAGCACAATTGTTGTTATGTGCCTTCAAGTCGATTACGACTTATGGAGACCCTCTGAATCAGTGACTTCCAAGAGCATCTGTCATGAACCACCCTGTTCAACTGGATTTCTTTTCATCTTGATAACAGGTCTGGAAGGAGAGGTCAAGCAAAGCTTTATACATTTCCCAAACTATGAAATCCTGTGCAATCCTTGGATTACCACAAACATTGTTGTGGGAGGGTGACTGACACTATCATGGCCTCACTGGCTCAAGCTCTTTCTGCTTGGGATTTTTTCCTGGCCCAGAGCTTCAGGATCCTTGACCATTCGAGGCTAGAGATGAGTGATCACCCTCCTGCTCTCCCCCTGGCAAGGGTGAGACTTTTAGGAATGTTACAGTCTCAAAGTCTCAAAGGACTTTTCAAATCATCAGGCAAATTCTCTAAAGCCCCTGAACACATGAAAGGTGCTTTATATGGAGTCAGACCTTTGGTCTGTCAAGCAGATGGACAGCGAGTGGTGATGACTCTCTGGAGTTTCAGACACGAGGCTTCTCCATAGAGGCCAGTAGAAGTTGCTGGGAGATCTTAAGCATGAACTGACAAAGGGCCATAGCAAAGGGTGGTCGAGCATCTGCTTTGCATGCAGAAGGTCCCAAGTTCAGTCCTCTGCATCTCCAGGTAGGGCTGAGAGAAACCTCTCCCTGAAACTTTGCAGAGCCACTGCTAGTCGATCTATACAACACTGAGCTAAATGGAACAATGGTCTGACTCAGCGTAAAGACAGCTTGCTATGTTCCTATATGATACAAAGAGCCACATAGTGAGCCTGCAATATATGCCAAAGAAGTGGCACATGGAAGCTTCTGCCACGGACGTTGAATGCTGCAAGGAACTGGCCCCATTGGCCGAAGAAGCTGCAAATAACATGAAGCAAAGTGGGTGGGCAAGGAAGAAGCCTAGTCAACAGACCAAACCAAAGTCAAAAGCACAAGATGGCAGGCCAGGAAAGGCTAGTACAGGGAAGCAGGCAGGGGAGCACTATGGGAGCTTAGAGGAGCAGCCTCGTGACATCCTTCAGTGATATATGGCCTGGACCAGACCTGAGGCTGGGTACCATTTGGTGTCATGGCTATTATTGGCTCTCAGGGATCACTTTGCTCCAAGGATCAGGAGAATTCCAGTTCTCATGCTTATATTCCAGTTTGAGTGGCTTGCAATCCTTCTTCCAAAGATATTCAAGGAGAGAGGAACACAGGAGCACAGGAAGCTGCCTCATACTGAGGCAGTCTATCTAGCCCATTATTGTCTACACACCAACAGGCAGTAGCTTTCTAGGATTTCGACAAGATTTTCTCCCATCCCTACTTGGAGACCCCAGGGATTGAACCTGGCACCTTCTACATGTAAAGTAGATGCTCTGCCACGGAGCTATGGCTCTCCCCCACCTGTGACCCTTCCCTGCATTGTGTTCCACAAATCTGTTCAAGCCAATTTAGTACCTCTGATCTCAGAAAAATCCAATCACCTGCACAATTGGTTTGAAGACGGGGCTGAATTATACCCATTTCACAGATGAGTATTCCAATGTTGGTAGTGGAGCCTGCAGAAATCCTACTTTAACTGGAAGCCACTGCAAAATATATTTCCCATGCAAAAATCAATTGTCTATTCATTTTGCTTCTCTCTGTGCTCTTAGGTACAAACGTCAGAAAAGGGGTGTGGCAGTGAAACATGTCGAGCATGATGGCTACAGATTCTGTTATTTCTCCCGAGGGGAGGCCGGACCCCAGCC
Organism: Rhineura floridana; assembly: GCF_030035675.1. Lineage (NCBI taxonomy): Eukaryota > Metazoa > Chordata > Lepidosauria > Squamata > Rhineuridae > Rhineura > Rhineura floridana. The sequence goes on from NC_084482.1 coordinate 187,802,146, forward strand.
ATCTGTGCTGATGCTTCATGGGTTTGCATTCAACAAGGACATATGGTTAAATGCAATCAAAGTATGTTTCCATTCTTCTGTCCTGGCTAGCCCAAGACATGTTGATGCCAGAGGCAGGAACAAAGCACTGTGCTCTTGCACAACTCTGTCATTATAGCAGGGCGTGGAGAGAAGATCTTTCCACCCAGTGTATTGCAACTCATCTGCCTGCCTCCCACCTGAGAAAGATAACTCACCCTCTTTCCTGTTGGGGCCACCTCTGTGTGAAGGAATATTGTGCTAGAGGAGAGGACTAAATTAACTATGCAACGCAATACTGTTGTAGCCGCCCACCTGTGCCTCACCCCACTATTTCTCTACTATGTAAGAGCTTCCCACTCAGGACTGTGTGCGGCTTATACACCATCACTGGGAAAACATAAGGGTGCTTTGAAATAGGTATTTATTATGGGATCAGGGCTGCCAAAGCATGATGTTAACATCAAAAAGCCAGCCATTTATTCGAGATCCATGGAAAATCTGATTGTTTTTTTTAAAAAACCCTGTGGCTATTGACCTGCCTGTGATATCTGCATGACCTGTTTGAAATATGAAGCCGCCATCTGAAAGTACCCTAAGATAAGGTGCCCAGAGCAGAAGGGTTCTAAGTATTATTATTATTATTAATGGTTCTAGCTCTCATGGTTACAAAGCAAAAATGTAAAAATGTATAGGCTATGTGGCTAACAAGAAAACTGAATTTGATTTCCAGTGATAATGCGGAGCCAAGGTTAGAACTTTTTACCCTTCTCATATAGGCATTATTTCCAGATTCTGGTGCCTATTATATATACAGTTCCTCCCACTCAGCAGCACTACTGCCATTCTCTTCATCCTCAGTTTCAAGGATTCTGCCAGACGCTGCTTAAAAAGGCATCACATATACACACCTGTTGCCTTCCATCTGTGAAATAGGATTTCAACTTGAGTTACATTTATCTCCATATTCTAAATATAATCATAATGTTTACTGCCCCAGGACTTCTAAATGTAGTCATGAGGAGTGATGGGTTAGAAGAGTTACCTACATGCAACTGTGGATGACATAATATGAATAACTTGTACCAGCCCCTAGGCTACAAAGCACATTTACATTGCAATAGTGTAGCAGCTATCATAATCCTTTATACTATTAGCAAACTCATTCTCCAAATGTGGCTCCTTAAATCCAAACACAAGACAGAGATTCAGGAGGCTTTGGTTGGCCGAAGAACCAAAACTCTTTAGGGGGAAAAACCTACAGAGGGAACCCTAATATCAACTAAATGAAAACTGAGCATGCTTCAGTGGTTCAAAATGCTGAATGACTGCTGGACAGGGAGTGAAAACTGGGGAAGCAGGAATGGAATGGAGTATCTCAAAAGAGGGTATGGAGGAATGGATGGAACCCTAAAAAGGAGCACTCCATACTTTTTTTATTGGAGGGCCCACTTGTTCCTTCTTATACTGAAACTCGGCAGTTCCATGCCTGTCTGTGATATCTACAAACATGTGAAAGCACATTCTTATCTCATCAGGAATTCCCATAACAAATCCCTGTTGTATATTTGTTGCATATTCTTGGGAACTGTTTATTATCAAGACAACTCTGCTAGATCTGGGACCAGTAATGGTGTTCAAGTGCATTAACCACACCACCCTTTGAGAATGAAAAAGTCCAGTTATCAGTGCTTGGATTCCTTGGTTTCATGACTGATGCCGTATTTTCACAGCTCTTTCCTCAGGATCTCCATGTGGTCTGCCTTGACATGCCAGGTGATGGAGAAACCACTCGTTTGCTGGGAGAAAGTTATACAGCAGCAGTTCAGGTTGCAAGGATACACCAGGTAAGGCCGTCATCTAGCTGTCCTCAGATGGATTGAACCTTGAAGGCTGACAAGTGAGAGGTTTATCTTCTAGCAAGAATGCATCTTTTAATAGGGAAGAAAGATGTTCACTGACTGATTGCAGTTGACTGTGGGCCCTTCCAGATATCTTTTTATGGTGCATTCATCAGGGCCTTTGTGTGTGTGTGATGGAACTTGCTGGTAAGGAGTATCCTCATCCTTCTTTTCCTGCCCATGGCAACCATTTTGTGCTGGCATCTATGACACTTTTGTCAATATATCTGTACCAGCACTTCATTTTTTTACAAACAAAAAAAAGCACTGGCATTCATGATTAATTGTGCTCATGGTGTTATGGGGGCAGTCATATGCAACCCCACTTTCAATACTACTTGTGCCTTCAACAGTTTTGGGGTGGTCATAGTGCTTCATTTCTGATCAGTGCATATCCTGCTGAAACGCTAACATTTTTCATACCACAAATGTTCTGGAAGGTTGTTTTGTCCCACTTGTTATGTTCCCGTTGTGGGTGCTGCACATGAAGGAGGAGCCACACTCTGAGATTGCTGAGTAACAAAGAACACTTTACTTAGTTTGATACATCTTATGTAGCTCTATTTTCACTAGTGCCAACTAGTGACATTAACTGTAACTGCACTTCCTTTTCAATACCAGAGCCCATATAGGTATATTACACCACTTTTGTTGTGCTATGGGCCCTCTGGGAAGCAATAATGCAGTAGCATTGGGGAAGAATCACAGAACAACTAATACAGCAGAATAAATCCATACCACTAATACACTATCATTGTGTCTAGAACATCTTGCAGAATACACCTGCAATAAAGCACTACTCTGGAGGGGCCCTGTGATTATCTGTTGTGATTATTGGGGTAAAACCTAGAACTGTTCAGGCATTAAAAGGCTCATGCAATGAGAAGAGAGCATAGTCACATTCTAAGGCTTTGCCCCATCCATCACATCCCCATTGCTTGGTCCCCTACATGTTGGAGTAAATGAGGGTCTGCAATGGGGAGCCTGCTATACTCATTTAGGCTCCCTGCATGACTTAGAAAGTTGATCATGCAGGGTTCTAAACAGGAGTTTGGCTAGATACTTAAAAAGACTTAGAACACAGAGCCACAGCATAAATGTGCATAACTTTCGCATATACTAATTTATATGTATAGTTGCAAATTTAGGGTGAATTTATAAGGTAAAAACAAACTCTGACTTTTGCTGTCAGGGCTTATTCTAAGCCTGGTGTGGGGAACCTTTGGCCCTCCAGATGTTGCTGAACATAACTCCCATCATCCCTGGCCATTGGCTATACTTGCTGGGGCTGATGGGAGTTGTAGTTCAGCAACATCTGGAGAGCCAAAGGTTTCCCACACCTGCTTTAAATTATAGGGTGCCAACAGGATTTTCAAAGCAGAATCCAATTACTAAGGTTAGAAATATACTTACTGTTGTGCCAGTTCCAGTGGTCTCCACTTCTCTTTTCTGAAAATGGGGGCATAAAATGCTAGTCAAACCCTACCCCTTTTTACTGTAAAACCTGGTGGGAGCAGCTTGAGCACATTTTTTTTTTAACATTCAGCTTTGCACAGAGTTTGCAAGTGATCTGCAGATCAACCCATTTCACCTCCAGGTGTGGCCAATGGAAACACTTTGCTGTAGGCAACTAGTGTCCTCACAACCTAACTAAGTCTCCACCCTTAATCTAATGAACAATCCCTTAATTAAATCCCTAATTAACTATCAGGTAATTGAACATTCCACCCCACCTACAATCTATTGTTAAGAAATGTTGTTTATGTTCATATTAAATCTAAAACATAATAAAATAAATGTTCATATTAAAACAAAAATAAAATGTGGGAAGGGTCATAACTCAGTGGCACAGCATCTGCTTTACGTGCAGAAGGTCCGAGGCTCAGTTCCTGGCACCTCCAGGTAGGGCTGAGAGACCCTCACCTGAAACTCTGGAGAGCCACTGCTAGTCCATATTGTACTGCAGACAATATTGAGCTAGAATCACTATAAGGCAGCTTCCTATGTTTGTATGTTTCTAAGCCTTGTCCACCATCTAATATGTCTTCTCTTTCTCTCTTTCTGGCTCTGTACACATTACTAGCTTAAAAGGCAGCCGGGTCACTCTTTTTCTCAAAGCAAAGATGGCTTGGGGAAAATGCACCAAAATGCAGTATTTTAACAAAAAAAAATATGACAGGATAGGTATGGATTGTGTACACTGCTTCCCAAACCAGTGGTGGAAACGCACTGGGCATGAATGGGAGTGTCTACACAGTCCCCTTCTCACACACACAGACTTCACCCCCCAAATCCAACTATTGCATGTTCTTACAATACCTGTCACCTAGGGTTGCCAGGTTCTTGGCCTGAGACTGATCCTGTATCTTTAGGAGAAGAGAAAGTCAGCCAAGTGCAGGTGTTCTTGCAACTCTATAATGAGAAAAACCACAAGGTGGAATTCTCCCTTCCCCCTGCCCAACTTTTAAAGATACAGAAGACCTCTCGGTTGCCAGGCCCAGCCTCCAAGAGGTCTTCTGTATCGTTAAAAGTTGTGGAGGGGGGAGGGAGAATTCCACCTTGTGGTTTTGCCCATTACAGAGTTACAAGAACACCTGCACTTGGCTGACCTTCTCTTCTCCTAAAGATACAGGATCAGTCTCAGGCCATGGACATGGCAACCCTACTGTCACCAGTCAACACTGTTGTGCGCCACCCCAATCTCTGAGCGGTGAGAGATCTCCAGGGGTTCCTGTGCTTACCCAGGATTTGGTTTCCTTGGAAAGAAGGTCAGCAGAGACTGTGGTATCTTTATGAAATATGGTTTATTTATACATTCCAACCTGAGCTTAAGGTGGAGGGGTTCAAGGCCTCAGCAGTCCAGTAGATCTTGCTTTTTCATCAGGCTTACAGGAGGCACCCTAAAGCCATGGTGCAGCGAACCAGGCACTCTGCCTGCCTCCAGTTCTCAGCCGTTCCTCTGACTCAACTAGAAACACAAATCTCTTCTTGGCCTCAGGAAGGAGGGGGGCTTTCCTGAAGAGTTTCAATAACAATATGATCTCCCTGGCCCAGTTAATGGGCACTTGATAGGCCCATTAACTCACCTGGCCACTCTATTAGACTAACAAAGGAAACTGATCTGACCAGCAGAGCAGGTTTCTCACCCCCACGTGCAGGGTTCCAAATCAGAGTCTGGAAGGGGACTCATAAAAAGCATCCATCTCAACCCCAAGCCCATAACAATGCCATCCATATTTGATATGCTAGCAAATGAACACAAGCTGTGTCACAAGTGGGAAGCAAATTAAAATGGCGGGTTGCTGGGGTCCTTTGAAGAGTGCCAAGGGACTCTGTAGGCAAAGTAAGCACTTTCCCACCTAAGTTTAAAAAAGACAGCAGGGGAGGAAATCATGTCCTGGCACAAAGGACCCAGGGCTCAGGCCCCATGGGGCACCCCCTAGCACCCCTGGTTCTAAATTGTGTGAGGAGGGGCCTACATAAGTACATCAGGCCCCCTGCTGCAGATAATTTTTTTGAGCATGTAGAGGGCAGCCGGACCACTGTGCTGACTGGAGTTGATGGGAGCTGGAGTTCATCTGGAAGGCCACAGGCTTCCCATTCTTGTGATACAGGCAGCAATGCAGTCCTCTTTGCGATGGCTTTCCTACCCATCTCACAACAAGAAGCTATTACAGAGACCAGGGACTTCCTTGGGAAATGCCCTAAGCCAGTATTTAGAGCCCTAATTTACAACAGCACAACCTTTCTTCATTCATGCTTCAGTTTGTTGAGTGTCCTGGTCTGAACCCAAAGCCTTTCCACCTGGTTGGCTTCTCTATGGGCGGAATGGTCGCTGGCATTTATGCTGCTCGGTATCCATCAGAGATCTCTGGCTTGTCCCTCCTTTGCCCATCTGGTGAGTATCAAAATTAAGTTATTTCTAGGGAAATCTAACGCCAATTTTCTCTCAGAAATATGTTTCTATTTTATCTTTAATTGTATTGTCTTAAAATATTGGCATTTGCCACCTGGGCTCATTTGGGAGGGAGGGACAGTGGGATAAAAAATTAATAATAAATAAAATCTCCCAGCCCCTTCCACCACCCAGCCTTGAAAGGTGTGGCCACACTCCTTTTCTCACCCCCCCATCCTCATCTCTAACCCCCTACCTTGTCTCTCACTTTGCCTATATCCAGCCAATGCATATCCTCCACCACAACCAATCTTACCACCACAACCACCCTGACAACAAGGGTATTTGGGAAGCAGATTAGAATCCCATATTTTGGAATTGGTTTACCACTATATTCCTTTTCAGCTGTGTGCTCTCTTTCAACTCTTAGGTCTACAATACCCAGAAGATAGCAATGTAACCAAGTGCTTGAAGGAGCTGCAGCAATCTATTAACTTGCATAGTTTCCTCAAACTTGGCTTATATCACCCCAACATCGCAAACATGCAGGTGAAGAAGCACTACTCCAAAAGACTGGGGCTAGGGGTGTTGCTAGGGACTTAAAAGATTTGGGGCATGTACCTACAGACACAAATTTGCATAAAATTTGCATATACTAATTTGTATGCATAGATGCACATTTAGAATTTAAAAGTCACGGAGAGGAAGCCAACTAGTTTTCCATCCAAATCACCCTGCAAAATCAGTTTCTCTTTGGTTCCTTTACCCCCAATTAATTTCCAAACATAACCTGCTTCAAATCAATTGAGTTCTCCTTCATTTATTTTATTCTCTAGATGGCTTTATCTAAATCTTAATTTATTTAAGATAATACCATCTTAATTTAATTTCCCCAAATACATATTTTTCTCGTAATCCAGATAACCCCAAGTTCTATTTCCCTCAAATTCACTACCCTCCTAGAAACATTTGTGGCACAGAGAAAAAGATTCAAGGCCCATCAGCCCTGTAGCCAGAGTGGGGAAAATGGGTGTACCACCAGTGCCCAGAACTGTGCTTTATGTCCACTAGAGTTTGGGGGGAAATAGTCTTTTTAATTTGTGACATGACAGACAATGACAGCTTCCTTTTAAAAAACAACAGCTTGTTTGAAATACAGGAGCAATTTAACAGCAGAACATCTAAAAAATCACTGAATAAAGGAGGGTGAGCGCACAACAAACCACATCTGGAAGAGCCCCAAAAGTCTGCTCACTCAAGACTTGCCCTGAGTGAGGGTGGATTTTTCATTATCACAATCACCCTATTCCTATAATTACTTAGGTGATCCTGAAAAAAAATATTCTGTATAACAACATAACCTTTGAAGAGTTAAATATTAGAACTTTGTATTATTAGCTAGCGTTAGTGTCCAACCACTGGACCTTCCTTTGCTCTGCTTTTCAGTTTCAGTTTGTGTGTTCCCTGTCCAGCCAGCAATAAAGAAGAATGTTTGTTTGCTTGCAGTATGAAATAAAAGTTTGTTTATTCTGCTGTTGTTATGATGAGTAGAACAGGATTGGGTACTTATTGCTAAAAGGCGAAATAAGCAGATAAACTTAAAGTGATGTGAAAAAATATCTTCCCTAAGTTACCCTTTACTCTTTTAAAGCAATCACTATACTCACAATCATTTTTATTCTTTTTCTTGAGTACTTGACAAAGGATGAAAACAGTCTTAGAATAGAAACACTGCTGTGCATAGTACAGTTAGCTGGCTGGCTGATCACCTATGCTGTAATTCAGGCCTAATTTCTGATTTTCTGAATGTGTGCAGCTCAACATGAGACCTTTTCAGGGTTTCTGGACAGAAAAAATCAACCCAGCAACCAGCAAAATATATATCCAGTTGCTTTCCACAGTTAGTTTCCAATTGCTTAGTTACTCCTTTATAAAATTAAGGACTCCATCTCAATGACTTCAACAAGAATGTTATGCATATTGTTCTCAGCATGATTCTCCTTAAATCTTTTACTGTGGTTGCATTGTAGTGTACTCATACTTTGTTTCTAAACCTGAGTTTTCTTTTTGTATTGGTGTTGTCATGAAGATACAAGGTTAAAACTGATTTTTAAGAAAACAAGCTCCCCACTAGTTTTTAACTTCTTAGTTATGCAACATAAACTGTTTTGTTTGTTTCACACCTTTTAGTATCCCCTTGTTCACTGTATCCTTAACATCCTTTTTTCTTCTGAAATAAATAAAAAATGTCAGCCATTTAATTTCTGGTCTTCATACTAAATTTTCTGACCTTTATGTGGCCCATTATATAAACCACACCCACCAGTCAACCAGCAGATATCCCTTGTGATATCAGCTGATGGGCAGGGTGGTGGGGTTCAATTCTGCCTTGGCTGTGTTAGCAGGGAACAGTTGCTTACAAAGAGGATTTAACCCTCCACTTGTCAGCTGGTGAGCGAGTAGGGGGTTTAGATCCTGTCCAGTTTGGGAAGTGCTCAGCATATGGCCAGCAAAGCTCTTCTTTCTCCCTTCCTCGTCATGCAATGGGGAGGGAAGAAAGAAACCTGCCTTTTGCAGGCATCGGTTGCAAGTGGGACTTCTCCGACTTGCAGCTGATGGGGACAAGTGAATTAAGCACTCTGCCAGCCCTACGCATGACTCTTCCCAAAAAGTCACGCATAGGGCTGGCAATGCCCCTTGCAGTGTGGTGCCCACCCCTCCTTGAAACTATGTGCAAGGGATTTTGACAGGTGGGCAGGACATCCTGCCTGTCAGTCATGTGACACTACAATGGCATTATGTGATTGGCAGGTGGGTTGGCAGATTGTTACCAGAGCCAAAAAGGTTTCCCACCCCTGGCATATTACTTTCATTGTAGGGCCCTGCTGCTCATTCTGCTGAGACGGAGCATTGCTGGGTTATATCATTTTTTTTAATTATTTTTTAAAAATATATTTTATAATCCAAGAAAAATAAGTAAAAATATGAGATTCTGATATCACACCATATTTTGCCTTCAGAAAGGAACAGTTGCATATTGCCCTATAATAGGCGCCTAACTGCCGTGTTCTTCCTGTGACTCTCTCTTTTTATTTTTCTTTCCTTAGCTCCTAAGAGGATACCTTGAAGATGTGAGACCACATCAGTCTTTTTTTATACAATGTAAGTACAATAGCAAGAATAGAATCTGTCCGCTATATTTCAGCAGTACAAACCCAGGTTTACCATTAAGATTACATTCAACAGGGGGCTACAGCCATGCCTCTATGATTTGTCATATTCACATGTTACAGATTTAGCCAATGTGGAACCGTCCCAAACGGTGTCTGACCACATCTCCCAACAGCCCCAGCCAGCATAGCCAATAGTCAGGGATAATGGGAGTTGTGGTGCAACAACTTCTGAAGGGCATCACATTGGCCATCCTTAAGAACATAACAAGAGCCTGCTGGATCAGGCCAGTGGCCCATCTAGTCCAGCATCCTGTTCTCACAGTGGCCTACCAGGTGCCTGGGGGAAGCCCGCAAGCAGGACCCGAGTGCAAGAACACTCTCCCCTCCTGAGGCTTCCGGCAACTGGTTTTCAGAAGCATGCTGCCTCTGACTAGGGTGGCAGAGCACAGCCATCATGGCTAGTAGCCATTGATAGCCCTGTCCTCCATGAATTTGTCTAATCTTCTTTTAAAGCCATCCAAGCTGGTGCCCATTACTGCATCTTGTGGGAGCAAATTCCATAGTTTAACTATGCGCTGAGTAAAGAAGTACTTCCTTTTGTCTGTCCTGAATCTTCCAACATTCAGCTTCTTTGAATGTCCACGAGTTCTAGTATTATGAGAGAGGGAGAAGAACTTTTCTCTATCCACTTTCTCAATGCCATGCATAATTTTATACACTTCTATCATGTCTCCTCTGACCCACCTTTTCTCTAAACTAAAAAGCCCCAAATGCTGCAACCTTTCCTCATAAGGGAGTCGCTCCATCCCCTTGATCATTCTGGTTGCCCTCTTCTGAACCTTTTCCAACTCTATAATATCCTTTCTGAGATGAGGCGACCAGAACTGTACACAGTATTCCAAATGCGGCCGCACCATAGATTTATACAACGGCATTATGATATCGGCTGTTTCATTTTCAATACCTTTCCTAATTATTGCTAGCATGGAATTTGCCTTTTTCACAGCTGCCGCACACTGGGTCGACATTTTCATCGTGCTGTCCACCACAACCCCGAGGTCTCTCTCCTGGTCGGTCACCGCCAGTTCAGAGCCCATGAGCGTATATGTGAAATTCAGATTTTTTGCTCCAATATGCATAATTTTACACTTGTTTATATTGAATTGCATTTGCCATTTTTCCGCCCATTCACTCAGTTTGGAGAGGTCTTTTTGGAGCTCTTCGCAATCCCTTTTTGTTTTAACAACCCTGAACAATTTAGTGTCGTCAGCAAACTTGGCCACTTCACTGCTCACTCCTAATTCTAGGTCATTAATGAACAAGTTGAAAAGTACAGGTCCCAATACCGATCCTTGAGGGACTCCACTTTCTACAGCCCTCCGTCCTTGCTGTAACCTTTGTGTTGGGCACCACTGCAGTGGGACCATTTTATCACCCTCTTTCTTTGTTTCTTTTTTGATTAACACAAAACTGTTTTGCAAAGACTGCAGTGACTAGAACAGAAAGGGGATTTAAAACGTATTTTTAAAAGCAAAATTCACATTACAAAGTATATTTCAAGCCACATGTGGTACTATATTTCTGCAGCATACTTTTATAAGTATTAGTACATAAGTATTTTTATATAGCTAAGTGCATTGTTGTATATATCTCCTTATGTCCTGCTTACTTTAGTGTATCTACATACGTGTATAATATTAGGGGGGGATCTGTGAGGATAAGCTCAATGCTGAGAATTTCAGAAAATTACCTGCCTAGCTTCCACTACTTTTTCTCCCCACCCAAGGCAAATACCTCACTCTGTCCAATTGTAGGGTCAGCTCTAATAAAGCTAGCCTTGGAGGTGTGGCCCTCCAGGTGTTGTTGGACTACAACTCCCATCATCCCTAATTATTTCCCACGCTGGCTGAGGCTGATGAAAGTTGCAGTCCAGCATAAACATGATCCAGATGGCACAACTCTACTTCCAAGTTCCACATTTTTATGCACTTCAAATTGTTTGCATCTATAGCTCTCTCCCTGAATCTTTACTCCCTCACCTGCTTTCCCACACAAGTGTGAGGACTGCATCACATATTGCCTATAAAGAGATAATCTCTGCGTAGGAAAAGTTGTGTTCACTGTCCATCCCCCATTCCAAAAATTAATGGTGTATAAGGCCATCAGTGGCTATTGGCCATGATGGATATGCTCTACCTCCACTTTTGGAGGGGTATGCTTCCGAATACCAGTTGCTGGAAACTGTAGGATGGGGGAGTGCTCTTGTGCTCAGGTCCTGCTTGTGAGCTTCCCACAGGCATCTAGCTGACCATTGTGAAAACAGGATGCTGGACTAGTTGGGCCATTGGTCTGATCTAGCAGGGCTTGTCTTATGTTTATTTATTTAATTAATTTATATCCTGCCTTTCCTCTAAGTAGGAGACCAGGGCAGCAAACAAAAACAGTAAAAACATTCTAAAACATCATAAAAACAGACTTTAAAATATATTAAAACATCTTTATAAAAATATTAAAATAAAAAGTCTTTAAAAACATCTTGTGAGTATACAGACCAAGCAGAGAGTGTATCCGCCTTAATGGATTTCCTACATGGAGATGATCTCTGTGTGTGTGTGTGTGTGTGCGTGCGCATGTAAGAAGGTGTGCTGGACTTCCTGGTTTCCCCACTGCCACCACCATAATCGCAATCTCCTTAGGCTTTAAAACAGATTCAATCTAATCTTAGGTCTAAAGATGTGCAGTGGTCAGAATGATGCCCCCAGAAGCCCTTGCTCTGCTTTTTTGTTGTAAAGGTTTTTTAGATATCTCCAGCACAAAGTCCAAGTACAGCCTTCATGACAACATGAACAAGATTAGAGCTCCCACACAGATCATTTGGGGAAAGGAAGACAAGGTAAACTGTATATATTATATGGTTTCATAGCTATAATTGATGATGTTGCTTTTAAGAATTAGGATACTGAAACCGCTGGCTCAGAACATGAGTTTCTGGCCTTTATTAAGTTGGAAGACAATATTGTCAGATCCAAGGAAGAACTAGAAAATCATGTCTGACATTTTAGCAGACAATTATTTTATAGGCAGGCAAACTTGATTCAGCTTTGCTTCCCATTATTGTAGACACTGATCATTAATATATATAGGTATAACTTTATATACATGTGCTGACAACAATGTGGCTAACATGTAAATCCCCTTAGCAATGGCATTTAAACAAGTGAATGACGCCAGTGAGGGCCTAAGAACAGTCAGTTCCAGAGCAGGAGATTCAAATACAGAGCGGCATTTGCTGGAACATCAGAGAACAGGGCGGGGGGGGGAGCGCCCCTCCAGGCTAGTGTTTTATTGCGGTACATTCTGCAAGATATTCTTGACACAATAATAGTACCTTCGTGGTGGAGTTTATGCTGCTCTGTTAGTTATTCTGTGATGCTTCCTCAATGCTACCACATTATTCCTGGCCAGACGGGCTATAGTGCTGAAAAAATATTTATTATATGTACAAAAGTACTAATAAAAAGTTTTTTGAAAAATAATAACAAAAGCTTAGGAATGTATTACAAGATGCTCTGTAGAAGCTCAAAGCCCAACGCATTTTGGATTTGGATATTAAGAAAGTAGATAATTGTCTACACACTAGGATTTATAAAAAACCAACAGATAAAAATACGTATTTAAAATATGACAGTTCACATCCCAAAGTACTAAGAGAGAATTTACCTCATGGACAGTTCCTTAGAATAAAACGTAATTGTACTACAGAAGAAGATTTTATGTCACAATCCTTATCCTTAAAAAAACAGCTATGGAATAGAGGATATCCATTCCCTATTATTGAGAATAACTTTAAAAAAGTAGCTAACAGAAAACGGGAAGAACTTTTTAAAAAACCATCACAAAAAATATCTACTCGTTTAAATTTTATACTAACATTTGATCATATTACCAACAAGATACAGGACAGTATAAGAAAGCATTGGCATATAGTAGAGCATGTTGAAGGGTGTCAGGAACCTCCAAAAATCTCATATAAAAGAACTAGGAATCTTAAGGACATTTTAGTGAAAAGTGATTTTAGAGGTGGGGCACAATTGAGGCAAAATTTACTCCCAGGTGCAACTTCTCCCCTAGGTCATCATCCTTGTGGGCGTTGCATTTTTTGCAAAAATACTAGCAAGTTGACAGAATTTGTGAATCCCACTAATCAGAGGAAGTATCATCTAAGACACTTTTCTACATGTAATACAGATAGAGTTATCTATGTTATACAATGTGGCTGTAAAAAACTGTACATAGGACAAACTACAAGAATGATAAAAATAAGGATAGGGGAACATTGGAGTAACTTAAGGAATAACAAAAGAGGGGCCCCTCTTGTAGATCATTACAATCAATGTCCTCATTCTATAACAGAGTGTAAGTTTTGGGTTTTGGTAAAGGTATATGGAAGAAATATAGACATCCTATTACGAAGGGAATTACATTGGATTTTAGAACTAGATACCATGATTCCAAATGGATTGAATGAGGAATTTAACCTGTTACCTTTAATTTAGAAAACAGAGGTATCTTCAATTACAGTCAGGTGTGCCCCAAAAAAGGTTAAACTCGTTACATGCTACAGAGCTATATTTAACTTAGGATATCCTCCACATAACAGAAGTTAAAAAAACTATTAGTAAGAGTTGGCTACAATATTTTGATGAAAAATCAATGTGTGTAAGTATTTTTCATATAATTTTAGATGATTTAAATAAGATGTATGTAATTTTAACTGTGTGTTTGTATATATATATAAAACAATTCTTGTTTGTTCTAGCCCCTGATGAAGGGTTGGTTGCACAAGCTGAAACGCGTTGGGCTTTGAGCTTCTACAGAGCATCTTGTAATACATTCCTAAGCTTTTGTTATTATTTTTCAAAAAACTTTTTATTAGTACTTTTGTACATATAATAAATATTTTTTCAGCATTCTGGTTTTTACCTCCTTTTCTTGCATTTTGTGGATGCTAGACACTTTATTTTTTCCTCCAGACGGGCTATAGCACAACAAAAGTGGGACAAAAATAAACCAGAACATCTGTGGTAAAAAAAAGTTATGGGATTTTAGCAGGAGATATAGGATGTGCTCTGACTGGAAATGAAGCAGTGTGAGCACCCCAGACCTGTGCAAGAGCAAACAGTATTAAAGATGAGATTGTGTGCAACCACCCTAATAGCATCATGAGCACAATCATGAATACACCAAAAAAAGGACGCCTGGGGGGGCCTTAGATACTTTGAGAACTTTGGGTATATCTCACTTTTTTGTTTCATTTTTTCAAAAAGAAACTCAGAGAGGCTTAAACAATAGGTATACAAACAATACAACCAAATCCACAATGTGCTTTAAACAACTATCAGAAACTGTCAACTTTATAAAAACCAACAAATTATAAACTAGCTTTTAAAATCCTCCCCTCCCCCTAAAAAGTGAAGGCACAGAGAAAGGAAAACATCCTTAATATATATTCATAATGAGAATAAGGGAAAAATAATAAACAATATCCACACACACCTCGCCAGTAGAGGCCAGCGGGGCAGAGCAGAGCAGTGTGGGGGTTGCTTATCTGGCTTCCCATTGTGGCATCTGAGAGGGGGAGGGGCAAGGTGCTGGGGAGCTCCCCGCAGTGTAGACGCAGCAGTGGGAGCATTGGATTGCTCCACTGCTGCGCCTGAAATGTGTCAACCTCTCCGTCGAACTGAAATCTTTCACCAGAAAGTTTGCGTTCTTATTTCCAGTTCTCAGCAGCCTCTGTGATTTTTCTATCACTTTTGAAAATGTGAGCCGTAATTGGGCAGTAATTGCTGCTTTCATCACAATAGGACTTGTACAGCACTTATGTAGGAAAGTGTGCCATTACACTTGTGCCAAGTGACACTATCTCCTCACTAAAAAACAAAACTGAACAATTATTTTCTGCACATCTATGCACAGGGGAAGAGTTTCCATGTAAGAGGTCCCAAGTATTATTTTCAGACAATATTGACTCCATACCTCTTATTTAGAAATTAAGCCATACTGCATGACATACGTTTTTGAATTCATGTACGATTATACCTACACAAAAAACTAAACAAACACACAGAAACATTTACAATGTAAAGAACGCTTGCTTCCTGTTGCATGCAGTTTTCCTCCTTCCATAAATCAGTTTAACTTTTCATTATTCAAAAACGCTTTTTTGTCTAATTTAAAATAAATTATTTTAACAACAAAGTAAAAAAAAATAATGATTGTTTTTTGGGGGGGAAGGGCACATCATAGCCGGAGCTTAGCAAAGTTACTTTTTAAAACTGCAACTCCCATCAGCCCCAGCCAGCATGGCCACTGGATTGGACTGATGGGAGTTGTAGTTCAAAAAAGTAACTTTTGCAGGCTCTGATCATAGCACAGCAGAACATATTTGCAATACATGACTGAGTCCTGAAAATGTGAAATAATAATCTCTGCACATGTGCACACCTGACTAATCATAATCAGCCTCTGTTATGTCTAAGATTAGGGAGAATATCTTCCAGGTTTGGGAGGCGATGTGGAGTCATATCCAGATAGGCATAGAACCCAAACTTTTCATTTTAGAAATTCACTGACAAAACTCACAAAAAAACGGAAGATAGAAATAATAGCACCAGCATTTTCTTCCCTTCCCCTGCATTCAAGATATTCTGGACTTAAGATAGAGGAGGGGTTTGTTGGAAACAGATCCACACACCTTGTCTAGAAATACTCTGGAACTGCATGTGGCTTAGATCAACCTGCCCTTTCCCACCCAGCAGCTGCTGCACCTTTTAATGAGTGAATGCAGGGAAATGGTTGGTACAGAGTATGTTGCAATACACACACAAGCCATCCACTATTTTTCCTCCCAATTTCTCAATTCACAACAAGAAATGCAAAATAGTAAAAAAAAGAAAGATATTTATTCTAGAAAGAGACTCACTGTTGTTTGCTTGTTTGCTTGCTCACTTACTCTCTCTAGCAAGGTCACAACACAAATACTAAACAAATAAGCAAACAAACAAACCCTCCTCAAAGTAGCAAACACTCCCTGTTGCTTCTCTAGTTACCTATGAGGAGATCTGGTCTTCAGGGTAACAGTTCTGAGTATGTATGATTCTGATATAGGCTAAGGCTACAACATGGGACTGTTCCTGAAGTAGTCTTGACTTCTGCCTAATCTGCTATAGTGGCTGTGTTGGATAACCCTCATAACAGAAGGAGACTTCCCAGTAGGGCTGAAAAGCAGGTAGTCCCACTAAAATTGAAATATCAGTCACATGTTTTTTCTGCTTAGAGACAAATGGGAGGGACCTCTTTGCCATTGCTATACTTTTGGATTGGATTGGAAGTGGTGCAGGGAGCTGATTGGCCAAAGAACAGAAGATTGACAGAAATGCCTCCACAAGCCTCTATAAATTCAAGAAAGTATAAAATGTGTGTGGGACAGGAAAGTGTGTGTAGCATTGAGATTTGGGGGTAAAGTTTTTTTAAAATTGCTTGATGTTCTCATTGGGAAGGCTGTGCCCAGTAACCATAGTGGATCAGCCTCCACTGAAAACATTAATTCTTCATTGTTCAGGTGATTGACCCTTCTGGAGCAAAAGTTTTAGCCAGCACCATTCCGAATTCTCAAGTGCATATGCTGGAGAACTGTGGACACTTCATAGCACTAGAGAGACCCAGGAAATCTGCAAAGCACCTTTTGGAATTCTACAACTCAGTTTATGACAGAATAAGAGGTTTGCATAAATCTCACTAAGAAGTAAAACAGCTGGAGTATTCCAAGTGATTTTCTACTCTGGAAAGAAAAATATGGATTTGATCTTGTGGATGTCTATGATGGTTTCTTTAATTGGTTTACACACACACCCAACACCTCCATCAGCTCCCAAGCCCCAGATTGTGTTTGATTTTTTTGCTGTCTAGCAGACTTCTTTATTTCAGTATATTTGAACTTGTAATTAGGCCATATGAGTGAAATGACCTTAATGGGTACAGGATTAAATAAATATTACAGCTGCATATTACAACTAGGGTTGGACAAGAATTTGGCCAGAATTGGCCTTGGGACAAAACTTCCTGATAGTCCGCATGGCCACTATCTTTGAGGAGTGCTCCTGAAGGTTTTGAGTTCCCGCAGCTTTTCCCAACACTGGATTTTTGTTTGTAGTTTGCTATAAGGCAGGACAAAAGGATGTCTCTCCCAGCCTCCTGCCTGCCTCTGTCCAGCGCATGCACAAAACCGTATTTCTGCCAGTCCATTACCATGGTAAGGGGGAAAAGCCATTGAAAGGAGAAGCCCTTCTGAACGTTTTAAAGAACAGGAGGATTCTATGGAAGGTATGAGGGGGATTCTGAAATCTCTCCCAAAATGTTGCTCTTGAATTTCCACAGAGCTTGGAAGTAATTTGTTAGGAAAAATGAATTACTTGTAATTTATTACTTTTTTGAGGAACAAGTGAGTAATTTCTTTACATTTTGATTATAATAGAACGAGGTGTAATTTTATTGTATATTTGTTTTTAATGTTTTTAATTGCTGTAAACTGCCCAGAGAGCTTCAGCTATGGGGCGGTATATAAATGAAATAAATAAATAAATAATACTTTTGATGTATAATTGTAATGTTTCCAGTATTACTTTTGGGTATTACGGGGGGGGGGAGCAGGGGAAGTCTTCTGCTCCTCAGATTCATGGATGACAATAATGTGCCTCAAACTGGGCTTCTGCACAGCGTCACTCTTCACTCATGCTCTGCGGGTGTTTAGAAGGTGATAAGAGAGGAGGTGGAGAGCAAGACAGGGGTGGAATGGAGAGAAAAATTGTTAAAATTGATGGTGGTGGAGGGGAATGGAGTGGAGGGAGAAAGGAGCCAGAGGGCAAGGACATGTATGAAGGAGGCAGCAGCGGAATGGAGATGAAGAACTGTGGAAGTGAGAGATGATGACGTGTGTGTGTGTTACTGCTGTGTTTGCACTTGGCACGTGAAGTGGCCTCTGCTGCCCTCCCTGGATACTTTTTTGCACCTCAGGGGAAAATGTTTGCTTGGGCAGATGTGCCTTAGTTGGTGGCAGGGCGGGGTCTGGAAGATGGTTGAGTGAGAGAGAAAACGATTGCTGGCTGAGAGTGTGTGTGTGAGAGGTTGCCCTTGGTTTGGCATGCAAAGCTCTGAGCAGTGGCCTCTGCCCCCCTTACCAGTGGATAGACCACTACAGCTATCTTATGGATTAAAATTTTTATTCTACTCCCCACTCGGAAGGAGGTCTCTCTCTCTCTCTCTCTCTCTCTCTCTCTATTTATTTTTAATGTTGTTTTAGGCTACTTAGGTGTGCAGCAGCCAAGGCCAGCACCTTGTAAACATTCTAGGTTTTTTAAAAAGTAACTTAACTGTAATTGTAGTGATTACTTTTGAGTAACGGTAAAGTTATTATTTATTTATTTATTATTTTATTTATATCCCACCCTCCTCCCAGCGGGAGCCCAGGGCTGCTGTAATCAATTCCTTCCAGAATAATTGTAATGGTAATGGTAATTTATTCCTTTTGGGGACCATGTAACAGTAATTGTAATTTAATTTTAAAAGTAACCTTCCAAGCTCTGAATTTCCATGGAATGATGACACATGAACTTACCCTGTTTCACTGTAGCTTTGCTGGGGTCTCAATAAATGCATACAAAACCGTGTTGTTACAACACAAACACACAAACACACCCTCCTTGTGTAGTGTGTCTCAAGAATGGCCAGCAACAAAGCCCAATTCCAGGAAAAGAAGCAACTACATGTGGGAGACCTGGCAAGTCAGGATCTAGGCTGTGTGTGTGCGCGCGCGTGTACGCATGCATCATAGACTGACTACTTTGAGATTCATTTGTATTTATCATTCAGCTTACATTTTGCTGCCTTCTAAGTCCAAACACACCAGCCAGAGGCCAGAAGTGTAGCATTTAAAAGGGTAATACTACACAGAGATTAAAGAAGGACTCTCTAGTCATGACCTTTAATCTCTGCAGCATTAACCATTTAAATGTCTTTAAATCAAACCAGATGAAAGCCAAACATAGCAGAATTGAAGAAAATTGGGATGGGACTGCATTCCAGTTCATCAGAATGTAGTCGAAATGGGACCAGGAAGCAGATTCCAACCCTAGTAACAATACAACTAATTAGACGACTAAATGCCTTTAATCAGTGGAACAGGGGTGGGGAACCTCAGGCTCAGGGGTCAAATGTACCCCTTCAGGCCTCTCTAACTGGCCCTCAGGACCCTCCCCAACCCTCACTGGTCCTCCCTCCATTATGCCCTCCTCAAGTGCTTTTCTTTGGCTGAAATGTGTCCTTGAACAGTGACAGTGCTCTTAACTTGCCTGGATAGAGAGGGTTGTGTATGTGTGTGTATTTGTAGAAACTGCTAGTTTTGGGTGCCTGGAATGTGGGTTACTGTACACAAGTAAGAGGCACATCCATTGTTTTGCCCACTTTTGCCTCTGGCCCCACCTGTGGCTGAAAAAAGGTTCCTCATCCCTGCAATGGAAGACTAAAACTTTGGAGCAATTAAATCATTTGACCAAAGCATTATTTCAGAACAATCACTTCCATTTTTAAAGCTTTTTAGAAAAGCCAGGCATCAGCACATGGCATGGTGAAGCGCATGCAAACTTTTCTGGGTTCTTGCTGCTGGGGCAGGAGATCGAGCGCCTCTCTGCTTTGCACCTTCCCCTCTTCCCTGAGCAGAGAGGCCTCCCTATCTCTCTTCCTTCAGCTCCCTCATAACCTCATGTTTCATTCATGAGTGGGGAAGCGCCAGATCCAAATCTGACTGACAACCAATCCCAAGACACACACACACACACCTTCCCCACCACCCCAGCTACTTGTATCCTCCTGACACTCAGCACCTTCTCTCTCTCTCTCACTCTTCCCCTCGCTCTTGCCTCTTTGCTGGGGAGAATGAAAATGCTTTGCTGGAGGATAGTAAGTTTCTCCTTAGGTAAGCACACATTAGCAAAGCGAGAGCAGGCTGGTCAGTTTCACATTAGCAACAAAGTTTCAATTTTGTTACACTGGATGCAGATTTTTTTTAAAAAAATATTCAGATGTTGGGAAAAACTGGTGGAAGTTCACAGCATTCAGGATTGGTATGCCACAGATAAGAAACCTGTGAACTGTTGGGAATCCAGTTTCAACTTCAAATTTAGTGGAATTCTTGCCCATCTCTACTGGAAGTAGGTGCCTCTTTCCCTTTTCCATCCTGGCCTCCCACCCTTTCCCATTGTACCTGCTGCTTCCACCTCCTCTCTTTCGGGGCTTTGCACTCCCGCCTTTCTTCTCCTCAATGCCTTTCATGTAGGGATGTAAGGATCTGTCCATTTCAGTTCTCTGTTTCTCTTTTTTTCCAATCTTAAATTCAGTTCTCCACATTACTGAAGCAATCTGCTATTTTTTTAAAAAAAACTCATAAAAATTCTTCCCCATTTTAGTGCAATTTTCTCTGAATTAAAAGAAATATAAATATAAAAGATAATTTTGAATGGCATTTTGACTAATGGAAACATTTTTGCAAGCAATTTCTTCTAATATAATGCAATTTTGTATGATTTTCACAAATATAATCAATTTTATGTACATTTTTACCTAATATATGCATTTTTGTAAACATTGTTGGGCTGGAGAACTACACTGCAAAATTAGGATGTGCCAATTTCGTAAGGTGTCAATGTTTCGATTCTCAGATTGTTTCAGAAACTAAGTCTGATTAGCTTTTAAACACAAACTGAATCTAATTTCTCCCCTATCCCTATTTCCATGGCCTCCTTTTGTTTCCACTGTGGGAATGCCAGAGCAGAGTTGGCCAGCTGCTGTACAGGCCATCATCACTTACCTGTGCATATTTCCAATTCGGTGGAGGTGACTATGGAGCTGTTTAGTACATGACTCTTGAGAAGATGCATTCAAGAACCACTTAGGTTTTCATTTAATGGGGAGGAAAGGCCAGGCCAAATTTGGATGATATGTTATCATAGCATATCATCCAACTAGATTGTATTGAATTAGGGAATGTGTTTTTAATTCCTTCTGGTTTAAGCTCTCAGTTTTATTATTGGTGTCAAGAACACCAGGTTTCTAAAATGGGTCTGTGGCAAGGAATTGTGGGGGGTAACATCTTGCCTGAATTAGGGCCTCTGAGAGGCCATGAGATAGTCAGTTCTCACAGCTGAACTTGGTTAATTAAGCAGTAAGCAAGAACACCTGCTTATCAGCCCAAGACTGGTATTTCAAGGCCACAGGACTAGTAAGGGTGGAGACATGCGTGACCATTAGGCATGAAAGCCCCCTGATTGGCTAATTAATTCCCCATAAGAATAGGACCAAGACCTTATGTTTTTGTTCCCCAATGTTCTTTGGTGCTACCTGATGTTGGGGTTCCATCTTCCATCTGCTATCCAGGCTATACATCTCTGGTGAGATGTGGAACCATGATGTTACTCTGCTGGTTTATCCTATTGTGTGACTATAGATTAGGCTAGCATCTTTGTTATTTTTATTTGTGATTTGAACTCTCTCTGTATTTTACCTAGCCCTTGGGGGTGTTTGGTTTAAGGAACTGTTTTGCCTGCTATACTTCTTTGCACTTATATTTTATTCTAATAAAGCTACCTCTTATTTACCAGTGTGTGTTCATTTCAGGAGGGAAATTGGCTCTGAATCCAGCATCTTGGCCAATTAGCCATAGATTACCGAGGCTAGGACTGGGGAAATCAGCTATGAGAGAACTAGAAAAGGTCCTCAAATGCAAAGATATATCACTGAACACTAAAGTCAGGATGATTCAGACCATGGTATTCCTGATCTTCATGTATGGATATGAAAGTTGGACAGTGAAAAAAGTGGATAAGAGAAAAATCAACTCATTTGGTGTTGGAGAAGAGCTTTGCGGATACCATGGACCGCGAAAAAGACAAATAATTGGGTGTTAGGACAAACTAAAATGATGAAATTGAGGTTATCATACTTTGGACACATAATGCGAAAACATGATTCACTAGAAAAGACCATAATGCTGGGAAAACCAGAAGGGAGTAGAAAAAGAGGAAGGCCAAACAAGAGATGGATCGATTCCATAAAGGAAGCCACAGACCTGAGCTTACAAGATCTGAACAGGGTGGTTTATGACAGATGCCACTGGAGGTCACTGATTCATAGGGTTGCTATAAGTTGTAATTGACTTGGAGGCACATTACAACGACAACAAACCATATATTTGGGTATTTTGCCTGAAGGCTCCAAGACAAGGAGTGCGTCTTTGGCTCTTGTCTTCTGGAATCCTTGGCAGGTCTATTTCTGACACTTTGGGTTTCCCCTTGGCCCAGAGTAGGTGACCAGGTTTAAGGGGTGGTGGCAGTCTACCTACCTTGCAGGGCTGTTTTTGGTTTAGTCAGCCTTGGTAAGAGAGGCACTCATTGTGCCTGGCAGGGATCAATTGCCCTGGACTTGAGAATTGACCCCGGTGGGAACTGGCAGCAGTTCTTGACAACTGGCATGTTGTATTTTTATTTACAATGATAAGCTGCTCTGAGGGCTCCATGTACGACCAAACGGCAGAGCATAAAGTTTTATCAATACATAAATAAATGCTGTTTGGTTGCTTGGAAGTGAATCTCTTTCTCAGATGTTTTAATATAGCTCTGTTGCAAAAAATGCAGGTCAGAATGCAGAACCACAACCTGTTCTAATGCATTTCAGTGACCATCCAGCAATCACTTGCAATTTGGGGATGGTTCCTAAAAACCACCATGTAAGCTATTATCATTATTATTATTAGTCCCTTTTTTTCAAAATGAACCTCAAAGCAACTTACAAAAAAATCTCAAACATATGTATAGAATAAAAATCACAGTTCAAAAAGAAAAATCAAAACAATATACCAAGCAAAACTCAGAAAATACAAGAAATAAATAAATCACAAAACAATATACAATGCAATTTAAATGCAGTACAGCATACAATTAGGAGTCATGTTACAAGCCTAAGTAAATAAAAATAATTAGATAAAGGGACCTCCTCATGAATACTCTCATTCTTTTGCTCTGAACTCCAAAACCTGTATCTATCATCCTTTATAGGGTGGGTTTCAAGAGACTTGTTTGATTTCAAACTCTCTTGAGGGTTTCCTTTTCCCATTTGTTGAGGCCATGACAATTTACTTTTGAAATTCTTTTGTCCCTGCAGGGGAATAATAGGTCTTGTACCAGACATGTGAGGGTTTTGAATTGGGATGTTATTAGGAAAAGTCAGAGGTGAATTCCTCCTCTCCCTTCTGGGGGCCTGCTGATGAATGGTTCTATATCCTCCTTGAGTTCCACAAGGGAGGTTTGCTCTTAATTTAGTGGCTTCCTTCTGGGATAAATAATGGGTAAAAGGAGTTTAGACTGAATAGGCTCTGGTAGTTTCTCAAAATAATGTTTAAGGGTGGAAAGAGGCTGAAAAACAGTCAAATTATCTGTTGTCTTAATTAGAATTCAGAGACATAGAGGACTCAGGGCTTATCCATATGGGATCATTACTTCGTACTAAAGATGCTGTTTTTACCTCTGTTTTCTATTTGCGCCATCCACAGCAAGGGCTCAATGCCAGCTGCAAACATGGTGTTTTCTATTCGCACTGAGGGGAAAGATCCATCACACAATTTCCTAATGACCATGGCCTCTAACATTTCCACTCCCTCTGGTTACCTGGCAACCAAGCATGATCAGTTCTACCAGTTAGTTTCATTTTTTTAAAAACAACATCCCGGACATGCAATTATTTGTATTTTGACTGGTACAATACAGCTGAAATACAAATCTTTGTTTGAGCAGTGTTATGTTTTGTGCACAAGTTAGGAGGAAAAGAAAAATGAGGCACCATTTGCAGCAACAACAAAAAGGCTTGCAGAATGGGGGAGAGTAGCCCGAAGTTGTTTGTCAGCCCACAGGAAATGAAATGAAAGAAGGGAGGAGGAGGAGGGAGTGGGTATGGAGAGGGGAACAATTGTCACATCCACCTAAAAGCATTGAAGCAAAGCATCTGCAAGCGTTAGAGATACAGAGTGAAGACTTTTTTCCTTCCCTTTTTGTATTATCAGAGGATTGGGTTAGTACGGATTTACAGGGGAAAACTGCGTGATAGCTTTTGTTTGCCAGTAACGTCATGTGAACCATGTGATTTAAAAGTCTATGTGAGTAGCACCAAACACACACTAAACCACCATGTAGACGAGCCCTTAGACTACCCTTATACTCATCCAGGGTCCACATAGACTCCTCTTTTGGCTGGCAAGACTATCATCCAGAGAACTATTCACATTAGGGATGTTCTTTAGCAAATCAAAGTTCAGTTTGTTCACCCCTGGAACATCCAAGACAGATGACACATCTGTAGGGATTTTTGCAAAATGAATATTAATTTCAGCTTGCACTGGAGAACTTAAAGGATCTTCAGGATTAACATGAAACTTTCCAGTAACTATGGGCTCCCTCATACTCTTCTCTGTGCTTAGAAATTTGCTGGAGGAGCAAGCATCATTACACCAGATTCTATCAGGGTGCATAGCACAGATGTTGTAGCTTGGAATCCTGACACTACTTGTTGATGCAGGGTTATTTCATTAAAGATTTTTTCAGCAAATGCAGAAATCAGGAGACAATAGTCCTCTAAAAGGATATAGGGACTGTGTTAGTCTCATCCAACCCATTTAAGTCATGATCTCCAATATTAGTTCTTTTAAAGTTGGAAATAGAGGATCCATCTTTATGTATAATACCATAATCATTTCCAGGTGTACATGAAACATAAGATCCAGGGGGAGAACAATCACAACTTCAGAAGGTTCCACATGATGAGAACATTGTATTTACCTATCATTTTGCTCCTTATGCTCATCAAAAACAGTATAACCCTCTAAATCTGCTTCCTCCAGATCCCCCACCCTATCCCTTCCCCTTCTTTACCTTTCTCTATAAAATCACATTCAGCCAGAGGTGTGAAAAAATCCCTTACTGATGTTTGGGTTTGAGAGATGCTTACATTATCACGCTGCAATTTATGAAGCAAGCGTTGCCTCCTTGTCCAAACCATTACAATTACCACAGTAGAACCATACAAAATAAAAACTTAAAAGAAGTATAATTCTAAAGTAAAAGAAAAAATCCTTAAAAGCAAACAAATGATCTATTATATCTTCTACTGCATCTCCTATGAAAGTTCTTTATTCGGAGCGGAGGCTTGTTTTGGAGGGACTGCTGAGGCAAGGCCTCAGCACAAACGCAGTCTTCGTAGGCAGAAGTGTGGGCTCCTCCCCGTCAACACAGGTGTAGGTTTCCAAAGTCATTTTGGGGTACAAGGGGCAGGGCAGGTCTCCTCCCAAACTGGCAGAACTTCTGCAGAGAACTCCTCACCCAAGCAATTAATCAGTCACCCTGGGTTTAAGGCAGGGATAGAGAATCTGTGGCCCTCCAAATGTTGTTGGACTCCAACTCCCATTATCATCAGCCAGCCAGCATGGCCAATGGTTAAGGACGATGAGAGTTGGAGTCCAGTAACATTTGGAGGGCCACAGCATTCACCATCTCTAATTTAAGGTATTCCAATAGCCATTCAGAATGTCAATGCCTTCATATAGACACTTAGATGGAACAAATTCATTATAATTGTCATTTTCTGTCATTTATTCTAGTATGTCTTATGGGTCCTTTAACCTTGTACAATGCAGTAATCTTCGGAGTGAGAGGTTGTGGGGTTTAAGCTTGGCTGAGCATTATGCCCTCTTCGTCTATATCTAAAACTGTCAGCTTCTCTACTATATCTGGTAACATTTCCCAAGCTAGAGGCTGCAGACAACTAAGATGAACAATACCATAGGAAGCCCACAAGCAAGCCCTGAGCTGGGCGCAAGAGCAGTCTCTCCTCCTGCAATTTCCCGAAACTGGTATTCAGAAGCATACTACCTGCAGCTATGGAGGCACAGCTGAGACATCACAGCTACTAGTCATTGATAGCCTTATCCTCCATGAATTTCTCTAATCTTCTTTTAAAGTCATCTGAGTTGGTGGCCATTATTGCCTCCTGGGGGAGCAAATTCCATAGTTTAACTATGTGCTGTGTAAAAAAGTACTTTCTTTTATCTGTCCTGAATCTTCCAACATTCAGCTTCATTGGATATCCACAGGTTCTAGTGTTATGAGAGAAGGAGAAAGGCTTTTCTCTATCTGCTTTCTCCATGACATGCATAATTGTATACACGTCTATCACTTGCCTTTTCTCTAAACTAAGGAGTGCCAAATGCTGCAACCTTTCCTTATAGGGGAGTTGCTCCATCCCCTGGATCATTTTGGTTGACCTTTTCTGAACCTTTTCCAACTCTACAATATCTTTTTTTAGTGAAGTGATTAGAACTGCACACAGTATTCCAAATGTGATCACACCATATATTTGTATAACAGTATTATATTGGCAATTTTATTTTCAATACCTTTCCTAATGATCCTTAGCATGGAATTTGCCTTTTCACCATGATTGCATGAATACTGTTCAGCAGCATAACTATGGTTTGTTTACTGCCAACAACAAGCCACAACCTGAAACCATGGTTTGTTGTTGGCTTACAAACCTTGGCTTATTTGAACTATGGCTTGGTGTTCAGGTGAAGCCAGCACCTTTCCTTAACCATGTTTTGTCTGATCACCAGGGTGTAGTCATCCAGGATCTCAGGGCGTCTTAGACCCCTTACTTTTTTCAGAGCAGGGTCCCTATGTCTCTAGCATTCTATGAGAAAATCAGTATGAAAGGGGAGTGCGTTAGTCACTGAGAAGAGCCTTCTAACATGCTTCCTTGTCCTTTCCTGCTGATTGGAGCCAATCAGAGTGAAAGGAGGTGAGTCAGCCAGTGAAAAGACTCTTCTCAGCAGCTAACACACTTCCCTTTCATGCTGATTGGCTCCTAGGGATATCTGTTGTTGTGGGTTGTTGTTATGTGCCTCCAAGTCAATTACGACTTATAGTGACCCTATGAATCAGTGACCTCCAGTGGCATCTGTCATAAACCACCCTGTTCAGATCTTGTAAGTTCAGGTCTGTGGCTTCCTTTATGGAATCGATCCATCTCTTGTTTGGCCTTCCTCTTTTTCTACTCCATTCTGTTTTTCCCAGCATTATTGTATTTTCTAGTGAATCCTATCTTCTCATTATGTGTTCAAAGTATGATAATCTCAGTTTCATCATTTTAGCTTCTAGTGACAGTTCTGGTTTAATTTGTTCTAACACCCAATTATTTCTCTTTTTCGCAGTCCATGGTATGCACAAAGCTCTCTTCCAGCACCACATTTCAAATGAGTTGATTTTTCTCTTATCCGCTTTTTTCACTGTCCAACTTTCACATCCATACATAGAGATCGGGAATACCATGGTCTGAATGATCCTGAGTTTGGTGTTCAGTGAAACATCTTTGCATTTGAGGACTTTTCTGGTTCTCTCATAGCTGCCCTCCCCAGTCTTCTTTTGATTTCTTGACTATTGTCTCCTTTTTGGTTAATAACTGTGCTGAGGTATTGATAATCCTTGACAAGTTCAGTGTCCTCATTGTCAACTTTAAAGTTACATAAATCTTCTGTTGCCATTACTTTAGTCTTTTTGACATTCAGCTGTAGTCCTGCTTTTGTGCTTTCCTCTTTAACTTTCATCAGCATTCGTTTCAAATCATTACTGGTTTCTGCTAATAGTATGGTATTGTCTTCATATCTTAAATTATTGAGCAAGGAATTTCAGAAGAAAATCAGCCTGTGCTTTACAGATTACAGCAAAGCCTTTCACTGTGTAGATCCTGAAAAACTATGGAATGCTTTAAAAGAAATGAGGCTGTAGTTTGTGAAGGGTGCTGAGAGTTGCTAGGAGACCCCTATTCTCCTCACACAGCTACAATTCCCCAAGTAGTTTAACAGTCAGTCCTTTTTCCCACAGAACTCTGGGAATTGCCGGCCTGTAAGGGGTCTATGGCTTTCGTAACAACTCTCAGTATCCTTCACAAACTACACTTCCCAGAATTCTTTGGGGGAAACCATGACTGTTTAAAATGGAATAATAGTGGAATAAATGTACAGTGTGAATGTGGCCTGATTCAGCTATGCAGGCCCCCATGAGTGTCAATTGTATAATCTTAGAAGGGTGTGTGGCATGACTCATGAAGGGACCATGAAGGGAATTTGGAGACCCGGAGAAGACCCCCCAAAACCGGAGTCTCCGGGAGAAAACCAGGCTCCTAGCAACCCTAATCTCCACACATACACATACACATACACCCAAACAACACTCAGCCGCCAAATACTGTGGCCTACAAGTACTTCACAACCTGCATTTTTGTAATTTCATATAGGCAGCAAAATAGGAGCTTTGTCAAGTCTCTGATAAACCACCCTTCATGGCTGATAGGCTTTTTTAGTCCCAGACTTCACAGGCAGGCCAACCTGCCTTTCTCAGATGAGACTACAACAGGTAACTTTTCTTTTCTTTTTTGGAGACAACAATTTCTCAGTATATTTAAGAAAGGCATTAAGCAAGTCCAGGAAGATAGATAGGAAGACAGGAAACTGCCTTATACTTCCTTATATATTGCTCAGTGTTGTCTACACAGACTGGCAGCGGCTCTCCAAGATTTCAGGCAGGAGTCTCTCCCAGCCCTACCTAGAGATGCCAGGGATTCAACCTGGGATCTTCTGCACGCAAGGCAGATGCTCTGCCCCCTGAGCCCTTCCCCATTTAAAGTCTATTTTCATCAAGGAATTTGTAAAAAGCATATTGTGGTTTTAGAA
This sequence comes from Rhineura floridana, assembly GCF_030035675.1. Taxonomy (NCBI): domain Eukaryota; kingdom Metazoa; phylum Chordata; class Lepidosauria; order Squamata; family Rhineuridae; genus Rhineura; species Rhineura floridana. Next base: position 187,831,012 of record NC_084482.1, read on the forward strand.
GCTCATTTGTTGAAAGACCCTTCCATGCCTTCTCCACCCCCAGGCTTACATACCCAGAATAATAAAATGACCTTAACTCACATGATTGCAAAAGGAATTATTTAACTATTTTTCTCCTTATCATCAATATCCTCATACAATCCTGCCAAAGAAAGAAATGAACAGCTTATTTTATCAAGATACATCTGCTATATTGTCATGCAACCCAATCATGTGCAAGTTAAGTCATAAGCAAGCTCCACTGTGATCAGTGAAGCTTACTCCCGAGTAAAGCAAGTTAGCTTTAACATGTACGTGCTGCTTCCTTGCTGAGAAAATTGCTTCCTTGTTCACCTCACCCCTCCCACAGCAGCATTCATTCGCAACAGGGAGCAGATTAAGAGAGAGAGAGAGAGAGAGGTTTTGTCTGGGCAGAGTCTGACAGAGAGAGGGAAGATGTTACTTTCAACAATCTGTCGCTCATATAACAAACCGAGGCAAGAAGCACCCAACCCTTCTCCTTCTGCATTTGCAAATTATAATGTTTTGTATGAATGCCTCTTGCAACCAGGCACACTGTGATCTGTGGCAGGGTTGGGAGCCGATGCTGCTGCAGATTACAGAACAGGAAAGCTACCCATCACCCTAAAGAGGGGCGACCCTCAGCCAGGGCCTGACCTGGCTGCCCTCTGGGGCCAACCCTGAACAAGGGTTTCAGGAATACTTTCAGGTGCATGGGGGGCAATTTGGGGGGGGGAGAGAAGGTGACAAGATCTCACAAATTTGTAAAGCCTTTTTTTTTAAGAGAGGGAGAAGGCATTATTCTTCATCCCTTTCAAATGCTTTGCAACTAATGTGCTCCTCCTCCTCTTCTGAAACTGACCCATCACCTCTGGGAGGGGCAAGGGAAAAAAAGAAGCAAGCACAACATCCAACTCCTTCCTAGAGCCCAAAGTGTGTTTTGATGTCAAAATACCGTCATTCCTGTGATTGCAACTGCCTTCCACCCTCCAACTGTGTAAACTCCTCTCAAGAACAGGATCCTTTCATACCACCTTTCTCTGTCTCTCTCTGTCTCACACACATACAGATGCCACGCTGCTGCTGATATGCCACCCCAATTACCACGGAGGAGGAGGTGGCAGGAACCCCTTGGCCGGATCGATACAGCGGAGGCTGTGGCAATAGCCTTCCAAGCAGTGCCAGCCCATGGAGGAAGAAGAGGAACAGGAGGAGGAGACACCACACCACGGGGCAAGAGACAGGCTGTAGGCTGGGGTGGGCTGTATCGTTCTGCCCAGCAGCCCCCTTCCCTCCTGCCTGCTCCTTCTCTGTAATGTGGGGAGGGTAGATCAGAGGGGGCCGGGAGGGGGCCACCTGTATAAAAAGTAATCGGACGGCATCCCAAAACATCCCCCCAGCAATACACACCTGGTTCTTATGAACCGGCATGGTTTTGAAGAACTGGAATGGTTTCAAAGTGGGAGAAAGAAGGAAGTGGGATGGTGACGGGTCAGACTCAGTTTTTTCTGTCTGAAAAGGAAGGAATGGCATCCCCATACCGAATAGCTCAGATATAAAGGAGCATAATGGAGCTTCCCCCACCCCACAAAATATGTCAAGAATCCTTAGATACGCAATCCATGGGCATTACTACATGTTAAAAGAGATATATATTACCCTGAACACACCCAATCTCAGAAGCTAAGCAGGGTTAGATCTGGTCAGCACTTCGACAGGACACTGCCTGGGAACACTGGGTGCCGTAGGCTTAAAGCAAGGCAATGGTGAACCACCTCTGAATACCTCTTACCATGAAAACCCTATGAACAGAGTATCCAAAATGCAACACGAGATAGTGATGGAAGATGAGACCCTCAGGTCAGAAGGCACTCACTGAGCTACTGGGGTAGAACAAAGGACAAGTACGAATAGCGCTGTGTCTAATGGCGCAACTGGGTAAAAGCCAAATGGAAGCCCGGAGGCTGATGCACACAGATGCGAAAGGAGAGTCTGGAGTTGTACGATGTACACAATAGGAACATGGAATGTGAGAAGCATGAACCAGTGAAAGTTAGAAATTGTCAAGCAAGAAATGGAACACATAAACATAAGAGATGGATTGATTCCATAAAGGAAGCCATAGACCTGAATTTACAAGATCTGAACAAGGTGGTTTATAACAGATGCTATTGGAGGTAGCTGATTCTTAGGGTCACCATAAGTCGTAATTGACTTGAAGGCACATAACAACAAACATGAGGTATCGTAAACTGCCCTAGAAGTACATAATTGAAAACAGTTATGGAAACTATTAAAACAAAGCATAAATAACGCAAGGCTAGCCAGTGTGGCGTAGTGGTTAAGGTGTTGGACTACGACCTGGGAGACCAGGATTTGAATCCCCACACAGCCACGAAGCTCACTGGGTGACCTTGGGCCAGTCACTGCCTCTCAGCCTCAGAGGAAGGCAATGGTAAACCCCCTCTGGATACCGCTTACCATGAAAACCCTCTTCATAGGGTCACCATAAGTCGGAATCGACTTGAAGGCAGTCCACAACATAAAGCTGCTGTAAGGAACAGGGGAGGGCAGGAGATCTGTGTCTCTTGTAACATGTACATCTTCCCTAAGAGCACCTGCAGATGATCAAACAATCTCTGCAAAGCCAGTCTGCCTCCTACCCTCCTGCTGCCAAAGGGTTCAACTGCAGCATCATGGACACTGTGAGGTAAAGGCTTGATTTCTACACTGGTACAGAAAGGTCCTCTCCTGCAGGGCACAGCCAGCACTTTTTGGACATCTGTATTTATCCTACCAATTTATTATGGATGAATTAACCATGCACTACACAGATGTGGGAAGATATAGTGTTGATATTTTCAGCTTTTGTTTTTTACTCATTTATTGTGGAGGGCAAGATGGTAAAAAAGAAATGACCCATTGAAAAAAGGAGTGGGGTGTGACATCTTCAGACAAATGTTCAGGGGGAAATGAGTGGGTTGGTTTACCTTAATAATAACATTACAAGGTTGCCAAATGGAGTGAGTTCTTTTTTAAAAAACAAACACTACTGAATACTTCTTCTATTGAAGAAGAGTTAAATTTTAGAGCGGTGCATTATTAAATTCTGATGGGTAAGCTCCCATTGCCTTGTTTCAGAATTGGCCTTGGTAGACTATGCTATTTTTAAACAATTAAAACACTGCTAAACGTTTTTTCTGCTCTCGGTTTGGAAATGTGAATCCCTTTGTGTACCTGGTTATAGCTCCACAAAGGCTGCAAAATAAGGCAAGGGCCCTTCAACAGCCAGCCAACTTCTTTGGGTAGGTGGGGCTTAGTACATTACAGGCTCAGTCAACCAAATTATTTATTTATATTTATGGATCATTTTCTATGAAACATCTCGATGCAATTTAACAATAAAAACATCAACAATAAAAACATATATAGAAACACTTTCATATATAAAAACAATTAAAACAATTTTGTATATATAAAAACAATGTCAAATCCTATGTTTTATCCTACAGACTAGGATAAAAATCTCCATTTAAAAGGCTTGTTGAAAAAGTAAAGCCTTCGGTTGGTACCAGAAAGACAACAGAGATGATGCCTCTCTGACAGGTAAAAGGAAGGGGTTCCAAAGATTAGGTGCTGTCACACTAAAGGCTCGATTCCTACATTGGTACAGAAAGGTCCTCTCCTGCAAGACAGAATGATTGGTTAGGAATATAAGGGGTGAGATGATCTTTTAAGGATTCCTTGTCGCAAGCTGTATAGGGCATTGTATACCAGTATCAGCACCTTGAATTTAGCCTAGTAGCTAATTGGCAGCCACTGCATTTCTTTCAGCAGCAGCATAGCATGATGGTGACAGTCCATCCCAGTCAGCTGTCAAGCCACTGATTTGCACTAGCTGCGGTTTCCAGGCTTCAGTTGGATCAGGGTGCTTGCAGAGACAACCACTTACAAAACTGTCTCAGAGGAACTCTGGGAACTCTCCAAGGTGCTCTGGATTCCTGCCTTGAATTCCTAACTCAGAATATTGACTTGGGACACGTCCGCACCATACATTTAAAGCATATCCAACACACATTTAAATCACATAACTTCCTCCAAAGAAACATGGGAACTGTAGTTTGCTAATGTAACCCCTATGGGTTATATTGGTTTGGTCCAGTGGGTGGAGAAACCTTATGGAAGGATTGTATTAAGGAGTTGAGTACAAACCGTGGGGAAGCTGAAGAGAAAAGGAGCTGTTAATGCCAGGGAGTAAGGACTAGGCCCTTGTCACCTTGAATTAGGTAATGGGGTTTTACAATTATGTGTGTAAAGGGGAGGGAAGAGTAAATTAATTCTTTTGTGGCTTTATGTATTTGAATTTAAATTATATTTTATTTAGGGCTTTGAAGTTTGCAATTGGAAAATTCCAAATTTTCTCTACTGGACTTTCTGCAAGCAACTTCTTCATTTATGTCTTGCTGAATGCATTGGACTTTGGGAATTATTATGTTAAGAAGATATATGATATATTCTGTTGGCATACATGGTGTTATGTTCCTTTCAGTTATTGTTTTTATATATATATATATATAAAACAAACATTGTAATTGTGTTTGTAGTATTCGTTTCAATGAGCCCCATAGGACCCAAGAAAGAGGTACACTAACAGTGCTGGAAATTTGTAGCTCTGGGCTTATCCACAGAGGAGCATACCTTTGTACTAAAGACGCTGCTTTTACCATCGTGATAATTTGCAAGGTCCATACTTGGTAGCTTCAAATCTGCTGTTTTCCATTCACGCTAGTCGGCATTCCTCTGTGGAGGATCAGTGTTGCTGTTTCCTTGTGGCTCCTCCCTCTAATTTTACATGTTTACTCACTCCAGTTCAAGGCTGAAGCTGGGAGAGCGTGTGGGTGTGCAATTGACAAGAAAAAATGAAACTGACCAAAAAAACACCATTCTCCATTGTCCCAGCCTAGATGGCAGCTTTTGCGGGCAGCAGAGAGAGAGGGAGTGGGCGATGGGGCATTAAAAGGGGCATATGCATGTGCGCGCACACCCACCCACCCAGTGGGGGGCCAGGGCAAGCTGATGCCCAAAGGCCCCTGCATGCCTGGAGCTGGCCCTGGGTGACACCATGAGTTATCTCACCGGGTGACACCAACCCTAGTGACGCCACTGCTGGGAACCGTGGTTTTCCACTCACAGAGGGCTCATCCACATGGCGATTTAGTGTGTGTGTGGTGCTATTTTCATTCCCTTGTAATTCGCATGGTTCACATGGTGCTGCAGGCAAGGAGAAGCTCTAATGCAGTTTTCCCCTTTAAATCCTTATTAACACAATCCAATTATAATGTGAAAAGGAAAAACTTTCTCAGCTGTGCAGAGCTCCTCCTTGTAGGTGCTTTGCTTTTCTGTTCTTTTAGTGCTACACACGCACATCTCTGCCATCAATTAAGATGGCGGCAGTGGCTTCAGTACCTTAGGGAAACTGCGGCCGCCATCTTAATTAAGGGCAATGGTAAAGACTACTGTAGACAGGTAGGGGGGCCGTGCAGGGGGGGTTCGCGGATCACGGAAGGGGAGCAGAGGGCCCCTCAGGGGCTCCTGTAGCTCCGGGGCCCTCAGGCCAGTGCCCAACCTGGCTGTCCTTTAAAACCAGCCTTGGTGGTGGGCACCGCCAGCAAAAGGAGAGCTAGGGGAGGCTCTGGGTGTCACCCCCCTCTCGATGTCACCTGGGTGCGGTCCGCACCCCCCGCACCTGCGTAGTGATGCCCCTGGTTCCCAGCATTCTTTGGGGGAAGTCATGTGCATTGGATGTGCTTCAAATGTATGGCCTTTTAGTCATAGACCACCAGGGAGTTTCCGCTGAACAATTCTCTGCAAAGCCAGCCTGCCTGCTGCCAAAGGGACTGCAGCTTCATGGACACTAGAGATTCTAGGAAGTGTCATTTTCTCAGGCACTTGAGTTCTTAGTGTGGAGATTAGGTGCCCTGTAAACTCTATATTCCAGGGCTCCCTGTATCTGGAACAACATTGAGCATTCTAGTGAGAACATCTCAGGGGCAAGAAGCTGCCCATTAGCTACTGGGCCAAGTTCAAGGTTTTGGCTTGGGTGTACAAAGTCCTATATAGCTTGGGACCAGGACACCTGAAAGATCATCTTCCCCCTTATATACCCATTTGATCACTGTGCTCTGCAGATGAGGACCGCCTGCAGATACCATCTTATCAGGAGGTCCATTCCACAAAACAAAGGAAGCAGACCTTTATTGTAGTGGCACCTACCCTGTGGAATTCCCTCCCCTTAAATATTAGACAGGCACCATCTCTGGTATCTTTTCGAGGCCTACTAAAGATCTTCCTCTTTCAACAAGCCTTTTAAGTAGAAACCTTATCTCAGTCTGCATCTATGTTGGAATTGCTTTTTAAGATTTTTTAAAGATTTTTTAAAAGATGTTTTTAAAGATGTTTTGTTTTAATATATTTTAAAGTCTGTTATGACCTGAGAGACCAGAGTTCGCATCCCCACACAGCCATGAAGCTCGCTACGTGATCTTGACCCAGTCACTGCCTCTCAGCCTCACAGGAAGGCAATGGTAAACCCCCTCTGAATACCGCTTACCATGAAAACCCTATTCGTAGGGTTGCCATCAGTCGGGATCGACTTGAAGGCAGTCCATTCCCATTCCTTGCCACCCTGGGCTCCTTCTAGGAGGAAGAGTGGGATATAAATTTGATAAATAAATAATAAATAAATCCAGGGCACCTAACATGTAGACTATGGCCCAAGGAAACCTACAGTCCATGTGGTTCCTGGCACCACTGTAGTATTCAAATTGCTGGGAAGGGAGGGAGCCATAGGGGCTGATATTACAGTCTGAGCCAAAGAATAACTTTCAGAAGAAATGGCATTAGGTTTGTAATGAGATAAGCAATCAGAAGAAGGCTAGGACTGGGGAGGGCAGCTGTGAGAGAACTAGAAAAGGTCCTCAAAAGCAAAGATGTATCACTGAACACTAAAGTCAGGATCATTCAGACCATGGTATTCCCAATCTCTATGTATGGATGTGATAGTTAGACAGTGAAAAAAGCGGATAAGAGAAAAATCCACTCATTTGAAATGTTGTGTTGGAGGTGACATGCAGCATGCAATACCCTTCCAGGCTTCAAGCTGAGTTGCACTGTCACATTTCCAACAATTATGACCCTCAAGAAGCAAACAAGCTTGAGGGGGGAAAGGAAAGGTGCACTTGTACATGTTAAACAAAGTTGATGGCAAAGGAGGGGTGTTTTAATGGAAAGCCCAATGCTGAGTCATCCAGCAGGCAATTGCAGTTGGTCATTGGTGTCAAAAGCATGGATGATATTGGAGTGGAAGGGCTCATCCACATGGCAATTTAGTGTGTGTGTGGTGCTTCTTGCATCCCCTTGTAATTTGCATGGTTCATATGACATTGCAGGCAAGCAGAAACTATCACACAGTTTTCTCCTTTAAATCTGTATTAACCCAATCCACTGATAATGCAAAAAGGAAAGGAAAAACCATCTCAGCTGCACTGATCTCCTCCTTGTAAGTGCTTTGCTTCTACGTTTTTTTAGTGGGCAGGCTCTGTTATGCCCCATCACCCACTCCCTCTCTCTCTGCTGCCCGCAAAAGCTGCCATCTAGGCTGGGACTGCTTTGCCTTTCACTCACTCCCACTCACCCCATCCACCTTTCACTCAGGCTTGGACAATGGAAAAGGGGAGGGGGGTCTAGTCAGTTTCATTTTTTCTTGTCAATTGCACACCGAGGCCCTCTCCTGGCTTCAGCCATGAACTGGAGGGAGTAAACATGTAAAATTAGAGAGTGGGGTCACAAGGAACCAGCTACACTAATCCTTCCCAGAGGAATGCCTACTAGTGTGAATGGAAAACAGCAGATTTGAAGCTACCAAATATAGACCTTGCAAATCTATCACGATGGTAAAAGCAGTGTCTTTAGTAGGAAGGTATGTTCCTGTGTGGATAAGCCCAAAGTGTAAACAGCAAAGGGGAGGAATTCCAAATGAGAAACCAGAAGGGGGCGCCAACAGACTGAGGAATACCAGGGAATACCGACAGGGACTCTGAAAGAAGGACTAGCTAGATAAGAAGAGAATCAAGGAAACTAATGTTGTGTCAGTGAAGAGAGAATGTAGGTGTATGGTGTAGTCATTCATATAAAAATGTCAGGTATATTGAGAAGCAGAGTGTCAGAGCAAATTCCTTAAGAATGAGCTCTAAGAAGGCATTTTAGTTATATATCACCTTTCCACCAGCAGACCAGTAATGCATTTTGAATATTGGATAATTTAATTGCTGTTGCCTGAGGCAGCTGATTTGTGGGTGTTCAGAAGCAGGAGCAAAGTGTTAGTTATTTTATGTATTAATTGTCATCATTATATTTTTAACTGATAGGGTGAGCAAAGAGGCATAGAGAACCAGAAGAGTTATGGATTGAAGTCAGAGACATTGTCAGGGAAGAATGCAAAAAGACAATACCTCTAATTTTAAAAAGAGACAAAGACCTCAATGGATGACTGAAGAAACTCTTAAATGATAGAAGGAACAAAAGGAGATAGAAACATGGTTAGAATCCTAAATGCAATAATACAGTGACTAGTATGTAGGAACAAAGAGAACTATTACAATAGTTTTTGTACAGAAATAGAAGAGGATAATTAAAAAGGTAGAACAAGAGTCCTATTCCAAAAGATTAGAGAAATTAAAGGGAAATTTAAACCAAGAGTAGGGATGCTGAATAATCAATAGGGGAACACACTGACTGACCGAGATGAAATAAAAGGAAGATGGAAGCAATACACTGAAGAATTATATAAAAGAGATGCAAGGATGACAGATTCATTCACAGAGGAACCGTATGAAGAAGAACCAGAAATTTTAGAATGTGAAGTGGAAGCTGCTCTTAAAATACTTGGAAGAAACAAATCACCAGGAATAGATTGCATACCAATAGAGTTGCTACACGTTACTGAGATGGAATCTGTCCAAATTTTGACAAATATGGAAAACTAAACAATGGCCCAAAGACTGAAGATTTATGTAACTTTAAAGTTGACAATAGAAAGCTAGTGTGGCATAGTGGTTAGAGTGTTCGACTACGACCTGGGAGACCAGGCTTCAAATCCCCACACAGCCATGAAGCTCACTGGGTGACCTTGGGCAAGTCATTGCCTCTCAACCTCAGAGGAAGGCAATGGTAAACCACCTCTGAATACCGCTTACCAAGAAAAGCCAATTCATAGCGTTGTCATAAGTCAGGATCGACTTGAAGGCAGTCCATTTCCATTTTTAAAAGTTGACAATGAAGACATTGAACTTGTCAAGGATTATCAATAGCACAGTCATTAACCAAAATGGAGACAATAGTCAAGAAATCAGAAGAAGGCTAGGACTGGGGAGAGCAGCTATGAGAGAACTAGAAAAGGTCCTCAAATGCAAAGATGTATCACTGAACACCAAAGTCAGGATCGTTCAGACCATGCTATTCCCAATCTCTATGTATGGATGTGAAAGTTGGACAGTGAAGAAAGTGGGTAAGAGAAAAATAAACTCATTTGAAATGTGGAGTTGGAGGAGAGCTTTGCGGATACCATGGACTGCGAAAAGGACAAATAATTGGGTGTTAGAACAAATCAAATGTAATTAATTAGAAGCTAAAATGATGAAAGTGAGGCTGTCATAATGTTGGGAAAACCAGAAGGGAGTAGAAGAAGAGGAAGACCAAACAAGAGATCGATTGATTCCATAAAGGAAGCCACAGACTTGAACTTACAAGATCTGAACAAATGCTATTGGAGGTTGCTGATTCATAGGGTCACCATAAGTAGTAATTGACTTGAAGGCACATAACACACACACACTGTCTCAAGTGCCAAAATAGCTTGACTGGCCTTGGATGCTACTCTGCACCTTGATTTTAGGATACAGGAGAATTACCTGCCCTCAGAGTTCGGATGGGCAAATCTGCCGGTTTCAGTTTTTATTTATTTATTTTATTTAATTAAGCTTATATACCGCCCAACTAGCAACAGCTCTCTGGGCGGTGAACATTAAAAATACAATAAAAATAACACAATACAGTATATCACAATACAAAACTGTACAAAAAACTGTACAGTCTAAAATCAAAATATAATATAATAATTTAGAATTAACAGGAATTAAAATGCCTCAGAGAAGAGAAAGGTTTTAACCTGGCGCCGAAAAGATGATAGTGTCGGCGCCAGGCGCACCTCCTCGGGGAGACCATTCCATAGTTCGGGGGCCACCACTGAGAAGGCCCTAGATCTTGTCACCACTCTCCGGGCTTCCCTATGAGTCGGAACCCGGAGGAGGGCCTTCGTAGTAGACCGTAGTGTACGGGCCGGTTCATATCGGGAGAGGCGTTCCGACATATATTGTTTCTTTTTAGTTCAGTTCTCCACATTTCCACAATAGTTTGCCATTTTTAAGTCCCCTTGAAAATTTATCAGCATTTTAATGCAAATTTCTCATATCATATTGTATCATATCATATCATATATGTGTGTCTGTGTCTGTCTAATTTCCGCTAAGATGCACATCAGAAGACCTCCCATTCTCCCTCACAGAGTGATATTTCCAAGAGTTCCCTGGGAAAAGGAATAGATTATTAAACAGCTCTGGGAACGGTGGCTGCATGAGGGGAAGGGGGTCTCTTAACAACTCTCAGCACCCTTCACAAATGAGTTTCCAGTATTCTCTGGGAGAAGGCATGACTGTTTAAAGTGGTATGATACTACTTTATATATATAGAGCAGATGGGGCCTAACTTAGGGGGTACAGGAGAGGAGGAATAGCTGGAGCAAGGCTACTCCTCCTGCCCTACCTCTCAACATCTGCCACCAGGGATGGTCACCTCACTCTGTCAAATGGCAACCCTGTGAGACAGCTTTTCAAAATTCACAGTGTTCAGGAAAATAATCAAACAGACAGGGCCCCTCCAGACTAGTGGGGTTTTTTTGGGGGGGGTATTCTGAAATATTTCATTGATGCAATAATAGTGCATTAGTAGTGGGTTTATACTGGACTGTCCACACATCATTCCACCTTAGTTGTGCTGCAATGTTTCCCCAGTGTTACGGTATTATTGCCATCTGGAGGGGCATTCCTGCCCTACAGTGCAACAAAAGTGAGACACACACACACCCCAGGAACATTTGTGGCATAAGAGGTATAGGATTTCAGCACAAGACACACACTGATTAGAAATGAAGCAGTATGTCCGCTAGGAAACTTGCAGGTGCAAACTGCATTGAAAGTGGGATCATTTATAACAGCCCAATACCACCCTGAGCACAAATAACCATGAATGCATATAAGAAGGACATCTAGAAGGGTCCACAGTAGGGATGGGGAGAAATTCAGCTCAGTTCACATTTAAAGCCGAATTGATCAAAGTTGCACTTTCCAAAACAGTACAAGAGCTGAAACACAGCCGTCCTTCAAAATTTGCACTTGTCTGAATTATGTGATGCAATTCTCCAACCAAGCGTGTTTCCAAAAATGTATGTATTAGGGGAAAGTGTGCACAAAATAAATATATTGCTGAAAATTACATACAAAAATGCAGTATAGTAGGATAAATTGCTTGCAAAAATGTGTATATTACTCAAAGCTGCATACAAAAATGAATTTTTAGGAGAAATTTGCACTAAAACAAGAATTTTCATGAGGATTAAAAAAGAAATCAAAATTGCTGCAGAAATGTGGAGAACTGAATTCAAGATAAGAAAAAACAAGAAACGGAGAGAACAGAAATGGGCAGATCCTTCCATCCCACAGTGTGACATAATGTGTACAGTAGATCTAAGGAGGCATGGATTCAAATGCCCATTTAGCCATAAATGTTCACTGGTTGACCTTAGGCTAGCTTCTCTCTCTCTCTCTCTCTCTCAACATAACTGACCTCGCAGGGGTATTGCGAAGATAAAACTGGGGCAGGAAGAATAAGCTCCTTGAAGGAAGGGCAGGACTGAACATGTAATACATAAATAAACATAGCGTTTGGGATGCATGCTTGGTATACATGTGCCTGTCTGCCAGCTTTCTCGTTTACAAATTACTTCAAATGTATATCTGGGTCCACTTCTTGCTTCCTTCCCTTAAAGCGTAAACATGGCACAGGAATCAGACCTCAGCGAGTCACTTTGCTGTTGGCAAGTCACTCACTCTCAGCCCACACAATTGCAGAGGTTTCTACACTGAAAAGTACATGCATAGAAATTATGACAATAGTTTGCGAAATACCCACAAAATTGTGGGTGTATGGAAATGTGGACATAATTATGGGTTATAGCTGAGTGGTGGATTAAGTATAGATTAGAGCTGGTGAGAAAGAGTTACTTGACCAAAACCTCGTGATATTCACTCAGTAGTTCCCTGTGAAATCCAACCCCCTTTTATTTCAACTTTGTTTGGGAGAATCTTTTCACTGCTTCATCAGCATGTTTACTTGGGAGAAAGTCCCATTGAACTCAGTGGGCCTTACATCTTATTAGGCGACCATTGGATTGCACTGTTAATCTCTAATTCCCTCTCCACCCCCAGCCACAAAAAAAAACCAATGGTCTGCTTTGAAATAAGGAATCACTGGATTTTTGCAAGGCATTCTTTAAAAATCCAGTTTTTTAAAATTTTCCTGTTATTTCAGGTTTCAAAATAGGGTGGGACAGGCGCACTGTGACTTTATGCTTTTAACAAACTTACTTCAATCACTGCCCTTACTTTCAGAGCTATTTCCCTGCACCTCTTGGGGAAAAAAAAGCTGTTGGAAGAACAATCCACCCACCCTGTACAAGTCATTTTTTACCCTGTAGGTATTCAACTGCCATAGACTATAATACGGCCCCTACTGAGTAACAAAGGTGATGGCCATTTTTTATGGTGGTTGACATTTTGAATTTCCCAAAATGTTCCTCAGAGGTCAAAACAGGGCTTTCTGAGAACAAAATGGCTCTGATTCACTTCACCCCATTCCTGACCCTTTGCCCTCATGGTAGTCTTTGCCATATTCGGTACACATTAAGACCACACTCATCCATGGTTTGATAATGGATGAGGGTGCTGATTTTGTGTGCATTACCGAGAGCTGGGTGGGTGAGCTGGGAGGAGTTGATGTGACCCAGCTTTGCCCACCTGGATACTCGCTGCAACACCAGCACAGGCTGCAGGGATGGGGGGGAGGAGTTGCTGTGGTCTACAGAACTTCCATCTCTGTCACCAGGAAACCACTGTGTCTTGGAGCTGGCTGTGTCGGGGCAAGGAGACAGTAAACTAGGGTTGCTGCTGGTGTACCGTCCTCCCTGCTGCCCGGCAGCTTCTCTTTTATCAATGTATGAGTATTGGTACCTCATTTTGTTTTGTTTTAACCAAATCCAGCCTTCGTCCCTGCCACAGCTTTCTGACAGTACTCTTCCTGCATGCATTAGCAAAGCTGCGAAGACAGACAAACAGACACGCTCACAGATAGTTAGGCCATTACTACACATCACCTGGGTGTGCCACTTTGAATAAAGTGTTGTATTATTTGCAGGCAAGATAAACAAAGGAGAGGGGTGTGAGTAGAAAAAAGTATCGGATACAGCATCCCCATCTGTGGCATCTTAACATCTGCTGGGCAAGAGAGGCCTCTGCATCAAAGTATTCACATCCCCGCTTTTCTCTTTCTCCTACACAAACCAGATCTCCATTTAGAGTTGGGCGGTCTACACGCAGCCGTATGATGCAAGATTGCTGAAAGAACTGAACCCACAACTTACAAGAACTTGAATGTTTGCCTTTCTGTCTAATCATTTTTATGTGCTTCCCTTTCATGAATTTCTTATTAAGACTGATTCGCAAATTAATGTTGTAGGGAGTACAGCATAAAGGCCTGCAGGCGGTACTCGCTGAATGTTGAAATGGTAATGTGCCTCTTTCTCTTTTTAACTGAATGTGTGCGTGCAGTCGGACTGCACACGGGATTGAGAGGGAGGAGTGGAGGTGTACAGTGCTAAACTTTTAGTGAGTATATGCTTCGTGTGCATAAAACAATATGGGAAGAGCAATCAGTGCCATGATTTCAGGGTTTCAAAAACAAGATGCATTGTCAATCAGCAAAGATTATAAGGCTGTATAAAATGTCATACTATAATAAAAAGATTATAAAGTTCTATAGGAAATGCATCATAAGGTTTTATAGGCATTATGATAAATAGCATAAGGTTAAATTACTAACCTTGTACTATTATTAAATATGCCCATAAAGCTATGTAATTTTAGTCTATTATAGCATAATACTTTATACTATTTTAATTGTTTTATTCCCCTGAGGGACAGCATAGTAGTATAATTATAACCTATTTCATGCCTATATAAGCTTTTCTTTTAACTTATGCCTATATTGTCTAACAACAGAGCCATTATTATTATTATTATTATTATTATTATTACTGGTCATGTGGTGTCATGGTTTAGACTGTTAGTCTAGGACTTAGGAGACAATGGTTCAAATCCCCACCCAGACATGAAGCTCACTGGGTGAACTTGGGCTAGTGACTGCCCCTCAGCCTAACCTGCCTCACAGGGTTGTTGTGAGGATAACATTGGGAGGGGGAGGACCATATATGCCACCTTGAGTTTCTTAGTGAAAAGGAGGGATACAAATGCAATAAATAAAATAAGAAATAAATTTATTTTGATGGAAATACAGGAGCAGGGAGGAGGGGGCTGAAAATACGAATAGAGGGAGGGAGTGCTTAACTGTGTGGGCCATTTTTCTGATCAGAACTGCCCTCCTCCCAATCACTTTCTTACATCAGAGGGGAAAGATATAGGATCCTTTGCACACCAACAGCATAAGTCACTACAGCTCCCCACCCCCACACCAGTGCTTTTCTACACTATGGGGAATTACTTTGGTTCGGAGAAAAGTCCTCCTGGTAAGAGGCTGAAGCCAGGTAAGTGGCGGACAAGAGGAGAGCTCAGACCTTGTGTCTCTTTTTTCTTGTTAAATTTAGAATCCCCAGCCCCTGTTTCTATTGATGTGGTAGCAACTTGTTGAAAGGCTTAACACTGAATCTTCCTGGTGTATAAATTGCTTTGTCCCCACCTGTCCTGTCCTGTTGCTCTTTTTAGTATTCTGCAGCGTGTCATTGACGCAATAATAGTGCATTAGTGGTAGATTTATACTGAAATGTCCACACATCATTCTACCTTATTAAGTATTCTATGCTGGTTCCCCAATGTTACTCCATTCTTGCCTTCTGGAGGGACACTCCTGCACTGTTCGACTAGGACCAAATAACCAAACTTTTCCCCAGACATTGCCACTGTCAGATCCTTCTTGTTGAACCTGCAGCTGAACAGCAGCTGTTGCCTTTCGCATAGGTCCCACGTACAAATTATGGTAACTATGTGGCAGCTGCCGCTTCACAACTCATCCTGCTTCTCGTATGTAACATTTAGTTAGAGGAGATGCTTGATGTGATACGTAGAGGAGGGAATGACCTCCTTCCCACATGCCTACTGGTTGGTGCTAGAGCAGCTTCAGTTAAATGGAAGGGAACTGCAAGAGGGTTGGGATATTGTGGGTGAAAAGGAGGGGAAGGAGGCTTATGGGGCAAAGGATGAGGCTTGGAGGCTTACAAGAGTGGGGCAGAGATCGGATGGCCTCGCAGTCCTGATCAGGGGTGTAACAGAGTCCAAATCAGCTCGCATTTGCTCGGATTAAACCAAGGTATGTTCCAGTTTGGGTGGGGGATGGCTGAACATACAACATAGGAACACAGGAAGCTGCCTTATCCTGAGTCAGACCCATTGGTCCATCTGGCTAAGTACCGTCTACACTTCAGGACTTCCAGCCAGGGATTGAACCTGTGGCCTTCTGCATGCAAGGCAGACGCTCTGCCTCTGATCTGAGCTATGGTTATTCCCTCCGTTTAATATGAGTCTGGTCATTATCAAAAGGTGAAGGGATTAATGTTCTCAAAAACAATTAGTAGCTCCAAATCCAGAAAGTTTGTCTTCAAACTAGAGGAAATATATGCCCAAGTATATCTGCTGGGGAAAGGTAGCAGCTCAGTGGTAAAGCATGTGCTTTGCACGTAGAAGGTCCCAAGATCAATCCCCAGAATTTCCAGATATGGCTGGGAAAGAGCCCTGTTTAGAACCCTGGAGAGCTGCTACTAGTCAGTGTAGATCACTGTTCTTCAAACTGGGGTCCCCAGATGTTTATTTATTTATTTGTTTGTTTATTATTATTACATTTATATACCGCCCCATAGCCGAAGCTTTCTGGTTGGTTTACAGCAATTAAAAACAAGGGGAAAATATACAAATTTTAAAACACAAAAACAATTTAAAAACACAATTAAAAAAAATTAAAAAAGATAAAAAACACTTGCCATCATCCCTGACCATTGACCATGTTGTCTGGGGATGATGGGAGTCGTAGTCCAACAACATCTGGGGGCCTAAGGTTGAAGAACAGTAGTGTAGATGATACTAAGCTAGATGGACCAATGGTCTGAAGCAATATAAGAGAGCTTCGTATGTGGCTCCTCCAACACAGAATCCCACTACCACCACCACCACCTTAAGATTGCTCTTCCCAGAATGAAGCAGATAGACTGGATACTGAAAAGAAGAAGAAAAGTGGATACCGAGTGACAGACAGATGTAATAGCCTGAAAGGGACTTTCTGGGACAGAGACTGTTCAAGGAGCAACAGATAATTAATACCACTGTCACATAACAAAAGGCACTTTGGAGTTGGGTTCATTTGTGTTTTTTTATTGACTCATGGTCATCATTCTTAATTAATTGGTTGTGTTGACTGCTTGTTACCTATGACACCCAATTAGAATAAAAAAAATAATATCTCCCTGAAAGCTGGACTCTCCTCATCTGTAACTGAGGCCTGGGTACATTCCACAGAGCAGATGGAACTGTGCAGCCCTGTTTAGCCAACCCAGTGTGACTTTCTCACACAGTTCCAGCAAAACAGCAGCTCTTTGATAGAAGTTCCGAGGTCAAGGAGGAGATGGGACAGAGCAGTTCTCAGCCCTTGATGGCCAAAAAACAGTATCTTTCTCTCTGTCTCTCTCTTTCATTTCATACAGTTACAGCAAGGCAGCACCTCCATGATAAAGGGCCTGAGGGCAAAGGAAGTAAGCACACAGCAAGTGCAAATTTGCTATCAAGCCTTTGTGAACTGGGGATGAGGGGAAAGAGTTTCAGAGTCTGAATTAGAGGAATATCAAGGGCTGTGGATAGAGACTGATGCAGAGAGTGGAGTAATGCAGAAATTGCACAGAGTACTTTAAAATGGTTCTTTTTTAAAGAAGTCAGAAGGAATATTTATCTCAAGCTTCCTGGTATGCCAACTTGGAAGCCATCTTATATTTAAGGCAGAAGGGCAGCTAGTCAAGCTGCTTAGAAATGCAAATGATCAATATATAAATGTCTTAAATAAATAAAACGAGTACCTATGTAAGGTGCTAAATATACGATAATTGCATCATTTTCCCAATAAACGTTTTGTATACCACAATTTAAAGTCTGGTGAAATATGCACAATTTAGGCTGCAATCCTATTCTCACTTACTTGGAAGTAAGTGGCATTGAACCTCATTGCTCTTTTATACATATTATTGGTGAACATTTTATGTTCTTTTTACTCCCCCCCTTTTTAATGTTGATTTTGTAAGTCACTGAGTTCAACTTTCTGAAAAACGCTACTACTACTACCACTACCACTACCACTAATAATAATAGAATCATAGAATAGTAGAGTTGGAAGGGGCCTATAAAGCCATCAAGTCCAATTCCCTGCTCAATGCAGGAATTCAAATCAAAGCATTCCCGACAGATGGCTGTCCAGCTCCCTCTTGAATGCCTCCAGTGTTGGAGAGCCCACTACCTCTCTAGGTAATTGTTTCCATTGTCGTATGGCTCTTACAGTTAGGAAGTTTTTCCTGATGTCCAGTTGAAATCTGGCTTCCTGCAACTTGAGCCCATTATTCCGTGTCCTGCACTCTGGGACAATTGAGAAGAAATCCCGGCCCTCCTCTTTGTGACAACCTTTCATGTGCTTGAAGAGTGCTATCATATCTCCCCTTAGTCTTCTCTTCTCCAGGCTAAACATGCCCAGTTCTTTCAGTCTCTCCTCATAGGGCTTTGTTTCAAGTCCCCTGATCATCCTTGTTGCCCTCCTCTGATCCTGTTCCAGTTTATCTGCAACCTTCTTGAAGTGCGAAGATCAGAACTGGACGCAGTATTCAAGATGAGGTCTAACCAGTGCAGAATAGAGGGGAAGTAGTACTTCACGCGATTTGGAAACTATACTTCTGTTAATGCAGCCTAATATAGCATTTCCCTTTTTTTGCAGCCACATCACACTGTTAGCTCATATTCAGCTTGTGATCAACGACAATTCCAAGATCCTTCTCACATGTCGTATTGCTGAGCCAAGTATCCCCCATCTTATAACTGTGCATTTGGTTCTTTTTCCTAAGTGTAGAACTTTGCATTTATCCCTGTTGAATTTCATTCTGTTGTTTCCAGCCTTTGAATTTTCTTTCTGTCTTCCATGATATTAGCTATGCTCCCCAATTTTGTATCATCAGCAAATTTGATAAGCATGCTCTGTACCTCCTCATCCAAGTGATTAATAAAAACGTTGAGAACAGCACTGGGCCCAGGACCGAGCCCTGTGGTACCCCACTCGTTACTTCCACCCATTTTGAGAAGGAACCATTGATAAGCACTCTTTGAGTATGATTCTGGAGCCAGCTGTGGATCCACCTGATAGTTGTTCCATCCAGCCCACATTTAGCTAGCTTGCTAATCAGAATATCAGCATAATAATAAGTACTTTTTTGTAAAACGAAATTGAGGTGCTGGTACTAGGGATGGACAAGAAATTTGATTCAGGTCACATTTCAAGCTGCACTTTCCGAAACAACATGAGAACTGAAATACTGCCATCCTTATTTTAATTTTGCAATGCAGTTTGCCAGTCAACCAATGTTTACAAAATGCCTATGAGAATGTGCATAAAAATAAATATATAAGCAAAAATAACATACAAAAATGCATTATATGACAAGAAATTGCTTGCAAAAATGTGTACATTAGTCGAAACTGCCTACAAAAATGTGTTTAGTAGGAGAAATTCACACTAAAATGCTGGGGAATTTTCATGACAATTTATTTTTAAACAATTCACAGGTTGCTGCAGAAATGTGGAGAACTGAAATTAAGATTGGAAAAATGAGAGAACTGAAATTGAGAGATCTTTCCATCCCTAGCCAGTACTCATATATTGATAAAAATGCCATGGATACCAGCACAAAATGGCTGCCACAGGCAACAAAAAAAGAGGTGATAGTATTCCATACCGGTCAGTACTGTCAGAAGAAAATCCCTGATAATAACAACAATAATAATGACAAACCTCTGAGTAGACATGTAAAGGATTTCACTGTTAATCAGCAAGAGTAAGAAAGCTGAAAAATCTGCATTACAAATCTGTCCAGCACCAATCCTTGGTATCCTTGAACTTAGAAAGTAGCTGGCCAGGATTTACTAGGGCTGGATCTACCATGAGGCAGAGTGAGGTAGCCTTTCAGGTGGCAGAAACTGGTGTGGGTAGGGAGGGTGGGCAGGGCCAGATCCAGGTTTCTGGGGGCCCTCAGACACAGTAGGCCACTTACCGCCACCAGAGCTGGGCCTGGTCCCCTCCTCCCGCTGCCTGTCTTCATTGCTGCGGGGACCCACCAGTAACACTTACACCACATCTTCCTCCTTCAGTGCCTCACCCATCCCTTCAGTGGCTGGAGGCTCTGCCGTGAGCCCTTACTCAGCTACTGCCATCAGAAGCATGTCAAGTCTCCATGGCATGGGAAACTTGGCCCCACAGACATCATAGCCGTGGCAGTGTTCACGAGGCAAAGTTTCCCCCACTATTTGGAGGGCTGCCTCCAAAGTGGTGGAGCCCAAAGGCAGTCCCCTCCTCCCGCTGCCTGTCTTCATTGCTGCGGGGACCCACCCGTAACACTTACACCACATCTTCCTCCTTCAGTGCCTCACCCATCCCTTCAGTGGCTGGAGGCTCTGCCGTGAGCCCTTACTCAGCTACTGCCATCAGAAGCATGTCAAGTCTCCATGGCATGGGAAACTTGGCCCCACAGACATCATAGCCGTGGCAGTGTTCACGAGGCAAAGTTTCCCCCACTATTTGGAGGGCTGCCTCCAAAGTGGTGGAGCCCAAAGGCAGTCCCCTGCAGCAACAAGCAATGGGAGACAGTGATGAGGTTCAGTGCTGGTGGTGGTGAGGAGCCGCTGTGAACTCCTGGGCCCTCAGGCCAGTGTCCAACCTGGCCACCCACTGGTGTCAGGCCTGGGGGTGGGCAAAAGCAGTGCCATTTGTTGGGGAATAGAGCTTAAAGACATGCCCTGCACCCCTTAAGCTACCCTGCTATGTGGTAGCGGATACTGACCTATCACTAGTGCTGAAGTCAGGTTCAGCCATGAGTCCAATTAGCTTCAGAAGATGGAATGGGGCTGCCATCTTGTCCTTCTGGGACTGCGTACATATGGCAGTTTAAAATGGATTAAATGCACCCCATGTATGCATCGTTTTTGCATCATCCACATGAAGTTGTTCTCATCCAAGTGGCAGTCTGCAGCCCGCCCCTCCAACTTTAATTCAGATTTTTCTGATCCACAAATAATGCACTAAGGGGGAGAATCCAAGATAAAATTGCATGCTGTTATCCAGCTGTGGATATATTGATGCACATTGTGTGGGTGGTTTTTTTTTTTACATGTGTGGTGACACTTTGTTGGGTGCCATCTATCACCACATCCTCTACTTCCATTGGCAAGGAGTTCCTTGGTGGACTGCTGGTGCGGCCAGACACAACACACACTTTCTTTATTTTTTATTTTTTTGGTGCAAGCCTAGTATATATCAGAAAAAATAATAATAATTGGCCACCCGCACAGGTAAACAAATACCCACATGAATGACCACAATGGACCTCAGGTTTCTGGAATCCAGAGAGGGTGGGTTACAGGAGGATCTGGACTTGATGCACACCCTATTTTTAAAAAAATAAACTTTTTTTTATGGAAAGCTGGTATATTGGAAAACTTGTATCTAATTTTTTTTTAATTGGTTATGCCACAGGTAAACAAATACCTACATGTCCGCAATGGACCTGAGGTTCCCAGAATGCAAACACAGTGCAAATACATCCCGTCAAGCACCACCCACTAGTGTGGATGGGAAATTTTGAGACAGAGCTCAACTGAAAGCACTTGTGTGTGGACAAATGTGCACAAAAGCACACACAGAAAAATCAGATCTGTGCAACCCATGTACACATTAACACTCTGGAGCATACACAGCATTGGGCTGGTTCTGAGGTTTACATATGTGTGGCAATGCCTTTCAAGAACCGTCCACCTAGAAAAACAGCAGAGAACATAGCGTAAGAAGACAAGTGTCACAAGAACATAAGAAAAGTCCTGCTGGATCAGGCCAGTGGCCTATCTAGTCCAGCGGCCTATCCAGTCCAGTATCTTCACAGTGGCCAGCCAGATGCAAATGGGAAGCCCAGAAGCAGGACCAATGGGTAGAACTAACATGGGATATAACCGTAAAATCCAATTAACACCAATGCAGACAGCAGCATGTAAATAAGCAAGGACAAATGCATTTTTAAGAGCAGAAAAGCTGATTTCAAAGTAACCTCACTATGTTCAGTCCAAATATCTCTTTCCTCTCAAGGGTCAAACTCGAAGGTGGAGGAATCATGCTAGTTGGCAAACACCAACAGTGGACAGCAGTAGCTGGCCAGTGCCTGTGATGTCACCAAGAAACTCCCCTCCTAGTCTCTGCAACAGTTTTGTACTTTTTGGGAAGAGACATTACTTTAAGTTACCACAATGATGCATTGATGAAGAATTAGACAAACATATATACAGTGCTGTTTTTTAAAGAAGAATAGAAAGGTGAGCAACATGCCTGAATAAAAGGGGAAAGGCAAGACTGATGGTTGAAGTTGCATTCCTGCTATGTACATCTGGCAATCAAATTGCAAAGCAAGGATGAAGCTGGGCACACACCCATCATGGCTGAGGTCCCCAGAGAGCTCTGTTTTTATATTGTATTATGTTATATCTGATTTTTTTTCTGTTTTTGACCAGCTGGGAAAGCAAACAACCTGACCTCCCTGCCAGAATCTCCATTACTGCAGCATTTAATTTGCATCAGGTGCAATATATTAAATGCTTATCTAAGCAAATGACATGGTTCGCTCATGGAAATGTTTGCCAACACAGATTGCTTAATGTATATGTAAAAGCTTTGTTTCAACAGGATGAGAGTTTATTTAGTGGAGTTACCTCTCTACTCCTCCCAGATTTAGGGCAAGCTAGCTATAGTTATAATAAGTAAATGTACATTTCTCAGATGTGTATCTGCCAATAGGGATGGCCAAATTTGTCCATTTCAGTTTATCTCCGTTTTTTAATTTTTCCAATCTTAAATTCAGTTCTCCAGATTTCCACATCAGTTTGCAATAATAAAGAAAAACTGATGAGAATTCATTAGCATTTTAGCACAAATTTCTCCTAATACACACCTTTTTGTATGCAATTTTGCCTAATGTACACAGTCCAAACCAGCAGGGGCAATTATTAAGGTATCATCCTACCTGCCATTTTTCTCCGGCAATTCCCCGCCCCCACTCCCTCCAGCTCTCACATTAGCATTATGGGGTCAGAATCTACATCTGTTTGTTTTTAAATAGTATTGATTATACTAAGGACGCTTAATAGAAATATAAATCAATGGCTAAAAACCCATTTATCCAGATACATTTGGGTCAATTAAAATTTGACAAGCAAAATTATACTCCATGCATCTCATGAGGTGTCTGTTTGTCTTTAAGGTGCCACAAGATTTTTTATTGCTCTTGCTGCATTGCGTTTCCCTCTGAAATATATAGGAAAAACATGTGGTTGAACATTGTTGTGCGATTTGTTCTTCCAAAAACTAATAACCTGACCAACGTTCTCTAAACGTGTCTGATGATGACCTGCAGGACCCTAAGTTACTGTGGTCATTAAGGCTATCTCTTCCAGATTTGCTTAAATCATTTAGAGATTTCTGGTGGTGTGTGCCGCCTTCCAATACTTGGTGATACATATTCGTGCAGCCATCAATAAACTAAGTAATAACTATGGGTGGTATTCAATGCTACTCCTACTCAGAGTAGGCCCACTGAAGTTAAAGAACTAACTCAAGTTCATTTACTTCAGTGGGTCTACTCTTAGTTGGATTAGAGTTGAATACAACCTTGTAAGTCCTCTGGTTCTGTCTCTTCTTTTAGGTAAACTAGTATAGGAAAGAGATGATATCCTGTAATTTGATTTATTAAAACCACAAGGCCACATCCATACCAGACATTTATTCCACTTTAAACAGTCATGGCTTCCCCCAAAGAATCCTGGGAAGTGTAGTTTGTGAAAGATGCTGAGTGTGATTAGGAGACTCCTCTCCCCTGACAGAGCTCCAACAGCCAGAGTGGTTTAACAGTCAGCCCCCCAGGGAATTTTGGGAATTGTAGCTCTGTGAGGGGAATAATGGTCTCCTAACAACTCTCAGCACCCTTCATAAACTCCACTTCCCAGAATTCTTTAAGGGAAGCCATGACTATTTAAAGTGGAATAAATGTCTGGTATGGATGTGATCCCAGGTATCTTCACAATTGAAACAAATTTTTCTTCATGATTTTTGAATGAAATCTCCATGAGGAAATTGACATCTCCCACAGATATCAAGTACTTTAAGTGCAATCCTAATGAAAGTAGTTGTGGGAATCTGAGAAGCGGGGTTGGAGGAGTGCTCTTGCGCTCTCCCTAATTTGGGAGTGCGTCAAGGCACCAGGTTGGGTTCAAATCCTTCAGATCCAAGCTGTTTCCCAGCCCTCTCTCACCACACCCTTGAACTGCCGCTGTCATACCCTCATTTGGGCCCTGTCAGTGTCAGAGCTCTGGCCAGTTGGTTCAGAGCCAGGTAAGTTGCCATCATGGCAGAGATAGGGCAGGGATCCAATACTGAATCTTCCTCTCTGATACTGAAACGATGTCTCTGACATCAGAGAAGAAGTTCTTGTGTTTCCTATAGTTCCTGGGATGCCCTCAAGGGTCACAGGATTGCACTTTGAATAAATAATGTCCAGCCTGTGTGGTATTTGGGCTCCTTCTGGGAGGAATGGCAGGATATAAATTTAATAAATAAATAAACACTTAAAAAAAACAGCATCAGACAAAATACTTGATGAAAAATCCATGTCTGTTCTCTAACTTGCATATAATAATTTTAAATTGTTTTCCCCCCAAACAAAATACAGTATCCAGACAGCAATCCAGCACCTGTACAGACTCACCTGACTCCGATGATAAGAAGAAAAGACCTGAAGTCATCAGTGTCCTGATGGCACCCTACTCCAGACCCCCTGATGATCCCACCCAGTGGCTTCATAGAGATGTTAAACTGCATGGGGAACCAGATGGAACCCTGTGGCACCCCACAACATGGGCCATGGAGCATAGCAGAAGTACCTCATTGCCATTATCTCGAACTGACCTGACAGGGAGGAGTGGAACAACTACAACACCATGCCCCCAGCTCCCATCCTACAGGGTCAGTCCAGTAAGATTTCATTGCTGATGATATCAAAAGTCACAGAGAGATCCAGGAAAACTAACAAGGTGTCACTCCTCCCGTCTCCCTCCTGGAGCCAATAATTCATCAGGGCAACCAAAGTGGTGTCATGGCCCCCCCAGAGGACTCCTCAGATGAGGATGACTCAGGAGTAACAGCAGCAGACCCAGGAGCAGCAGGAGACACGGAGGAGCCTCCTGAGAATCCAGCTCCTTCTGCCCCTCAGCTGCAGAGCACCCCAGGGACAGCACAGGCCCTGCAGCCAGACACAGACAGTGAACAGGATACTCCCCCCTCACCTGCAGAACGTAGACAGCAGAAGGTCAGGCAGAAGAGAGGCAGGCCTGTCTCCTTAAGGCCCAAACGCTGAGGGCTCACACCTGCTGTCCATCCTGCTCTTTATAAGGCACACCTTGGCTGCAGCTTGTTGCTGACTGCAATGTCAGGTGTGGCTTTGTGTAGACCTAGTTTCCCTGCAGCATCTCTTTGACTGACCTCCTTGGCAATTGATCCCGGACCTCCACTGACCTCGCTTCTGGACTTCTGACTTGGCAAGTACGCTTCGGATAGGCCTGGCAGATTTACAACCCGACTGCTGGCTAAGGACTTTCCTTCCCTCCCAAAGACCCAGGAATTTCCAGCCCCCCCTGACACTGCTGATGCAGTGTAGAGCTGACAAATGGCTTGGGTCCCAAACCTTGGCCTGAACCCAAACTGGAATGGGTCTAGATAATCTTTTTCTTCCAGGAATGTTTGAGGCTGATTGGCCACCACTCTTTTGAATACCTTATTTATTCATATTTATAAAAATATTTATAGACCGCCCTCTTGCAAAACATCAGGGTGATGTACAGCAACATAAAAACATTTAAAAGGAAAACAAGCCCCTTGAAAAGGCTTCACCAGGGTTTCATCCGCCCAATTTTCAGGGATCCTCCCCCTTCCCTTTCATATTCCAGCCTAGCCCACTTAGCAGGGTCCTCTGAACATGAGGGAGCCTTTCCAGGCAGCTGCTGGGTGCAAGGAGAGAGTGGGGAAGTCGGATTCTACTTGCCCCAAAACACACATATTTCTCTGAACCCAATGCAAAGAATTCAGCGCTGTGAGGTAAAGATGAAACCACTGGCTTACACAGCTTTAAAAGGGGATTGTTTCCCAATTATTTACCATGCTAATTATTTGGAACTTCCATGTTAAAAGGCAGCATGTCTCTTAATACTAGTAGGAGGGTTGTTGCCTTCCCACCCTGCTTGTGAGCTTCCCAGAAGCATCTGGTTGGCCATTGTTGCTGGGTTGGACGGATCCTTGATATGATCCAGCAGGACTCTTCTTATGTTCTTAGGAAAGCAAAATCTGGAGGCATTTACACTGCTGTGTGCCCTGCTTAAATTATGAGGCCATCGAGCCCTCTCAGACACTCTTCCACTGCTATGATCTCCTAGCAGTAAAGACAAATTTATGGGGGATAAGTCTATCAGTGGCCTCTGGTCGTGTGGATATATTATATACTATCTCCAGGATCAGAAAGCAGCATGCTTCTGAATACCAGTCACTAGGGAGCAACAGTACCTCTAACAAAGTTCTTTCTAACATTTAGTCAGAACCCCTTTCTTGTAGCTTGAACCCATTGATCCGGGTTCTACCAGTAGCAGTCTGTGGGGCAATGAAGGCAGGGTGGTCTGGCTCCCGGATGTTGAGGGTCACTGCCACTTACAGTACACAGGGAGCTCAGCATGGTTTGGGTAGGGCAGGAGAGCCAATCGGATGCTCCTGTAGCTGCCATGTCTGCACCACACTGAGCCGCCTTTCCCTCTCAGTAAGTGGCAGCAGCTCTCGGCATCTGTGAGACAGGTATGCAACACTGCCTCTCTTTCACTGTTCTACCAGCCTCTACTGGGTCCTACCCTCTTGAGAAGAAGTGAGTCTACTCCAGCCTTATTGGGTCTACTTTGTTTTTCATTAGAACCCCAAGATCTACCAACCACAAAAAGCACAATATATATATATATAGTTAAAAGTCTAGAGCAGGGTGTTTCTGAACACATTCAGGATCTACGTATTCAATACCAGAATGAACCTCACAGTGCTTTCTCATAAAAGTCCACCCTGACTAGTTTGTCTTTGTTTTCAGCAGCCTAATTTAGTTGGAAAAGTCATTTTGTTGTTGCTATCGTTAAGTGATTGGGAATCAGTAACTCTTAGTGATCTACTGCAAATGACCCAGAGATCTACCAGATCTGCCTTCAGTTCACACCCTGCCCTGGAACAAGAGAGGCACACATTTGCTCTATCATCTATGTGGCAGCCCTTCAAATATTTGAAGATAGTTATCATATTGCGTCTTAATTGTCTCTTCTCTAGGGTAGATGTACCCAACACCTTCAGTCTTTCCTCATAGGAGTAGGTCTCCAGGCTCCTCACTATTACTTGGGTGTGAAAGGGGAGATTTTTTTCCCCAAGAGTGTCCTGTGCCTCCAGAATACACAGCCACCTTTGGCTATGACAATGCAATGAGGTTAGGCATCTAATTACACCTGGAACATGCCAACAGAAAGAAGCCCAAGGGTTTGAGGGATGTAGTACTCATGGGCCCTTAACGTTTCATCACAGAAGAACCTCTGGTGCTTTCAAGGTGGCAGTGGGAGGGAAATTAATATGAACCAGGCACCAGAATGTTTCTTTAGTGTCCGAAAAGCTCCAGATAGTGGGAGGGAGAATTGGTTGTCTTAACACCTCCACAAACTGAAGAATGTCTTTAAAAGACTCCTCTGCCCAACTTTAAGATGCAGATACCAACAAATGTGACAGCAGTGAAAAGTGAGAGTGGACACCAGTGTACAACTACCCATCTCAGGTAAGACACAATGGAAGCAACAAAGAAATTGATAGTCTATAAGCTTGTGACTATAAGCGATCTGTGATTTTTTTAAAAAAATCCTCATGAAAATTCTCCACCATTTTAGTGCGAATTTCTCCACATTTTTGTAGGCAGTTTTGACAAAGGTACACATTTTTGCAAGCCATTTCTCATCATATCATGCGTGTTTGCATGTTACTTTCACTCATGTATTCATTTTTATGCACTTTCCCCTAATATATGCATTTGTGTGAATGTTGTTTAGTTGGCAAACTGCATCTCAAAATTCTAATAATTGCACATTTCAAAGGATGGCTGTGTTTCAGTTCTCATAATGTTTTGGAAATTGCAAATTTGATAAATTCTGCTTGAAATGAGAACTGAATCAAGATTCTCACCCATCCCTAGTGTGCAGGTAGCTCAAATGTATGAACGGCGAAGGGCAATCTTAACAACATCTGGAGATGATGCAAATAATCTATTACACACAGTATTTGTATCTCTACACAGCATGCTGCTCTCACCCTTTTGGCATTTTGCTAAGCTCAGCAAAGTAAACCCTCCAAAACCAGTCATTGTTGTTCTGCCAAGAGTTGGTGAATGCAGTGGTCCAAATTTGTACTTTTGTTGTTTTTGTTTCATTTTCATTCAACTGTATTCTCTTTTTTCTGTTTTCTTGTTTCTTACATATTATTGAACTATATGTTTTTGACCAACATAAATAAAAAGAAACTGTTTTAAAAGCATAGTATACATATGAATTTATACAGTATAATTGTTAACGGGAAGGGAAGGGCCATAGCTGAGTGGAACAGCACCCACTTTGCATGCCGTTTCCATCCCTGGGAGAGACTCCCTATCTGAAACCCTGGAGAGTTGCTGCCAGTCATTGTAAACAATACCAAACTAGATGGACCAGTGGGTTTGACTGAGTACAAGGCAGCTTCCTATGTTTTTATGTTCTTATATTACAAGAGTGGCTGTATACTATAGCCAGCGTGGATTTTTCACATTCCACAAGGTTAAATTGAATATACCCCCATGCCATTCTGATGCTTCCCATAAGCTCATTTCAAAACAAAACCTTACAAAACTTATAGTCTTGAACTCAGAAACACTTGCTTAACAACCCTCTAAATTTTCATGGTGATACACAAAACAGTCAGAGAGCATCGAGCGTTCAAAGTCTAAAAAGATAGGAAAAAACCCCAGAGCCCTTTTGGACTTTTTTCTCTGAGTTCTCATAATCTGTTGAAATTCATTAAAAATCAGCCATGTTCACAGAGTACCTGTAATCCTATTACTGACCTTGCCCCATACTCTGACCTTCATCTTCTGCAGTTTAAAAGTTTAAAAAAAATGCCTGGCTGATTTTTAATTAATTTAAGAAATTTTGGCTTGAACACAATGATAGTGCCGGGCATGCTCAGTAAGAACCAACTGTCAGTGTTCTAAAAGCCAGACTCTCAGCTGCTGGGCTTGGCTAATCAGGGGGCCACATCCACACCAGACTTGGATTTCACTTGAGACAGTCATGGCTTCCCCCAAAGAATCCTGGGAAGTGTAGTTTGTGAAGTGTGCTAAGAACAGACTCTTATTCTGGATCCAGTGGCCAGAGTGGTTTAACAGTCAGCCACTCTGACTGAAGGTCTGTGAAGGGAACAGGGCGTCTCCTAGCAATTCTCAGCACCCTTCACTAACTACACTTGCCAGGATTCTTTGAGAGAAGCCATGTCTGTCCAAAGTGAAATAAAGGCCTGGTGTGGATGTGGCCAGGGACAGCTTTGGTTTAAATTTGGGTGGGAGGCTACATGTGCCTGCTGTAAAATAAAAAGGTGGGGGAAAGGCTGAAAAACAGTGATACTGTTCACAATGTTTTCCTTTTGGAAAGGAAAGGGCCTTCCCCTCTGCCCAGTGCCCACCCACCAAATCTTCTCCTCCTCCCCTCCCTGCCCCTCCCCCAGGTCAGCATTGGACTATGACCTGGGAGACCAGGGTTCGAATCCCCACACAGCCATAAAGCTCACTGGGTGACTTTGGAGCAGTCACTGCCTCTCAGCCTTGGAGGAAGGCTATGATAAAACGACATCATGGTAAAATGTTTTCCATGAAAACCCTATTCATAGAGTCGCCATAAGTCAGGATCGACTTGAAAGCAGTCCATTTCCATTTTCAAACATGATTGCACAGAAATAAATCCCATTGAACTCAAAAAATATGCAAATGATCAAACCCACCCTCTCTTCTCCCTTCTATCCCATCCTTCTTGTCCCTTCCCTCCCCCTTCCTTTGCCCCTCCCTACCCATCCCCATCCCCTTCCAATCCCCTCCTTTCTAACCATGATTGCATAGGAGTAAATCCCATTGAACTCAATAAGCATAAAAATGATCAAACCTGTCTTTCCCTCTCCTTATTTTATTTACGACATGGGGAAATGCAGCCGTGAGGTCCTGGAAGCAAAATTTAGGTTGCTAGGTAGGATGCTGAAAGCCAGGACCTCCAAGGTGGCTTTCTCTGAAATGCTACCGGTTCCACGCGCAGGACCAGCCAGACAGGCCCAGCTTCACAGTCTCAATGCGTGGATGAGACGATGGTGTCGGGTGGAAGGGTTTGGATTTGTTAGGCACTGGGGAACTTTTGGGGACAAGCCGGGCCTGTACAAAAGGGACGGGCTCCACTTGAACCAGAATGGAACCAGACTGCTGGCACTTAAAATTAAAAAGGTGGCAGAGCAGCTTTTAAACTGACTGAGGGGGGAAACCCGACAGGAGCTGAGAAAGGTCCGGTTCGGAATAAACCTCCCCCCTGGGATAAAAACCAAAGAAATGATGAAATTTTAAAAGGGGTAGGCCTAGAAGTAGGCATTGTGAGAGCAGGGGCACAGGATATAAATTCAGAAGAGCAAAATTACCACAGCCCTAACCACAAGTGCCAAAGACACTTGAAGAGAGACACTGCTTACAAGTGCCTGTACGCTAATGCTAGGAGCCTCCGAACCAAGATGGGAGAACTGGAGTGCTTGGTCTTAGAGGAGAGCATTGATATAGTGAGCATAACGGAGACCTGGTGGAATGGAGAAAACCAGTGGGATACGGTTATCCCTGGATATAAACTATATCGGAAGGACAGGGCAGGACGTATTGGTGGCAGAGTCGCTCTATACGTGAAAGAAGGCATTGAATCCAGCAAGCTCAAAACCCCAAAAGAGGCAGACTCCTCCACAGAATCGTTGGGGGTGGTGATACCATGCCCCAGGAGGGACTTAATACTGGGAACGATCTATCGTCCCCCTGATCAAAATGCTCAGGGAGACCTTGAGATGAGATATGAAATTGAGGACGCATCCAAACTAGGAAATGTGGTAGTAATGGGTGACTTCAACTACCCGGACATAGACTGGCTGCATATGTGTTCCAGTCATGACAAAGAAGCAAAGTTTCTAGATATTCTAAATGACTATTCCCTAGACCAGTTGGTCATGGAACTGACCAGAGGGACGGCAACCCTGGACTTAATCCTCAGTGGGGACCGGGACCTGGTGCGAGATGTAAGTGTTGTTGAACCGATTGGGAGCAGTGACCACAGTGCTATTAAATTAAACATACATGTAAATGGCCAATTGCCAAGAAAATCCAACACAGTCACATTTGACTTCAAAAGAGGAAACTTCACAAAAATGAGGGGATTGGTAAAAAGAAAGCTGAAAAACAAAGTCCAGAGGGTCACATCACTTGAAAATGCTTGGAAGTTGTTTAAAAACACTATATTAGAAGCTCAACGGGAGTGCATACCGCAGATCAGAAAAGGTACCGCCAGGGCCAAGAAGATGCCAGCATGGTTAACGAGCAAAGTCAAGGAAGCTCTTAGAAGCAAAAAGTCTTCCTTCAAAAAATGGAAGTCTTGTCCAAATGAAGACAATAAAAAGGAACACAAACTCTGGCAAAAGAAATGCAAGAAGACAATAAGGGATGCTAAAAAACAATTTGAGGAGCACATTGCTAAGAACATAAAAACCAACAACAACAAATTCTATAAATACATTCAAAGCAGGAGACCATCTAGGGAGACAATTGGACCCTTGGATGATAAGGGAGTCAAAGGTGTCCTAAAGAACGATAAGGAGATTGCAGAGAAGCTAAATGAATTCTTTGCATCTGTCTTCACAGTGGAAGATATAGGGCAGATCCCTGAACCTGAACTAACATTTGCAGGAAGGGATTCTGAGGAACTGAGACAAATAGTGGTAACGAGAGAGGAAGTTCTAAGCTTAATGGACAATATAAAAACTGACAAATCACCGGGCCCGGATGGCATCCACCCGAGAGTTCTCAAAGAACTCAAATGTGAAATTGCTGATCTGCTAACTAAAATATGTAACTTGTCCCTTGGGTCCTCCTCCGTGCCTGAGGACTGGAAAGTGGCAAATGTAACGCCAATCTTCAAAAAGGGATCCAGAGGGGATCCCGGAAATTACAGGCCAGTTAGCTTAACTTCTGTCCCTGGAAAACTGGTAGAAAGTATGATTAAAGCTAGATTAACTAAGCACATAGAAGAACAAGCCTTGCTGAAGCAGAGCCAGCATGGCTTCTGCAAGGGAAAGTCCTGTCTCAGTAACCTATTAGAATTCTTTGAGAGTGTCAACAAGCATATAGATAGAGGTGATCCAGTGGACATAGTGTACTTAGACTTTCAAAAAGCGTTTGACAAGGTACCTCACCAAAGGCTTCTGAGGAAGCTTAGCAGTCATGGAATAAGAGGAGAGGTCCTCTTGTGGATAAGAAATTGGTTAAGAAGCAGAAAGCAGAGAGTAGGAATAAACGGACAGTTCTCCCAATGGAGGGCTGTAGAAAGTGGAGTCCCTCAAGGATCGGTATTGGGACCTGTACTTTTCAACTTGTTCATTAATGACCTAGAATTAGGAGTGAGCAGTGAAGTGGCCAAGTTTGCTGATGACACTAAATTGTTCAGGGGTGTTAAAACAAAAAGGGATTGCGAAGAGCTCCAAAAAGACCTCTCCAAACTGAGTGAATGGGCAGAAAAATGGCAAATGCAATTCAATATAAATAAGTGTAAAATTATGCATATTGGAGCAAAAAATCTTAATTTCACATATACGCTCATGGGGTCTGAACTGGCGGTGACCGACCAGGAGAGAGACCTCGGGGTTGTAGTGGACAGCACGATGAAAATGTCGACCCAGTGTGCGGCAGCTGTGAAAAAGGCAAATTCCATGCTAGCGATAATTAGGAAAGGTATTGAAAATAAAACCGCCGATATCATAATGCCATTGTATAAATCTATGGTGCGGCCGCATTTGGAATACTGTGTACAGTTCTGGTCGCCTCATCTCAAAAAGGATATTCTAGAGTTGGAAAAGGTTCAGAAGAGGGCAACCAGAATGATCAAGGGGATGGAGCGACTCCCTTACGAGGAAAGGTTGCAGCATTTGGGGCTTTTTAGTTTAGAGAAAAGGCGGGTCAGAGGAGACATGATAGAAGTGTATAAAATTATGCATGGCATTGAGAAAGTGGATAGAGAAAAGTTCTTCTCCCTCTCTCATAATACTAGAACTCGTGGACATTCAAAGAAGCTGAATGTTGGAAGATTCAGGACAGACAAAAGGAAGTACTTCTTTACTCAGCGCATAGTTAAACTATGGAATTTGCTCCCACAAGATGCAGTAACGGCCACCAGCTTGGATGGCTTTAAAAGAAGATTAGACAAATTCATGGAGGACGGGGCTATCAATGGCTACTAGCCATGATGGCTGTGCTCTGCCACCCTAGTCAGAGGCAGCATGCTTCTGAAAACCAGTTGCCGGAAGCCTCAGGAGGGGAGAGTGTTCTTGCACTCGGGTCCTGCTTGCGGGCTTCCCCCAGGCACCTGGTTGGCCACTGTGAGAACAGGATGCTGGACTAGATGGGCCACTGGCCTGATCCAGCAGACTCTTCTTATGTTCTTAAGTTCTTATTTGTTTATTTATTATTTGATTTATATCCCTCTCTTCCTCCCAGCAGGAGCCCAGGGCGGCAAACAGAAATGCTAAAAACACTTAAAAACATCATAAAAACAGACCTTAAAATACATTAAAACAAAACTTTTAAAAAATATTTTAAAAAAAGCTCCTTCCCCTCTCATCTTCCTTCTTCCTCCCCTCTCCTCTTCCTTTTTCCTCCTCCCCTGTCCACTCCAGTCCTCCCCCCCCTGGTCAGTTTTACTTATCCTAAGCATGATTGCACAGGAGTAAATCCCACTGAACTCAATAAACATTCAAATGATCAAACCTGTCCTTATCTTCCCCTCCCCTCTGCCCTTCCCACCCTCCCTCCCCCTCCCCATCCTCTGTGGTCAGTTTCACCTATCCTAAGCATGATTGCAGGGGAGTAAATCCCACTGAACTCAATAAGCATGCAAATGATCAATCCATTCTCAGCAGACTTGTACAGGATCCCATTTCTTACCTCCCGGATTAAAAAGCAGAGAAATTCACTAATAGGCAAAAAAACCTTGCAGTTTAAGAATGTACCTATAGCCCACAGATATTTCTATCAAACTTTAAAAAGCAGGGAAATTGGGCAGCTATAGTGAATGCACCAGGGGAGCAGGAGACCTGACCTCCTCTCTGAGATATTGGACTGCCCTACAAATTGGTCAAAATGCAAACACAATTTGGGTTGGTCTTTCACAGTCCAATCCACTTCCTGTGTAGCTTGGAAGAATTTGGTAACATATGCCTCTGAGCATATGGTGAGTGGTGGCAACACCTGCAATCAGCCCAAATAATAAAAAGAAGACATGTGCTGTGCTGATCTTGTTTTAGTAGGGAGGAAGCAACATGATTAAGACAGTTGATATAGTTCAGATGGTCACTTTAAATATGTCTGATTTACTTTGCAATTTTAGTGAAGTTTCCTATAAGGAAATCTTTTTCTTTTGTTTCTGTTTCTGAGAATATATATACAGCAACACTTTGCAAAATTTACACCAAAAAAACTCCAAAAATAATTGTGGAATAATGGCACTGACTATTCTGTAAAATAATCTCCAGTGGACATCAAGAGTGTCTCAACTTGCACAAGATAAAACAGTGGCAGGTGAAATATATTCTAGCAAAATTCTAGGTGTGCTCTATGTTTTTAATTGACCATGCCCACCTTCCCTTAAATGAAGTGGTTTAAACATAGCAGGCTGAAAACGTGCATCCTCTTTTTTCCAACAGCTAGAGACATTGCTGAAGTAGCAACATATTGTCATCAGTCTGATTTTACATCAAACTGCAGTTTCAGATTCAACTGTTAATGCACCCAAAATAGAAATAGACCATAACCTCCAATTTAAAACACAAAAGGCTGTCTTCACCATCATATGACACTGACCAATAAAAAGGCTTTGAAATTAATAAAAATGAATTTGACACAGATTTCTAGGATGAAAAATTAGAGAAATAATTTTTTTTGTTAGATTCTCTGTA
Organism: Rhineura floridana; assembly: GCF_030035675.1. NCBI lineage: Eukaryota > Metazoa > Chordata > Lepidosauria > Squamata > Rhineuridae > Rhineura > Rhineura floridana. The sequence goes on from NC_084482.1 coordinate 187,866,112, forward strand.
GAAACATTAGTAACACAGGAAAGAAGCAAAGTAAGAAGAACACCAACAAACATACAATAATATAATTCTCCATCTTTGGAGATGGCAGCTGTTGCCACCACTCATCATATCCTCAGAGGCATGTTACCAAAGTCTTCCAAGTTACACAGGAAGTGGATTGGACTGTGAAAGACCAACCCAAATTGTGTTTGCATTTTGACCAATTTGTAGGGCAGTCCAATATCTCAGAGAGGAGGTCAGGTCTCCTGCTCCCCTGGTGCATTCACTATAGCTGCTTTTTAAAGTTTGATAGAAATATCTGTGGGCTATAGGTACGTTCTTAAACTGCAAGGTTTTTTGCCTATTAGTGAATTTGTATATTAAATAATCAGCACAATGCTATGCATTTTTGTTGAGAAATAAGTCCCACTGTGTGCAATGGGCTTATTTCCATGTAAGTGTGCACAGGGATTATAGCCAAAAGTATCAATCACATGTGTAGAATAATGTGCTTGATTTTGTCAATATTCAAGGAACGTTTTCCAATTCTGGATAAATTTAATGCAGTGTTATTTGCCTTCTTTAAATTTTGTATAAGAGCTTATTTTTAAAATATTTCATGATCATAAATACAAAATAGTTATATTAAATCACACATCTATATGAAAGTATACACCTATCATTAAAACTATAAGAAATCAATAAGTTATTATTAAAAAAACCTAAACTAACATTCTTTCCCATCATTTTGTCCATCATTTAATCTACTATTCTCATCATTTCATCTCACCACAAATATGATTTTAGTACATCAGTATATACATTCAAGTATATAATTTCTTTCCCCATATTTAAAAAAAAGTAACCATCATTTGTATAGTCTTTTCCCTTCTCCATAGTGGAATACATGTGCTAATTTTAAGGATTTTAGAAGTGACCAGCACTTTTCTTCCAGTGCCCTATTGATTCAACCTTTAAGTAGTATATCGATATACTTTATTTTCCCTCTAAAAATGCTCTGGAAAAGCAAACTTTCATGGTTGAGATCATATATAAGATATCAACCTAGTATTATACTGGTACATCTTTAATGTTGGTTAATTTTTGGAAAAGAAGATCTAACACTAATTTTATTTTAGTTATTTTCTTTATAGTTGCATTAACCATTTTGCTTGTCCATCACATGGGAAGATAATTTTCTTATTTCTTTTCACATTTCTAGAAATTAACTTCAGAGGTACCTGGTATCTCATGAACTGCCATTGGAGTAATATAGCATCTGGCCATAGCCTGAAAGCCATTTTATTTCAAATGAATACACAATGAGAAATTATTACCATGCTTGAAAATATATTCCCAGATGTCACAAGAAACATAATTATATATTTCTGAACCACCTGTTCTGGGGTATGAAATTCTAACAGAACCAAAAGTATGGCAATTCACATCCTGTTAACTGACTTTATTCTTTTCTGCCATTGTTGTGTCCTTTTATTAGGTGTACAAAGCAAAGACCCACCTTAACTAGCAAACATGGATCTCACTGTGATGAAGACGATTATACACATTGCTATGGGTATCTTATCAACTTCCTTTCTCACAAAGTATCATGTGCTGCCTTCACTCATATTCAGATTCATGATGTGGTGAGTGTATATGGAGGAAGATATATAGAAGGAGTGGGGAATCTGTTGTCCTCCAGATATTATTGGACTCCAGCTCCCATCAGCCCCAGCCAGAATGGCCTATGATCAGGGACAATAGGAGTTGGAGTCCAGCAATATCTGGAGAGTCAGTTTTCCCTAATGTATGGAATGACTTCCATACTTGATCATCTACACAGTGTCTTAACTAGAACAAAGTATCTGCCTGGAGGAAGATCAGATCCAGAATTACAGAAAGCTAGCAAAGGGAAAGAGGCACAAGGACAGGGGTCCTCTGGAAGTTGTCAGACTCCAATTCCCATCAGCCCCAGCTACCATGATTAATGGTCAGGAATTATGGGAACTGTAGTCCAACAGTATCTAAAGGGTCAAAGGTTCCCCATCCCTGCAGTAGGAGCTCTGGCTCTGGATAAGGTTCTGGTCTCCTGCTGGGAGGAAGGGTGGGATATAAATCAAATAATAAATAAATAAATAAGTATCCAGATGGAAGGCTATACATGAACTCCCAAAAGGACAAGATACTAAATTCCAAAAACCAACAAACAGGCCTCCAAGACTGCCTCTTTAAGGATTGTGTACATACCATACATTTCAAGCACATTTAAAAGAACATGGTTTTCCCCAAAGAATCCTGGGAACTATACTGTAGTTTATCCCTCCCAGAGATACAATTCCCAGCACCCTTTACATACTACAATTCCCAGGATACTTTGGGAAGTCATGTACTTTAAATGTACTTGAAATGTATGGTGTGTACTAGGGATGGGAGAGAAATTTGATTCAGTTTGCATTTAAAGGCGAATTTACCTAACTTGCACTTTCAGTACCAATATGTAGATCAAAACACAGCTATCTTTCAAAATCACCACCTATCTGAATTTTGCAATGCAGTTCTCCAGTCAAGTAATATGTACAAAAATACATATGCTAAAGTGTGCACAAATATGCATATATTAGTGAAAATAACAGATACATTATATTAGGGGAAATTGCTTTGCAGAAGTGTATATTAGGCAAAGTTGTATATAACATATAGAAGGAGAAATTCTCACAAAAATGCTGACACATTTTCAGGAGAACTTATTAAAAAATTGCAATAAGAGTCATATTTACCTATCTTAATCTGCTGTTTGATGGGAGGGAGGAATGGTAAAATTCTTTTTAAAAAATAGCAATGCCCCCAGAGGCCCCTTTAACTATTAATAGCACAACCACACATTCCACCCACCCACCGACCCACCCAAAAAATGCAGCCATGATAAGGATGTCTTGCACAACACTTCCATATTTATTTCTTTTGTAAAAGCCTCATGTATATACTGTGATTACAGACCCTGAGATAATCCCCTAGAATAGATTTACTGTGTAGAGATTTTGAGAGAACAGCTCCTCCACACTGGGTTGTTGACATTTGGGTGTGCCTTCAGTACTGAGCCACTGATAGAAATAAGTGTCTATCATTTGAAATTGGGGGCCACCAGAAACAAAATGGCTACATTCTGCTCGGATGAGGAACCAACCAAAGTAAGGGTGTGGTGACAGAGTCTGCCCAGTGAAACATCACCACACAAATGACAAACTATCCCCCCGCCAATGCCCTAACAAACTTGCACTGCAGCAGTGACTGCAGATGTATAATCTATAATGACTTGTTTTTACCTATTGTGGCAAGAGGAAATCTGGATTAAATGTAAAAAAAAAAAGAGTACAGGCTGGCATTTTGATAAAATCATGTGGGTTCTGCAAAAAGAAATTGCATGCACAAATAGCACTGATTCCACAGAATATTTCTGTCTAGAAGTACCCTTAGGGTGGTATTCAATTGTAGCCTTACTCAGAGCAGACCCACAGAAGTGAATAGATATAACTAACTTAAGTTCATTCCTTTCAACAGGTCTAAGTTCTACTCTGGGTAGGACTTAGTTGAATACAATCCTTAGTGTATAGCAGCAAAAACAACTAACAGTATCTTGTAGCAAAGTCTAACAATGACCCTGCTAGTCTTTAAGATACCCTAAGACTCAAAGAAGTTTGCTGTCAGACAGACCTAACTCTGAAACCGGCACAATCAGACCCTGATGGCTGAAGAGACTTCAGGTCCTTGCAGGGCTGGATTAAGACATGCTGAACCCTTAACTGGGTGAAGTTCAAGAGGCCCCATAGCTTTCCCCCCAAAATGTGCATTATATTGAAAGACAGGAAAATGAAATGGAAATAGTAAATTTTTATATTTGTATATATACACAGGTGATACAACTAAAACTAACAATCTAACTAAAACTTATTTCTATTTGCATATGAAATACCTTTAAATGAAAATACTTTAAGATTTCTTACTTAGCATATGCGAAAATATATTATAGCCATTTCTGACCAGATTTATAAACACAACATGAGAAATAATTGTGTAGCCATTAAGTATATTTTTGTCATATCAAAACAGTAGTGGGTTGTTGTAATAAATCCTATAACTACTCAGATTAGACCCATTTAAATGACCAGACATGATTAAGTTGGTCCATTCATTTCAGTGGATCTACTCTGCGCAGGACTACCATTGGATACAACCCGATGTCTGTTTTAAAGTCTCTTTTCCCTGTTTCCTTTATTTTTTAACCAATTATGTAAAACTTGAAATGTAGTAATCTTTTTTTAATTAGGGGCCCCTCATCATCTGAGGCCCTAAAGTGTAGTTTACTGAGTTTATGCATAAATCTGGCACTGGGTCCTTTGAAACATGGATTGGTCACAATAAGGCTGAACAGCGGGCCAAACTCATCCTAACATTTTTGAGGCTCAAAAGGTACAACAGGGCAAGCCTGGGAACCAACCAGGAAGCTATTGCAGAGATATAGCATGCAAGCACAGGGGAACAACCAAGCAGCTTTCCACAGACAAACACTCTCCAGACTGAGAGAGTGTAGCAGATTTAGGACCTAGGTAGCAGGCAGTGTCATGGGATTGGCTGTCTGGGATCACGTGACCAGGCCCAGGTATTCACACTTGAGCTTCCTGCAGTTTTTCTGTTGTTTAATCTTTTATCTCAGAAAAATCTAATTGGTTTGTGGATTAGGCTGAATTATAGCTATTTCCCTTGTGGTGGGTAAATACCCAGACCAGTCAGCACTAGAGCTTGACAAATCTCTACAACCCTGATGTTAACTGAAAGAATTTTCCTGTGCACTTGTCTGCTCATTTTGCTTCTCTTTATACTTTTAGGTGCAAACGTCAGAAAAGGGGTGTAAAAGTGGAATACATTGATCACGAGGGCTATAGATTTAGTTACTTCTCCCGAGGGAAGCCTGGATCTCGGCCATCCATTCTGATGCTGCATGGGTTCTCACTCAACAAAGACATATGGTTAAATACAATCAAAGTAGGTTTCTAGCTTTTATTCAGACAACATCCTGCGTATGCCCACTAAACCTATTCAGTCTGCAGAAATTGCACTTCCACAATTGCCATTCTGCACTTTTAGTGTGGCAGCACTCTGGAATTCCCTGCCTACTGACTTTAGGCATGTGCCTTTGTTGTATTGTTTTTGGTGCTATTTGTTTAGCCAGGCCTCGCCAATATGTAAAGTTGACATATTTTATTATGTAATCTTATTTGATAATGTATATTTTTTATTTATATTTTGAATATTTGAGGGAGCTAACTTTTAACTCTGACTTTTATCAATAAATGTATATTTTGTTTTATGCAAATTGTTTAGAGTTTTTATGATTAAGTAGTATACAGATTGCTAAATAAACAAGCACAAGCGTCCACACATACACCCAGCGCTACTTCCACACCATTCATTTAAAGCACTCTTATACCACTTTAAAAGTCATGTCTTCCCCCAAATAATTGTGAGAACTGTTGTTTGTGAAGGGTCTCCTAACAATCTCAGCACCCTTAGCAAATGACAGTTCCCAGGATTCTTTGGGGGGAAGCCATGACTATTAAAATGATATAAGACTGCTTTAAATGTATGGTGTGGATGTGACTATAAACACTTGCACTTGCACTGTAGACCAGGCAGCAGTGGTGTAGTGACAAATCCAGAAGTGCAGGCTCCCTTCATGACAGTCACACCATGCCCCCTCACAGGCATGCTCCCTCACTTGCTTACTGTCCATTATAATTTCCTCAGTCCTTCCCACTTGCACCTTCTTCCACAACAACAGATGTCCCTAGAGGTCAATCAGCATGAAAGGGAAATGTGTTAGAGTGTGTTAGCTACTGAGAAGAATCCCCTCAGTGGCTGACTCACTTCCTTTCACTCTGATTGGCTCCAATCAGCAGGAAAGGACAAGGAACCATGTTAGAAGATTCTTCTCAGTCACTAACATACCCCTTTTCATGCTGATTGGTGTGTAGGATGCTGGAGAAATAGAGACCCAGCTGGGACCCTGCTCCCAAAAAAATAAGGGGTCTAAGACCCCTCTGAGACCACAGACCACTATACCCCTGCCATTCAGGGCTGGTCTAAGACATTTTCATGCCCATGAGGCAAATCTACTGTGTTGTTACATAGGTCCTCGTGCATTTAAATGGGCATTAACAAGAGAAATTTCCACTGCATTGTGTGCCCTCTATCTATCTCCCGTTCAGCTGTCTGAAATGCCAGACTCATCCTGTATCTGGGTAGAGCCACTTCTGTGTCAAGGATTAATAATTCAGTCTAATAAGGAGCTGCCCACCCCTGCCCCACTCTGAAACTGCTCCACTTTTCCTTTTTTGGAGCTGAGAGTAAGCCACATACAGCTACAGGTGGCATAACGTGGGCAGTCTGGTGCTTAAATGACAAGGCTAACATTATTTGCATAATTTGTCACTGGCTGGCATATACTGGGTGGTATCCAAGGCTCTTGTTCCATTAGTGAAAAGATTTGCACTTGTGCAATGGAATCCCCCCTCCTCCCCTTAGACCTGCCCCAAATCTGCTCTGGGGGGCTTGAGGGGGGGAACCCAGAACACATTTAGGGACGCATGGGGAGAAGAGGGAGGAAAGTTCTGTTGCTCAAGTGTAAATCCTTGCTATAACCAGGGGTGTAGTTGTCCAGGGTCTCGGGGGATCTTAGACCCTTTACTTTTTTAGGAGAAGGGGCCCGACATCCACAGCATGAAAGGGGAGTGTCTTGGCTACTGAGAAGAATCTTCTAACATGCTTCCTTGACCTTTCCTGCTGATTGGAGCCAATCAGAGTGAAAGGAGGTGAGTCAGCCACTGGGAAGAGTAGCTAACTGTCAGGCCCCCTACTCTGGGTATGGTCTCGTAATGGATCTCTCACACTGGGCCCAGCACAGGTCTCTCACAATTCCACTACTAGGCGCCACCACCTGACACTCTGTAATGCAATACTGCCCTGAGACTGTGCCTTAGTCTCCTCCACAGATTGCTACGTAGTGTCTGGGTGCGCTTACAAGCCACAACCCCCCTGTATCTTTCTGCCTTTAAAGATTACAGCCCTGGATTGCTTTGGATACCTGCTGCTGTTACACTATCCCTTCACAGCTGCCACCATTGATACTGTTCCCAGCTTTGGTATTTGCTCTGCCTATCCTTTGGGTCTGTAATATCCCAGCCAAGGATCAGGTGTGTTGTTAAACCAAAACGATTTATTTATTAACACAAGGAATAAACAGGATTACTTTAAGTTCAGTCAACATGTGTGTGGTTACATAGTTTTCTCTTTATATCTCTTAGTCCTAAAACCTGCCTCACTACCCACCTAAACTCAAATCCACCCCTCCAAAACAGAACCAACAACAACCTCTCCAACTGTCATTCTCTCATTTATACCTTCAACCACCCAGATGCTCAGCCAATCACCACTCAGCATTCCTGAACATTCCAACACATGTACTCCCCTCTCCCACTCACTTTACTTACCATATTTACCCTACAAAACTGACACTTACCATAATTACCGTACAACATTTACCGAGGCATCACACTAACACTATCCCCTTTCATGCTTATTGGCTCCTAGGGATGTCTATTGTGGGAGAAAGCATTAACAAAGATCTCATTCACTACCCTGCAGCAAAAAAGGGGAGGGGGCGTGGCTATATCTAACATGAAGGGACCCTGCAGTTCTGAATTTGCTACTACACTGCTGGGTATAAAGGAACTTAAAGGTGACTTTGGGTACAAGCCACTGCACTCTATTGCATTTTATTTTGTATTGTGGTTTTAACTTTGTTTTAAGCTTGCATTTTTTTTGTTACCCTGGACTTTTATTTATTGAAAAGCTTGATATTTCAAAAATTTATAAGCAGTGTACAATGTAAAAACAAACATAAGAATTGCGATGGTGACGATGATATGGTGGTAGAGCAACCATCAGTGATATATTTAATCACAAATGCAGTAGCTCTGTGCCAAACAGTACAGCAATAAAACCTGATGACTTAGAGACAAGGGGAGTGGGGGGAAGGAGGTGTCTCTGTACCCTCTATACTTGGGGTGGGGGCTGCCCGGGAATGCAGGAAAATGCTGCTTGATAAAAGAAAAGCAAAAAGGAAGCAGATGGTCTGACAGGACTAAGCATGCTCATTGCCCTCCAGAAGGCATGGAATAGAGAAAGCCGTTGAGGGCCAGTTGGTTTTATTTTATCTATTGCATTTATATGTTGCCTTTCTGCCAAGGCACTTAAGGCAGTTTTACAATTTTAAAATACAGTTTTGGGTTACATCCAACTTAGTTCTATTCAGAATAGACCTGTTGAAACTAATGAACCTTAGTCATGTCCAATAACTTCAATGGGTCTTTTCTGAGTACCGGAAGTGTCCTCATGGTGACGAAGTTGAACCATTGACTCGCATCTTGTTTGTATGCAATTTTTATAGGGAGGATTGCGATAGACTACTTGGCCCAATTATGAGGAACTTTCCTGGCAGGCCATTGGTCTGTTTTTTTAAATATTTCCTAGCTGATTTTAATAAGTCTACAACAGAGACAGTGGCTAAGTTCCTCTTCTCTGCTCAAAGGAGTCGCAAGAGGATTCTTCTCTCTTAACTGCTGTTTCTTTTATGATGTACTTTTATATTTCTGTATCTTAACTATTCTGATGTTTTTTATTGACTATTTTATTTGAATGGGTCTGTGACCGTATATTAATAAACTAACTAACTCTGAGTAGGGTTAGTGTTAGATATGACCCATAAAATATAGCCCAACAGAATCCTCTCAGATTGACTAATAGTCTTTTCAGAAAATAATGGTCTGAGCTGCCTGCCCTGGGCTTCCCTCGCTTCTGTCCTCCCTCAGGTCACCCCGGGGTCTTTCTTCTTAAACAGTCTCAGGCAGTGCCAGCTGGTGACTCCAGGTCAGCGAGGTAGTGGAATCTGTGCCAGGTTTTAGTCCGAATTTTCAAGGAGCTCTCCAAGGTGCTTCAAGGGGTGAAATGGCTTATTCAAAGGTCTAACATCATAACCACACCACCCTTTGACAATGAAGTGCTCTTGTTATCACTGTTTGGATTCCTTGGTTTCATGACTGATGCCATATTTTCACAGCTCTTTCCTCAGGACCTCCACTTGGTTTGCCTTGACATGCCTGGTCATGGCAAAACCACTCGTTTGCTGGGAGAAAGTTACACAGCGGCGGCTCAGGCTGAAAGGATACACCAGGTGAGGCCTTCATCTTAGATGCATTATATCGTGAAAGCTAGCAAGTGAGTGATTGTGGTGCAAATGCTTCCCCCCACCCAAGACTTTTACTGATTAGTGACGTGTAGAAATTGTCGTTTTTCTTTAATTGGCGTAAATGGGCTGTTAAGAGGAAACCAGCTGCCCATTTTTACAATCACTGGCTCATCACTGTGTGTGTGTGAGAGAGTGTATCATATCTTACTGCCACAGAGTCCAACTTACATTATTTTTGTTCCATTATTATCCCTAGTTAAACAAGTCTGGCACATTTTGGAAGCACTACCAAACCTAAAACACTTCTTATCAGAGATTATAATTTTATTTTCCTTATTTTTATTGACTAGTTACATTTCTGTTCCATCATTCCTTCAGCCGGATCCCAGGGCAGGCTTCGTATTCTCCTTTTCTTCCATGCTGTAACTCAAGATGGCATAATTAGCATTGCCAGGCAGTCTCCCATCCAGGCACTGACCAGCTCCAGACCTGCTTAGCTTCAAGCAAGGTTGCTTCATCATATGCTGTTTTTAGGATATGTCCTGGGATGAAATTGTATGACCATGGGTGTGTGCCTAATGATGGTTCCATCATATCCCCATTGCTAGAAATGCTTTATTTATTTCATTTATATCCCACCTTTCCTTCATATCCCCCTCATTGATTGATTGATTGATTGATATCCTGCCCTTCCTCCCAGTAGGAGCCCAGGGTGGCATTTCATCCACCCAAGCCTGTGAGGTAGGTTAGGCTGAAACATAGTGACTGGCCTGAGGTCATTTAGCAAGCTTCATGGCTGAGCAGAGTTTTGAATATGCATCTTCCTGATCCTAGTCTGAGTTCTTCTTCAGATACTCCACCCTCCTTCCCTGCCCCCCATTTCCAAAACAGAGTTATTTTCTCTCTCTCTCATACACACACACACACACACACACACACACACACACACACACACACACTAATATGGCACCTCTGCACAATCTGCATTGACTTTCCTTCTCAAAGACATAAGCACAACAGATGCAGGAAATCCCAGGCAATCTGCTTGTTGTTGTTATATGCCTTCAAGTCGATTTCAACGTATGGCGACCCTGTGAATCAGCTACCTCCAAGAGCATCTGTTATAAACTACCCTGTTCAGATCTTGTAAGTTCAGGTCTGTGGCTTCCTTTATGGAATCAATCCATCTCTTGTTTGGCCTTCCTCTTTTTCTACTCCATTCTGTTTTTCCCAGCATTATTGTCTTTTCTAATGAATCCTGTCTTCTCATGATATGTCCAAAGTATGATAACCTCAGTTTCATCATTTTAGCTTCTAGTGATAGTTCTGGTTTAATTTATTCTAACACCCAATTATCTGTCTTTTTCTCAGTCCATGGTATGCACAAAGCTCTCCTCCAACAACACCTTTCAAATGATTTGATTTTTCTCTTAACCACTTTTTTCACTGTCCAACTTTCACATCCATACATAGAGATCAGAAATACCATGGTCTGAATGATCCTGACTTTAATGTTCAGTGATACATCTTTGCATCTGAGGACCTTTTCTAGTTCTCTCACTGCTGCCCTCCCCAGTCCTAGCTTTCTTCTAATTTCTTGACTATTGTCTCCATCTTGGTTAATGACTGTGGCAAGGTACTGATAATCCTTGACAAGTTCAATGTCTTCATTGTCAGCTTTAAAGTTACATAAATCTTCTGTTGTCATTACTTTAGTCTTCTTGACATTCAGCTGAAGTCCTGCTTTTGTGGTTTCCTCTTTAACTTTCATCAGCATTCGTTTCAAATCATTACTGGCTTCTACTAGTAGTATGTTATAGTCTGCACATCTTAAATTATTGATATTTCTCCCTGCAATTTTCATACCTCCTTCATATTGGTCCAATCCCGCTTTCTGCATGATATATTCTGCATATAGATTAAACAAATAAGGTGAACCCTGGCAAGGCAAAACACAGAAGTGATGGGTGCAGAATCACAAATACCAGGAGGAACCTGCACAGCATTCTGAACAGAGGAGGAGAATATGGAGCAGAAGAGAGAAGGAATTTGGGTCTCAGGAAATCCTGGGCCAAGCATGAATATGGGTCTTTGCGAATTATCTACATGGCATCAAAGGGCAGCAACACATTGGACACCATCATAGGAGCTTTGCCTGGGACAGAGCATGATGGACATAAAAGATCTTTTGATGTGATCGAGCACTGTTGGAGGCACTATGCCTCTGAATACCAGTTGCTGAGAATGGCAAGTGAGGAGTGTGGCTCGTGGGCTCAGGTCCTGCTTATGGGCTTTCCTATAGGCATTTGGTTGGCCTCTGTGAGAACAGAATGTTGGACTAGATAGGCCACTGGCCTGATCCAGCAAGGCTCTTCTCATGTTCTTAAAGCAACTCTTATATTTATGTGTGTTAACTGGAAGATGCCATTGCAGAAACGGGGATCTTCCTTAGAAAATGTCCTAAATCAGTATTAGGAGCTGTAAGATGTTACACCGTAAAGGGGACCAGGATTCCTGAAAGATTGTCTTGCCCCTTTTATACCCAGTTGATCACTACGTTCTGCAGGTGAGGGCCTCCTGCAGATACCATCTTATCAGGAGGTCCTTTCCGGACAACATAGGAAGCGAACCGTTAGCGTAGTGGCACCTGCCCTTTGGAATTCCTTCCCCTTAAATATTAGACAGGTGCCATCTGTGTTATCTTTTCGGCACCTACTGAAGACCTTCCTCTTTCAAAAAGCCTTTTAAGTAGAGACCATATCCCAGTCTGTGTCTGTGTTGGAATTGCTTTTTAAGATGTTTTTAAAGCTTTTTTAGAAAGAGGTTTTGAAAGATATTTTGTTTTAATATATTTTATGTCTGTTCTTAAGATGTTTTAGAGTGTTGTTAGTGTTTTTGTTTGCTGCCCTGAGCTCCTACTGGGAGGAAGGGTGGGATATAAATTTAACAAATAAATAACAAATAAAATAAAAGGAATACATGCTTTATGCATCTCCAAAGGCACCCTCTAGGGCAGAGATAGTGCCATCCATGTTTTAGATTTCCAACTCCCGTCAACCCCAAACAGCTTGACCAGTGGTTAAGGATAATGGGAGTTGTAGTCCAACATTGTCTGGTGGACCATAGGTTGACAGAGTGTTCTAAATCATGCAGGAAATCTCCAGAAGTAGAAAAAAGTCACCTCTGCAGAAGTTACAGCTGAATTTGTGAGCAACAACTGGAGAGAGTGTGTGTGTATGTTGGTACTTATGTGAGAAGTTATCCTGAGAAGACCTGTGTGAAGTGTTATTCATTTATTATTACATTTATATCCTATCTTTCCCCCAAGGAGCTCAAGGTGGTGTACATGATTCTCCCCCCTCCCCATTTTATCCTCACAACAATCATGTGAGGTAGACTAAGAAGCAGTGACTGGCCCGAGGTCACCCAGTGGGATTGATGGCTGAGTGGGGATTTGAACCCTAGTTTCCCAGGCCCTAGTCCAGCACTCTAACCACTACACTACACTGACATAAGAAAGAGAGGCAAGGCCTGACTTTGGGTGTTGAGTAGTTGACAAGTGAAACACCTGGCCTTTTCACAAACTGGGGAAAAAATTGCCTGGCAGAGTAGGCTACCAAGCTACATAGAAATATATAACACAATTTCTGTTCATTCATGCTTCTGGTTTCAGTTTGTTGAGGGCACTGGCCTGAACAAAAAGCCATTCCACCTTGTTGGCATGTCCATGGGCGGAATGGTTGCTGGCGTTTATGCTGCTCAGTATCCATCAGAGATTTGCTGCTTGTCCCTCCTTTGTCCAGCTGGTGAGTACTGAAATTCCAGTCTTTCAAGGGAACTCCTAAAGGTGTTTCTCTCCTGCTGAAGCAGCCAGGATATCTGACCCAATTTTCCAAGTTATAGCAACAGGAATGTGGTGTCTGGGATAAGAAAGACAAGGGATGATGATAATGACTGAATTATCATTTTATATTTATTTATTTATGTAGAGAATTTATATACGGCTTTATTACAATAGTCTCCAACGGGTGTATAGAAGACTCAACCCAATGGAACTAAAAAGAGTTAAAATCAGAATTCAGTTAAAAAGCCTGCTGGCATAAAAATGTCTTCAGTAGGCACCAGAGGTTCAACAGGGAGGGGGCTTGCTAGAAGTTCACCTGGAAAGGCATTCCATAAAATTGGGCCCACAGTTCTGAACTCACGGCTCCTGGTGGATATGAACCGTGCATTCAAGCCCACTAATAGTGACTTCCCCAAAGACCTCAGCGGTCAAGCAGTGATCAGGTGGCCCCTGAGGTATCCTGGACCCAGGTTATTGAGGACCTTGTACATTATTACAAGAACTTTGAACCTGGCCCAATAGTGTATAGGTGGCATATAATCAGCTGGATAGGAGTTAAAGGTAGTAGATAACTGATATATGGAATAACAGCATCTTAAACAGGCTCCAGCACTTCCTCTCCTGACCCAGCCTCAACGTTTCACCTTTGAGCTAGATCCAGCTTTTGCTGGTCACCAGCAAACGACATGGAATGCAAGGATCTGGCCACACGCTTCATGCATCGAACAAAATGGAGTCTAGACCACAAAAACTTAGGCTGGTATCCAACTGAGTCCAACTTAGAGCAGACCCATTGAAATTAATGGACCTAAGGTAGTCATGTTGATAATTTCAATGGATCTACTCTAAGTAAGACTAGCATTGGGTACAACCCTTAATTAGTAAGAAATTGAGGGACTGCAAGACCAGCGGTGTAGTTGTCAGGGGTTGTAGACTTGTTACATTTTTGGGAACAGGATTCCATCCAGGTCCCTATATATAAGCCAATCAGCATGAAAAGGGAGCTTATTAGCCACTGAGAAGAGTCCTTGTCCTTTCATGCCAATTGGAGCAATCAGAGTGAAAGAAGGTGAGTCAGCCACTGAGAAGACTCTTCTTAGTAGCTAACACATAGCCTCCCTTTTCATGCTGTTTGCTCCTAGGAATGTCGGTAGTAGTGGAGTGTGGACTCGTGAGACAACAGGGAGGGCAAGAGAGACAATGGAAAGTGGAAAAGGGAGTGTGGCTGTGGTGTGTGTGGCATGACTATCATGAAGGGCCCTGCACTTCTGAATTTGCCACTTCACTACTATGCAGGACTCACAGTTGGATGCAATAAAAATAGCACAGCTACCCTTCTGGATCTAGAGACAGGTGGATCAGTCTGCTTCCCGTCCACAGAAATTCTGCATGTGTTCATTCATAAATCTGTTCTGTTTCCTCATTAATCTGTTTTTTTAATTTGCACAAAAAATTGTGTTTAAACAACAGTTTCTTACAAAGTATTCATCGAAACATATTGTGACTTGAAATATCTATATGCATTTTGCTAAATATACTCCAGGGGGAAGTGGCACAGAAGCTGAAGAGAAAATGGGGTATTTGTGAAAATTCACGCCCTCTACCCCTCATAGAAGCCTCCACTAGCTCAGTCTTCTCCAGCTGGTGGCCCTCTGATGTTTTGGACAAGCCCAGCCAACACAGCCAATGATCAGGGATAAAAACTTCACCAGATTGAGGGAGGCAATGCTAGCTCAAAGAGCTTTCCATGAAAGAAAGACACAGCTGGATACAACCCATCATTTTCACTTTTTATTGTTTAGGTTTTATTTCTTATGTGTTGTTGTAAAGCCACCTCAGGAACCAAGGTGGAGAGATGACATGGATTATTATTACCAGGAACAAGGTCTTTTTGGCAACAGGACCCTTCTCAGAGCTTGGAAAAGTTATTTTTTTTGAACTACAACTCCCATCAGCCCAATCCAGTGGCCATGCTGGCTGGGGCTGATGGGAGTTGTAGTTTAAAAAAAGTAACTTTTCCAAGCTCTAACCCTTCTTATAGAACACTTTTCCCAGAGAAGCCCGGCTGGTGTCTTTTTTATTTGCCCAGTCTTTTAATAGGCACACAATCCTGATTTTATGTCTTGAACTTTTTTTTAATGGGGGAGGGTGGGCGTTATTTGCCATTTGTTTTCATAGTTGACTTTACTAGCTGATGCTTTTAATTCTGCTTTTTAAAAAATTTGTTCAAATGGGGTTGCGTCTTGAGTGACTTTGCTTGCCTACCGGTTTGGACATTTTGTATTCTCTCCAAACTCTTAGGTCTAAAGTATCCAACAGAAAACCAGTTCTTCAAGCATTTAAAAGAGCTGGTTCAGTCCAAGAACCCCGACAACACTACTCTTGTTCCAGTGAATGAAAAGCAGGGGAAATACTTACTCAAACTTTGCTTGCATCGTCCCAACATAGTAAATACACAGGTGAAGAAACTGCACTCCAAAGAACACCTGTTCTTCTACAATCATATCCCATATCTATGAAAGCCTCTCTCTTCCCCCTCCCCGCTTCCCAACATTGCTTTGCTGGCCTTGGCACAAAAGGCAAACATTGAAATCTGAGAAGTGCGTAGTTAAACTCAGTGTTTTTTTTTCTTTTTGGTAGAAGTGAGGTGCCTGTACTCACACCTTGATAAAAATGCTGTGGGTGCCAGCACAAAAAGTTTGCAGCTGAAATGAGGTGCCAGTACTCTAAACCAGTAAGCCCCATAACAAAAAAAGCCCTGGTTAAACTATGGAATTTGCTTCCGCAAGAGATAGTGATGGCGTCCCACTAGAATGGCTTTAAGAGAAAATTGGGGCTCATTGATACATGCATATAATCTATAATGCAAGTCCCTTGTGTCTCCATCAATTGACCCTCATCCACATAATGTTCTCTTCCAATTGCTGCCTTCCCACACTTTCCTTTCCTTTGATATAGAGTTTCCGATACCAGTTATACACCAAAAAGGAGAGAAACAGAGATTACAAACAGTTGCTGAGGAGGGATCCTGGTTGCATTGACTCACAATTTAACCTCCTACTTCTGTTCAGTTCCCATTGGCTCTTTCACCCCTCTCCCTTCTGATCTGAGCCAATCAGCAACACATCAGGAGGAGGGAGGTGAGTTTGTAAACAAAAAAGGGGAAGCCTATAAGTATGGATGAGGAAAAAGGCTGATTTAAGTGCAAAGCAATCAGGTCTGGACTACCAGCTGACAATTCCAATAAAGAAAATGTGGGTTTTTAGATGGCCTGGATGAGCCCTTGGTATCGATGGCTGCTAGCCACAATGGCTATGTTCTACCTCCAGCATCAGAGGCAGTATGCCTTTGAACCGCAGTTGCTAGAAATCACAAGTACTGAAGAATGCTGTTGTGCTCAGGTTCTGCCTGCAGACTTCCTGTGGGCATCTGGTTGGTCACTGTGAGAAAGGATGCTGGAATGGATTTGCCTTTGACATGACCCAGCAGGCTCTAGTTCTTCTGAAGAATTAGGTTATAGGGTGCGAGTTGTCTGTAGAAAATATTAGGATACTTTTCACCTAGAACTGGGAAAGAGACCTCTAGTGGCCTTTCCTGAAATAGTGATTACACCAATGATTAATAGTCTGACAGCAAAAAACCAGGACTGAACAGGTAAATGCAGGAATGAACCACCACCACACTGGCTGCTCTGTTTTGACAGCCATTTTGCTAACTCACAAATGACACTACTATTTAGCTATAAAGTCGCAAGGCTGGAACAGATCTGAGACTAGTTTAATTTCATTGGCCTCTATAGCACTATTTTATAACAGTATTTTTATTAGCTTTCATTTTAAAAACAATTTTACAAATACAATTTAAAGTAACAAAAATTAACACAACAAGAATTAAAGTAACTGATTACAAGATTTTAGTTTAACCTGAAATGAACTTAAATGTAATTCTTCCATCCACATACCTGTTTGCTACCAATATACTGCAAATAGAAAAATGAGGGTCCATTGTGTAAATACCAAACATTGGGGTTTGTCAGCAAGTGTAAGGCTTTGTGTAAACTAAAAAAGAATTCCATGTTAGAAAGAAGTCACCAGCATTATGAGACCCATTTTTCCTGTGATGTAAGAATTTCTCCATGAGAAGCTGACACACTTTATACAACCACTTTGTACAGCCAGATTGACATCAGCAACTGGCATTCTATGCAAATGCCAGTGCACCAGCAGGGCTCATGGGTAATAGCTGATCTATGCCCCCCCCAATATGTTTTCTAATGCCAGGCCACCATTGTAATTTCCTAAAATGCCCCCAATGTACTATCTCCCTGGGATATTGTGGAAAATTAAAATGGCAGCCCCTAGTAGGAATCTGGGAGCTGCCGTTTTAATTTCCCACAATCTCCCAGAGTCATGTCACATGGAGGGCAGTGTGAGAAATGAAAACGGCAGCACAGTGGCTCCACGTGAACCAGCAGTCTTCAGAATGCTACTGGGTACTGTCACTACTGCCACGCAGCTGCTTCCTGGCAAGCCCACCAGGGAGCCTCATCAGTTGGGGGGGGGCAGCAAAAAATAGTTTGCCAAAGGCCTCTGTCAAACCTGGAGCCCGTTGGTTCATTGATTAAATTTTACCACTTACCCTTTTTTTTTTTTCTTTTTCTATGGCCAAGTAAAAATCCTGTTGCTGCCACAGAAATGTGGGCACCAGTAATGTGACCGGTGGGTGCGCCAACAGCAAAGTTAGTGGGCATGGTCCTGCTGCCTCATCTGTGTTCATTGAACAAATGCTGGGGGACAGAGGCTTCTGAGCAGGGCTACTACTGTATACAGTATACAAGACCTTTCTACTGAGTTGTCCAGTGCAATGCTTAGGTCTCTACTAGGTATTACATCCCTCTCAGAAATAAAGGCCAGTCCCAGAAATAAAGAATTTAGGATTCATCTGCACCATACATTTAAAACAGTATCATACCACTTTCAACAGTCAAGTCTCCTCCCAAAGAATCCTGGGAACTGTAGTTTGTTGAGGGTGCTGAGAGGTGTTAGGAGACCCCTTTCCCCCTCACAGAGCTATAGTTCTCTGAGTAGTCTAACAATCAACGTCTAGCTGTACCTCTGTGAGGGGAATAGGGGTCCTCTCTGCACCCTTAACAAACTACAGCTCCCAGGATCCTTTGGGGAAAGCAATGACTGTTTAAAGTGGTATAATACTGCTTTAAAGTTATAGTGCATATGGAGCCTTAGAGCATACACACTTCATATTGCAAATGGCTAGTTTTCAATCTTGCCTTTAACCAACAAACTTAATCACACATCTGAGTCTTATGAGGATCTCATCTCACATTTGCTAGTAACTACCGCTATTCTCCCTTGATTGTGGTGTTTCTTTGGCTATAAAATGTTCGGGGGACAGAAGAGAAAGAAGCCTTCATATACATAGAAGTAACTTTGAGCCCGACATTACAAAAATCTTCTTCAAGGGTACCCTACAGTTATTTTCTTAAGGGCATTATAAACTATTCATTAGAACATATAGCTGAAGATTATCACCATCTTTTGCTTTTCATATGTTTTCTTTAATAATATGTTAACCCTTTTTAAAAAAAAAATGTTTTTAAAGCTTTTTTAAAAAAAATAAAGTTGTTTGTTTTAATTTATGTTAGGGTTTTTTATGATATTTTAAAGTGTTTTTAGTGTTTCTGTTTGCTGCCCTGGGCTCCAGCTGGGAGGAAGGATGGGATATACATCAAATAATAAATCAAATAAATAAATAAATATTCACATATAGTAACAAAAAAAGGAACAATTTGTACTTAGCATATTGATATGCCTTCTAAATTCTCTTTAAATGTCAATATGCAAAGTCCCCCCGCCCCTCCCCAGTCTGGGGATTACATAGCCAGAGAGTCTGATATATTGCCACCTGCTGCCTTCAGAAAGGAACTGCATCCTGCTCCATGTCTGGAGGCTGACTGGCTTCACTGTCTCCCCCTCTGATTCATATCTTGTTTTCAACCCATAGATCCTGAAGGGCTATCTTGATGATCGGAGCCCACATAAGATGTTTTTCATAACATGTAAGTACAGGAGCCAGCTATGGAAACTGTCTGAGTCGCTTCATACATTAGAAGGAGAGACAAACCCAAGTTTAGCAGCGAGAGACCACTCAACAGCTCTCTGACGAGTATATCTGTATGAATACGTTCGTTGCATTAACACACTGCAGTTTTAGCAGTACAACCGAAGAACAGAAAATAATGTGCTAAAACATCTTGGGACAGGATCATGTTTCCAAAAGATTCTAAAGGAACATTGGAAGCTGCCTTATCCCAAGTCGGATCATTGGTCTATCCAGCTCACTGTTGCCTGCACTGACTGGCAACGGTTCTCTAGGGTTTCAGACTGAGGACTCTATTATCCCTACCTGGAGATGCCTAGGAGTGAACCTGGGACCTTATAGATAGCAGGGAATGCACCTGGGAACTTACACACCTACCACTGAGCTATAATGCTTTTCCCAAACCAATGAGAGATCCCAGAGACATGCTTATTTACAAACAAGAAAAATCATCAGGTGCTCATGCAGATTGTTGCACCTACCTGAAGCCTTCCACAATGTGGTTCCCTCCAAATGTTTTGAATTATGACTCCCGTCATCCTTGACCATTGGCCATGCTGGCTGGGGTTGATGGGAGTTGGGAGACCAACAATGTCTGCAAGGCACTAGGTTGGGGGAAACTGCTGGAGAGAGTTGTAATGTCACCGTTTCCAGTTTTGCTAAGGTGCCTTGTAGACATACCTCCAGCTATAGAAGAATTGCTTCTCCATGACTCAGGGCACATTCACACTATGCATATAAAACACATGGCTTTCCCCCAGAGAATCCTGGGAACTGTAGTTTATCCTTACCACAGAACGACAGTTCCCAGCAGGGCCGGCTCCAGGAATGCCGGGGCCCCTGGGCATCAGCCTGCCCCGGGCCCCTCCGCTCCCCTTCCGCGATCCGTGGCAGGAGCTGTGCTACAGATCGCAACACAGTCCAAAGCTTTCGAGCCACCCGCCGAGCCGCCCGCCATCCCCCCTTTCACCTACCTTGCTCTGTTGTTCTTTGCGGCTGCACGCGCTGCACACGCAGGGTTGTTGTCAAACAGATGGCAGCCGAGGTTTTCGTAAGGGACTGAAGCCTCTACCGCCATCTTGGTTGATGGCATGCAGCGTGCGCATTGCTGCCATCAACCAAGATGGCAGCAGAGGCTTCAGTCCTTTACTGAAACCTCGGCTGCCATCTTAATTGATGGCAACGCTGCACGTGCAACACGTGCAGCCACAAAGAACAGCAGAGCAAGGTAGGTGAAGCGGGGGGGATGGCGGGCATGGCAGGCGGCTCAGCGGGTGGCTCCTGCTGCGGATTGTGGAAGGGGAGCAGAGGGCCCCTCAGGAGCTCCTGTAGCTCCAGGGCCCTCGGGCCAGTGCCCAACCTGGCCACCCTTTAGAACCGGTCTTGGTTCCCAGCACCCTTACCAAACTACAGCTCCCAGGATTCTTTAGTGGAAGCCATGGGCTTTAAATGTATGGTGTGGATACAACCTCAGTCTTGCATTGCAGGGGGAGGGAGATGCATCTGAATGGCACAACCATATGGATTTTTTTCAAGAGAATCTGCACCCTCCCTCTCCGTGGCTGCTGGGCTTGACTGAGATAATGGGCTGTACCTACGTGGTTCGGCCATTCAGATGCAAACCTCACTCATACAGGACTGAATCAAAGAAAAGCAGCTCCCCTGCAAGTGGAGGCACATCCAAAGGGATGCAAACCAGGCCTTCCCCAGCCAGCAACCCCATAGTTGCAAGTTCCACATGTTGATGTACATGAGTAGCCTCTGCCCAGTGCAGACAAGCAACACACTTGACATCATCATAAACACAAATGGAGGTGATCCTGGCTTGTGTTTTAAGAAGAGCTGCAAAATGGCCACATGCCACTTACATCTGGATAGAGCATGGTGAGTGGGCTTCCAAGTTTCCCCTCTACCACCACCACCCCTCTAATAGGCTACAAAACCTTATCTTGGGACATATAGGGGTCTGCAAATCTGACCCCACTTATCTAGGAAATGAGTTCCACTCAATTCAGTGGCACTCGCTTCAGAGTACACATGGTTAGGATTACAGCTATACCTCTGAACAGCCACATTAAGGGCTAACATGGGTGCATGATTAGGATTGTGGTGCAGAGGGGAGTTTATTATTACCGCCCTAGGCTCCTTTGGGGGAAGGACAAGATAGAAATTTAATAATAGTTTTTAAATGTACACCTCTGTGTTTATTCCCATCGGGCGTAACAATAGCCTGGGGGAGGCAAGGGAACTGTGCAACAGGGAGGGCCAGTTGATGTTATTTTAAAAAACAGCAGAAGATTGTGATTACAAATCTCCCTGACATATCTAGTTACACTCTATGAATGACAGAGACAACCCTAACCCTGCTTCCTTATTGGAAAAGGTTTCTTAGACATCTCCAGTGCACAGTCCAGATACAGCCTTCATGACAACATGAACAAGATCAAGGCACCAACACAGATCATTTGGGGACGGGATGACAAGGTAAGTTGTGTGTGCGGATACTTGGGTTTAGAGAGAGGGGGGGAGAGGGGGGGAGAGGGAGAGGGAGAGAGCACTATTCATAGAATGCAAGATGTTTTGTTTCAGTGGCATTTAATTTCCAAGGTTGTTGCTGTCGGGAGCTTTAGAAAGGTAGTTGTGGAACGGGTTCAGAGGAGGGCAACTGGAGGACTGGAAACAAAGCCCTCTGAGGAGAGACTGAAAGAACTGGGCATATTTAGCCTTGAGAAGAATGAGGGGAGATATGATAGTTCTTTTCAAGAACTTGAAAGGTTACCACACAAAGGAGGGCCAGGATCTCTTCTTGATCATGCCACAGTGCAGGACACACAACAATGAGCTCAAGCTTCAGGAAGCCAGATTTTAACTGAACATCGGGGGGGGGGGGGGGACTCCTAACTGTTAAAGTGGTATGACAATGGAACCAATTACCTAGGGAGGTGGTGGACTCTCCAACACTGGAGGCATTCAAGAGGCATCTGTCGGGTATGCTTTAATTTGCATTCCTTCATGCAGCAGGGGTTGGACTCAGTGGCCTTATAGGTCCCCAACTCTATGATTCTATGAGCCCTAATACCATGCGCTAGGTTAGTGCAAAATAAAAACCTCAGTTCACACTCTTTATTATGCTGGAAAGGAACACTATCTGATGGAAGGAAGAAACCGTTGGAAAACAGTTGAGCAAATAATTGCTTTATAGCATCACAAACCTATCTGAAGTATGCATCCTACTACTACAGGCACCAATAAGTAAATACAGATAAAAACAGACATGTGCCAACCACTCACCACCATGTCAGTCTAATCAGGATTTACTGAAGGGCTGCATCCAACTAAGTTTTACTCAGAGTAGACCCACTGAAATTAATGAACCTAAGTTATTCATATCTATTAATTCAATGGGTCAGCTGTGCGTAGGACTACCATTGGAGACAACCCTAAGGCACCACAATCCCAACATCCTGGTCTGGTCTAACAGAACAGGGAATATGGATGCACTGTGGGATTTGCTATTGAAGGAACGGCATGCTAAAATTCCCTGGAGTTCAAATTTAGGAGGTGTACATAGGACAGGTCAAATACCACTTTATTCTCAGAATAAAAAAAATGTTAAAGGAACTATGTAGTGATCACTTTTATTTCTTGTCTTTTATTGTTTATTTTGCTATTATTTGTAAGTCACTTTGAGACGTTTGTGTAAAAAAGCTTAAATAACAGTCTCACAATAGAGTGGTTCTGTTAGCAGTGGTAGGATTCACCTTGGCAGCTTCTGAAGTTCAAGTAAATTTTCCACCTTCTCAGTAGTATAAGTTAATTTTATTACCATTGCTTTGTTGTAATTACTATTTTATTTTACTTTGTTCTCTGTTGTGACCCATTCACAAAATAATGACTGATTATGGGTTGAATCCAGCTAAGCCATTGTGCAAGTGGAACTTCTGTGACTGCAGGACTTCCTCTTCCCCCATGCACCCCCCTCAATCTGCTCTGGGGTTTTCCCAACCCTCTAGAGCAGGTTTGGGGGTGATGCAGGGGCAAACACTGATAGAGGAGAGGGAGAAATTCCATTGCACTTGTGCATGTCATTCCATTCACACAATGACTTAGTTGGATTCAACTGATGATGGTAATGATAAATAAATCCACAATACAGATTTATACCAAAACTCACGAGTTGCTGTCGGTGGTCACAGATGAGAGATTTCCTCCCAGTACAAACAGCTGCGCGCGCGCACACACACGCACACGCGCGCGCGCGCACACACACACGCACACGCGCGCGCGCGCGCACACACACGCGAGCCACCCCTTAAACAAATATAGTTGCAAAAAGAGGAGCCATGTATACGGCTTTTATTGACCTCAAATCGGCATTCGATCTGATTTCAAGAACAAGACTATGGGAGAAATTGTCAGATCTGAATATAGATAGGCGCTTACTATTACTTATACAGGGTCTATCTGCCAACACATATTTGCAAATTTGCTGTAATAATATGGGGCATTTAACTAATCCAATTCCTACATTTAAAGGACTAAAGCAAGGCTGTATATTGGTGCCCCTTCTGTTTAATATTTATATTAACGCAGTAGTGGAAAGCCTTGCCCCTACTTCCTCCCACTCTCCGAAATTGGCTGGTGCCTCGAGATTTTGCCTTCTTTATGCAGATGATATAACCCTCTTATCTCTAACACCGATTGGATTGAAAAGACTCCTGAGGGCATTTGCTTCTTTTTGTTTGAAGGAAGAACTTGTAATAAATTATGAGAAAACAAAGGTCCTTGTATTTACAAGGAGAAGAATACATCATGTATGGAGAATTAATAATTATTCTATAGATCAGGTTAAATCCTTCAGATATTTGGGAATCGTTTTCCAAGCAATTGGTTCCCAGCAAATGCACTTTAAATATTCATTGCTAAATGCAAAGCAAACAACTAAGGCCTTACTTTCATTCTTCTATAACAAGGGAGGCCAACTTGTTCCACCTATTATAAAAGTTTTTGTAGCAAAAGTTATTCCACAACTACTTTATGGTGCCCAACTATTCATAAGCGAGAATATCTCAAGCTTAGAATCTATTCAAAATTCATTTCTTAGAGCTATCCTTGGAGTACCTTCTTGTGTGCCTAGCTTTATATTGAGGTTAGAAGTTGGCCTTCAGTCTATTGAATCCCTTGTTTGGAAAATGAAAATATTACTATGGCTAAAATTGCTATTTAATCCGAATGGATTGGCCCCTCATGTTCTATTAGATTCCTTTCATTCTCCTTGGGTTAAATCTGTCCTTGATAAAATATCCAAACTAGGATTTTCTCTCCCAATTATTTTACAGATAGGCCTAGATTCAACAAGTACAGCAATTAAACAGCGTATTAATGACAATGATTTTCAACATCATTTAATGCAAATTAGAAACCAAAGACATAATCCTAAATTTTTCACTTTAATGATTTATTTATCGACTTTGGAATTACCTAAATATAGGAGAGCTTTTACGTTAGTTAGGTTGAATATACTTCCCTCTGCTTTGTTAATGGGTAGATATAACAAAACACCCTATTCCGAAAGACTATGCCCATGCGGAGCTGATGAGATCGAGACCAATGAACATGTGCTTTTTCGTTGTTCCTTTTATCATGACTTAAGACAGCAAATACTTGTGCCCATTTTAAAGTCATTACCCGTTAGATCAGAAAGATTTTATCCAGACTATTTGCTAGGGGATTTTTCTCCCCAGGTCACTTTTGCAGTAGCTAAATATACATCTGCTGCAATTCATTGGAGAAAGTTATGTGTCAAGTGACAGTTACTTTTTAAATATTTTAAAAATACAATTTCTGTACATATATGCAATTTTTCCTGCCGTTGTTGTTTTTATGTATAACTGGTCTTCGACTGTAATAATAAAGATTTGATTTGACCCACCCCAATTCTTTGTTGTTCAGGTCTTTGATTCTTCCGGAGCAGAAGTTTTGGCAACAGTAATTCGCAACTCCCAAGTGCATATGCTGGAGAAATGTGGACACTTCATATCACTAGAGAGACCCAAGAAATCTGCAAAACTCATCTTGGAATTCTACAATACAGTTTGTGACAAAGCAGAGAGTAAAAAGGTGGCATAACCCTTGCTAAGGAGTCCAGCAGTTGGAGTATTTAAAGGGACTTTCTACTCTTGAACGAAAAACATGGAAATGATATTGTAGATGTCTGTGTGGCTTCCCCCATTTGTTACAAAACAATTAAAAATTTGGTTCTACTCCACTTTTCATCCCTAGATTGACCTTAGGGATTTCTGAATTGTTCAAGATGATTTGTTCCCTTCTGCATATTGTACCTTGGAATTAGCTTGTCCTGATGAAATAAGCTACATGTGTAAGATTTGTAGCACAATCCTATATATGTCTATTTAGAAGTCCTATTGAGTTCACTGGGCTTAATCCCATATAAGTGTTACTGCAAGGGCCAGGAACCTAAGTCCTCCAGATGCTGAACTCCAACTCCCATCAGCATGGCCAGTGGTTAGGGATGATGGGAGTTGGCCACAGGTTCCCCATGCCCATATTACAGCCTCCAATTTTAAAACTGAATTGTCTCATTTAATGGAAAATGCTGTGTGTTTTTACTTGATGCCTGTAATTCCCCCTTCCCGAATTTCAAAAGTTGGCCACACCTCAGATTTTTACTCCTCCAGGTCACTGAAATGGACAATCTGCCAAATGTGTCTCATCTCAACATCCAGTACATGCATATTTAAGACAAAACCTGGACCATTTACGTTAGGCTGCTTCCCAGATTCAGCGGAGCTGGTGGTGCTGGAAGGACAGATCACTTGTCTTTACATCCAATACTCAATCTGTCACCAAATCCTTATTCAGTCACTTTTCATAATACATTGCAAAAATAACAGGGCTGCTATTTCTCTCCATCCCTTCAACTAAAACTCTGTTCATCTCCTGTCTTGTCTATTGGCATTCCTTGTCATATCTCAGTCCTTTCACCTCTTAACCAAACTGAGCTTCCAAAAAAATTCATTTCTCCATACTGATAGCCTGACACCCCTCCACAAATCCTTACAAGCCCACCATTTCACATTAAAAGCAGTCCATGCTTCACAAATTGGACTCTTTCTGCTCTTTTATTTACCATTATTTCTCTACTTCTAATACTCACTTACTTTTCCATCACCCTAAGATTGCTCAGAAGTCTGCCATCTCTAAAATGGCTTTGCTCATTCAGTTGTAGTGCCCCCATTTCTGGGATACCCTCCTGGATCACTCGCGTAGTGCAATCTCTCCTTTCAAATCCCCTCCAAAATGTACCTTTTCCATAAAGCTTGTCTTTTATTGTCTCTTAGTCCATGTCCTCAGGGGAAATGGAGCTTTACAGTGCAAGCCTCTCCATGCTTACTCAAAAGCAAGTTCAACTGTTTTCAATGGAGTTTACTCCCAAGTGTTTACCGGATTATAGCTTGTCGATGTAACCACATTTGTTCACATCCTCAGTTGCCCTTTCCTCCCTGTGTCATTCCTCCATTGTTACAATTTAGATTGTAAGCTTATTTGGGCAGGGACCTTTCTCTTTTGCTTACGTTGCTCTGCAAAGCACAGTGCAGAGCAGTGTTTGGCAACCTTGTGCCCTCCAGATGCTTTGTACCACAATTCCCATCAGCCCCAACCAACATGTGCCAGCTGGAGCTGATGGAAGTTGTGGTCTAAAACATCTGGAGGACACAAGGTTGGCAAAGGCTGATGCAGCGATGGCATTAAATAATGGTAATTGAGCATGAGGATGCTGCATAGAGAAAGATGGGCTACAGGGCTTGCCATGACTCAGAATTATTTGTTTCTCTCGCTATGTGTGATGAACATGCCCATTACCACTAGCACAGAGAGGGGGGCATTAGATCTTGAGGTTTAGCATCAAGCTTTAAGTCCAAAATGTGTGCTTCTCCTTTTTAGGATTGTTGGTTCATCTCTCAGCTCTTTGAATACTTAGCAGGAAGAACAGCATAGATGGCAGGACATTATCAAAAGAAATTCCTTATTAAAACATTGTGAAAGGGACCTTCTTCACCATCTCTGGAGACATTTTTGCCCTGCTGTTCCAAGAATATGAAAGCTGCAAAGTAATTATGTCAGTGTTATTCTTACGGGGCTTCAAGGGACTTGGTTAAATAGAGATTTCTTGTACAAATAATGCTGATTATCCTGGAAATTATGGTTCAACATTAATAAACTGAACTGAGCATGACTGGCTGAAATGATTAAAGAATGCTTCATCAGGAAAATGCACACAGAGTCCTTCAACTTTAGCGCTTACCTTTATTTCCCAATCAAAGCTGAAGTGGGCAGCTAACAGTGTTAACATTTTTCTCCAGCTTTACTGAACATTCCCAAGAAATTATGCAAGTCACATGAAACAATTGCCATGTTAATAATAATAAAAAAGAGTGATATGGAGGTATGATAGAGGCTTATTAAACTTTGCAGAGAGGACAGGTATACACACTTTTCTCCTGCTCATATAAATGCTACAGCTTTGGCTCTCCAAATGGTTGATTGGCATTAGGCTCAGGACAGCTATAAGTACTACTTTATGCTAAGCATAAAAAAAAAACCCTGATGGAACTCACTACCACAAGATGCAGCTACTAACTTAGATGGCTTTTAGAAAAGAATTAGATAAATGTATGGAGCATGAAGTCCATCAACAGCTATCAGTAGCTATTAGGTAGGATAACTAAATGGACCATCCATGTATATAAGAAATATTATACTTCTGAACACCAAGTACTAGGACAACCAGAGAAATGGCTAATTACCCTCATGCCCTGCTTTTAAGCTGGGCACAGTTAGAAAAGCACTGCAGGACAAAATGGGCATTTTTTCCTGAACCTGCAGGCAATTCTTGTGCTTGAATGGAGATAATGGCTTTATAAGCTGCTACTAGTGCTGTATGTCTGCCACAGTACCATGAGTGCAGAATTCCATTTCTTGAGGATCTCGGTTTTCATTTGTTAAACGTTCCTAGACCTTATGGCTGTAAATATATTGTTGAAAGCTGAAGATTTGTAGATGGCAGGGTTGTTGCTACATGGCTCCATGTCCCTCCCTTGACTAGCAAAACCAGAATTATATAAAATGAGAACATGCAAATTTATACAATTTATGCGGGTCTCAGAACTGAATTCTTTTGTCACAGGTAATTTTGGTGATTTTTTTCCCACGACAGCATACAGACACACACCCCGATTAGAACATTCTCTAACAAGAAGTCCCTTTTCTCCAGAGAAACACTCAATTCAGCCAAAACCCAGCCCTGTCAAACAGACCCAAAATAAAATAGGCTACAAGGGCTTATTACTTGTAGTGCACTTTCCCCTACATACTCCTACCTGGTGGAACAAAGGTTGCTACATTTACCAACATGTGTCTGTAACACTGGGCTCCTGGTCCTCCATTTGTTTTGTATAGAGCTGTTTAAGGGCAACAGTAAAATATTTTAAAGTGAATTCTAAATGCAGCTCAAGTGCCAAGCCAGAGCTCAAACAAATTAAGGTAAGAATTGCTTTAGTGTAATAAGAACCATATAGATCATCCTTCACAGAGGTGAAGGTAATTTCCTTTTCATTCAGCTCTGTTCTCCTTATAACAATAAGCCTTAAAGCCTTGATAAGCTCAGCTTCAAAGCTCCTGAACTGCACAACAATTGCACTATAAAAGCAGTGCTGGCAGGCATTGGAGTGACCCTGAGATTTGATGCAAAGCACTGAAGATTGTCATGGGGTGTGGGGCTTCCAGTGACCTAGGTGAGTTGGTGTGGTAGGGTGGGAAGAGAGAGGGAGGGTTCACAACATACAGCAACAGAGAAATTCTGAACAGCAATCCAGCCTTGATGACAAATGTACGCTATGAGCTTTTGAGGAGAGTAATGGTGTTCAAGAAAGTAAGGGACAAATGCATGACAACTAGCTGGCATGGGCAGGCCTTCTTATTATGCTTAGGGATGTGATGAATCAATCCTTGGACTTAGGATAGAAGCCAGGAGAAACTTGCCGGGAGTTAGACAATTAATTTCTCCTTGACTGTAGGAGACAAGGTAATCTAATGACCTGCACAGATCAGCTTTGTTTGATCTAGTGTAAGGCATGCAGTTTTCTTTTTCTTTTTTAACCTTGCACAGGTTAAGTTAGCACCAGGGGCACATCTTCAACAGCACAATCCTTATTGTCTACCCTAGCAGGGCAAATTGTGCTTGATCAAGACTCCTGTACACAGTTAATTTTACCTGCTGAGTCTGGTTCAGAAATTAAGGCTGCAATCTAATACTGTACATGTCTACTCAGGCATAAGCATGGGTTCAGTGGGACTTATTGCCAGGTAAGTATGTATTGGATTGCAATCTTAGTCAGAACTCAGTGATGTAAGAGAGGAATGAGCGAGGAAACCAAATGCCGTGCTGTAATGCTATACATTTTTGGTTTTGTTACACATTACTGAGCAGTCTGGGGGAGGCACAGGCTTGCTATCAGAGACAGCCGTGCACCTCTTGTTTTATCTTATTCTGTTCTTGAAAGACACCAGAGCTCTGTTTGGCAAATGAAATGGATTTCAAGGCTACATTTAAAGACTCCAAGTGTTGAATTTGCATAGTTTCAAAAGCTGGATGCTAAGTTCTACCTGAATCTTTGCGTGTGTGATGCACTATATTTTGTCCCATTTCTAGTTGTGAATTAGGATCCTAGGGTAGCTAAACAAGCAGAATAGCTGCAATGCAATGTGTCTAAGGAATTGGACTGTAGTTTAATTGTCCACAATCACCTCCATTCACACTGCATACAACTTATTTTCTAGGACCACCAGAATGTGAAGACAGGTAAGATATTTGAAATTAGCGAGAAGTAGTGCAGATTAAATAACTGATTGTTTGAGTCTTAATTAAATCTATATAAATGTGTATATTACTATAATGAAATAATGTTCTGAAACACACATTTATCACAGCAAGGACTGTCTTAGAACAGGCAACCATTCTGAGAATCCCACGTTGCGTAAGTACTTAAAAGAAAAAGGGGGGTTAAAAAATCTGCTGTTTTGATCAGCGACATATTTTATCCAACAAAAAGGCTTTTAATCAAACAAGCAACCTAACCAAGTACTTAACTAAACATGTCAGCTTTCTGCAAAATGTCTTTTGAACATTCATGTCTGATGCAAAGGCTCTTGAAGTAGTGTTTAAATATTATTGTTTAATTG
The DNA here is from genome assembly GCF_030035675.1 of Rhineura floridana. Lineage (NCBI taxonomy): Eukaryota > Metazoa > Chordata > Lepidosauria > Squamata > Rhineuridae > Rhineura > Rhineura floridana. The sequence goes on from NC_084482.1 coordinate 187,896,615, forward strand.
TTTTAATGTAATATGCCATCAACAGAAGCAATCACTCATGAAAATGTTGCTTCTCTTTTGGTCCAGGCCAGAAAGTGAAGGCAGGTAGGTAAAGTTGCAAAAACAACAGCCACACAGTTTGAAATCAAGTGTCCTTAACTCATGTTAACAGGAACTCAAAGTCACGGGATTGTTTTAATTTGCTTAAAATTAAAATATAGTCTTTTTAAAAGTTATCAAAAGAAAATGATTTGGAGTAACAAGCAGTAATGGATAACTTTGGTGTTGTACTTGTGCAACGTAGTAGCTAAAATTATAAACTATAAACCATGACAGTCTCAATTCAAATCTTGCTCCTCCAGCAGCTCACAAATGAAATCCCCAACAAGCAACTCTTAGCCTCAGTTCTCCAGCCAAAACTGTAGTGCACTTTCCCCTACATACTACTAATGAAAATACTTCTAATGCTGAGCTATTGTAAGGGTTAAAGATAATACACAAAGCACTTTCAAAACTCCAAAGTGCTATATAAAGTAATGGTTATTATGAACAGGTTTCCACTCTATAGAGATTGGAGTGTGGTTAGCATAAATTTGTGCTTCAGTTCTAGAGCTAATAATTTGTTTTGTCAAGTATTGGGATATTAAAAAATGTCCATACATGAATATGTCTTACGTCATGGGGAGTCAAACGTATAATTTTTTTTTGTTGGGTAGAAATGGCTCCCTGTATCCACTAAATCAAATTGTCTGAGATGCTTTAAAAGTATTTAGGTAATGCCCCCATACTTCCCTGTCTTGATTTGTCCACTTCTGGTTTAATCACTGCATTGAAGTCGCCACTTACTAGATTCTCTTCATCAGAGTGAGGTTGCAAGATCTCATTTATTTTAAAATATTTTTTTTACTAGAGTTTGGAGTGTATATACATCCAAAGAGATATTCTTTATCTGACAGAGTGGCTACTTCTATCTCATTTTGTACCAATATTTTAGGGATCTTTTACACCACTACCACCCTTCCCTCTTAGCACAAGTAAGTCCATGGACTTCAACTTTAGACCTTTAAAGAAGCGGGCACAAGGTGGCCATCTTCTTGTGGCAATATTACTTTCGCTCGCATGTGGACAGATCTCTAGATGCAGTGCAGAGGAGTCAAACGTAACACAGGGTTTTACCCCACCAAAATCCTACCATACCCCATTTCACTTTTGCTTCTGTCCCAATTCATTTGGGCTCTAGCTCATGCAGAAGTACCATCACCATTTTTGATAACCCCATGAAAGTTAGAATGAATCCATGTGCTTGTAGGACACCAAGGAGGAATGGGGCAAGAGAAGAGTGGGAGTATTAGAGGATAGACACCAGTTTGCTTGCCATTTATAGGGGTTATGAGGACTTTATCTCTGAACTCATTGCAAATGTGCTTTTAATTAGGATCACACTTTAGACAAAATTTATCTAATGTATTTCAGAGTTGGTTGGTCAATCATTTCTTAGTGGGAGCTGGATGCATTATCACTCAGCTCGCATAGACACATCCTGCACTACATAGTGATGATCATTGTGGGTTCCTGTTTATTACACTAATCTTCATGATATTTCTTCCTTCCTGTGACAAATTGATCGTTCAGGCTGCCAACACAAAGCACTTATGTTGGGCAAGGATGAACGTAGATATTCAAGAGGAATAGGCTGGTATCCTTCCCTCAACCATTGTGTGTGCACTGTTATTCTTGCCGCACCATACCATCTACCTCCAAGTCACATTATGTATCATTAGTTGATTCCTTCTGGCTTTCCAGCATCTAATGCAAGCACAGAAGAGATGGTGGCTGGTGTAAGATTTGTATCCAGAGACAGAATCTGAGAGAGAGGCATCAATGGAGGCCTGAGAATCCAAGGCGTACAACAAAAGCAATTTTAGAAAGCTGCCCAATTGACCCTGGCATCGAAAGGTTTATGCACAAAGCAGGCACTTTCTGTCCCTTCCAGGGAGCTGATCCAACCAAAATCTGCTTTATAGAAAGGGGCGAAGGGAGTAATGCATGCCAGTACAGCCAATAATTTACTTTTCTGGAGCTAAAAACAGCTTAGACCCAGCAAAATCTGTTGTTGGATGCTACTGTATTTTTAAGGACATATTACTGAGCCAATAAATATTTCTTGTCTTTGTCAGCCTGGAAAGTTCCGTTGTCATGGACAGATCACTACCTGGTCGGGTTTAGACTCACTGGGACTCAGAACCTCTGCAGGGGTGGGGGACCGATTAGAATGGTCCGTCCCAGGAGGCTGATGGATCCGGATGGCTTCCTGACGGCTCTTGGAGATTTTCCTGTCACCTTGGCAGGCGATCCTGTCGAAATCCTGGTTGACCTCTGGAATAGAGAAATGGCCAGGGTGGTGGACACGATCACTCCCGAGCGTCCCCTCTTTCGGAGTGGAGCCAAACCAGCCCCATGGTTTTCCAAGGAGTTGGTGGTGATGAAACGTGTCAGACGGGGACTAGAGCGACGTTGGCGGAAGACTCGGAGCGAAGCTGATCGATCTCAGGCTAGAGCCTATTTGAAGGCCTACTCCGAGGCAGTACGGGCTAAGAAGAAATCTTTCTTCTCGGCCTCCATTGCGTCTGCTGGGAGCTGTCCAGTGGAACTGTTTTGAGTGGTTAGGGGGCTGTTAAGTTCCAGCCCCCGTGAGGGTAATTCTGACCACTCAGCAGACCGCTGTCAAGAATTTGCACGGCACTTTGCAGACAAAGTCGCTCAGATTCGCTCTGACTTGGATGCTAAAATTGATACAGTCTCTGAGGATGTAACTTTGGTGCCTGTTTGTCCAATTAAAATGGATTCTTTTCAACTTGTCCTGCCTGAGGATGTGGACAAGATCCTTGGAGCGGCACGTGCCACCACTTGTGTACTGGACCCTTGCCCTTCCTGGCTCATTAGAAGTACCAGAGGGGGACTGGTCGATTGGGTCAGGGGAGTAGTTAATGCCTCTCTACAACAAGGCAGAATTCCATCATGCTTAAAGGAGGCAGTTATAAGACCACTGCTGAAAAAGCCCTCCCTGGATCCCTCTTTACTAGGCAACTACCGGCCAGTCTCCAATATTCCATTTTTAAGCAAGATAATAGAGCGTGTGGTGGTCGCCCAACTCCAGAGACTCCTGGATGATACGGATTATCTGGATCCATTTCAATCTGGGTTCAGGCCTGGCTATGGGACAGAGACGGCTTTGGTCACCTAGGTGGATGACCTACGCAGAGAACTGGACAGGGGGAGTGTCTCTCTGTTGGTTCTACTGGACCTCTCAGCGGCTTTCGATACCATCGATCATGGTATCCTTCTGGGCCGCCTTGCTGAGATGGGACTTGGGGGCACTGTTACAGTGGCTCCAGTCCTTCCTGGAGGACCGAACCCAGAAGGTGGTACTGGGGGACTCCTGCTCGACCCCCTGGCCATTGACCTATGGGGTTCCTCAGGGTTCTGTTTTGTCCCCCATGTTATTTAACATCTACATGAAACCGCTGGGAGAGGTTGTCCGGAGTTTTGGGGTTCGGTGCCATCAGTATGCCGATGACACTCAACTCTATTTCTCTTTTCCACCTGAAGCCAAGGAAGCCGTACAGGTCCTAAATCAGTGTCTGGCATCAGTGATGGACTGGATGAGGGCAAACAAGTTGAGATTAAATCCTGACAAAACAGAGGTACTCCTGGTCAGTCGGAGGGCAGATCAGAGAATAGGGATTCAACTGGTGCTGGATGGGGTTGCACTCCCCCTGAAGTTTCAGGTTCGCAGTTTGGGTGTACTCTTGGACTCAGCTTTGAATTTGGAGGCCCAGATTACTGCTGTAACCAGGAGCGCCTTTGCCCAATTAAAACTGGTGCGCCAGCTGCGCCCGTTCCTGGAGCTGCCTGATCTGACTAGGGTGATGCATGCCTTGGTTACATCCCACTTAGACTACTGTAACGTGCTCTACGTGGGGCTGCCTTTGAAGACTGTTCGGAAACTTAAATTGGTACAAAGAGCTGCAGCCAGAGTGCTAACCGGGGCTGGTTACAGGGACCATAAAACTCCCCTGTTACAACAGCTCCACTGGCTGCCAATCTGTTTCCGGTCACAATTCAAAGTGCTGATTTTGACCTACAAAGCCCTATACGGCTCAGGTCCAGGCTATTTGACAGATCGTATCTCCCTACATGAACCTGTCCGGGATTTGAGATCTTCAGGTGAGGCCCTTCTTGTGCTCCCCACACCTTCGCAAGTACATATGATGCGGACACGAGATAGGGCCTTTTCGGTGGCCGCCCCTAGGCTATGGAACTCCCTTCCGAGTGAGGTGCGATTAGCTCCCTCCTTGCCGTCTTTCAGGAAACAAGAGTGTTTTATTTCAACAGGCATTTGGGATAGAGAACGACCAAGATTAAATGTCATAGGATTGGTGACTACAGTATATGATTTTATTATTTTAAATTGTCCGCTGTTTTTAACATATGTTTTATGGTTTTTAATTTTTCTCATAGTTTAATTCTATTTTAATTGTATATTTCTGTATGTTTTAATGGTGTTGTTTTTAGTTGTAAGCCGCTCTGAGTCCTATTGGAAAAAGGGCGGGGTAGAAATAAAGTTGTTATTATTATTATTATTATTATTATTATTATTATTATTATTATTATTATTATTATTATTATTATTAATGTGAGTGGAAAGACTAATATCCTCAAATACCTGCTGCCTGGAACATTTTGCACCTTTGGTTATACAAAAAAAGAGAAAGACTTGGTATTGCTTGACATGAAATTTGATTGGCTATGGGCATGCTGATTGCTCCCAGAATTGATCAAGAACAGTTGTAGCAAAACTAACTAAACTTAAAAAAACATTTCTAACTCTGCATCCCAAGGGCTTGAAGTGAAACCAACAAGAATAAGATATTAATTGAACAAACTATTGTATAAAATTAGCTGCTTAAGTCGAGGACTAATGTCATTCCATACAGACAGCCCTACAAGAAAGCCCTACAAGAAACTCTTTGGGACAAACTTTCCACAGCTATGGGATAGCCATTGAGAATACCTGTCTGCATGCTACAACTTGACACTTACAGGAAAAATGAGGACCAAGTTCTTGTCACATTAGAGATTGCAACATGATGACCATTTTTTTTGCTAAAACTGGTACTCAGTTATGTTGTAATAAAATCTTGTGGGGAAAAAGGGGAAGGGGAAGAGTCTGTGAGTTCAAATCCCCACTCGTGTCTCCTGGGTGTCAAGGGCCAGCTAAAGATCACCCCCACAGTGAGTGGCTTGGGGGTTACGTGCCCTGCCACCTGTGCAGCCGTGGACAAGCTGCATAGTCCCAAGGAGCCCAGTTGCCCCCCAGCTGGCGGTTGCAGACAAGGAAGGGGCTGACTTGTGCAGCTGTGGCAAACTGAGCAGGCCCTCGCCAGCTGGGGAGGACTAGCCTCAGAGGGAGGCAATGGTAAACCCCCTCTAAATACCGCTTACCATGAAATCCCTATTCACAGGGTCGCCGTAAGTCAGGATCAACTTGAAGGCAGTCCATTTCCATTTTCCCCAAGATGGATTAGGACCTGAGGGAGGGTGGAGAAGAAAAGTGTAGCACAGTGCCTACAAACTCACATGCAATGGTGGTGAACTGCCCCTGGCTACCCAGAGGCATTTTTTACTTGCCACTGGCAACCAGATGAGTGCCTAAACTGTAAGACTGTTGTACCAGCAAAAATGCAGTGCTGGGGAGCGAAAAGCACACCACATATCTGGCAAAGCATACACAGAATGCAATGCAAGACACCATCTCAATCTAAGAGGATTTGTCATTTTACCTGAAGGAACACCGGCAGCAACAGAAAAGAATACCAAGTAAGAACATTCTTACAACAGATATTTTTGTGTTGTAACAAATATTTTTTGTTCTTGTATCTGGAGCAAGTGTAGCCTGCAATATATCTGAAGGCCTTGTAAGGGACCCTGAGCTCCAGCCTGATTTTCCCTATGAGTTTGAAGTCATGAAACCCCCAAATAATTGAATGCCCAGAACGGAATACTATTAGTTCACTGGTGCTTCCCCCCCTGGACTGCACTCCGTTTCTCTCCAATTTTACTTCTGGGGTTAAAATTGGGATGCGTACAACATAAATGTAGATTAACAGGCTCCCATTCACTTTAATCTATTTGTCTTCTCTGCTAGCTCACCAAAACTGAACATATAGGTTCTTCCTCCTTCACACATATCAAGCCTCAGTCACTGAAAAGGTGAAGACTTCACTTACTTCCCTAAGTTTATCCTCATGTACAGTAACCGGAGCCACTGCCTGCTTGTCTTGTGTTTTTGGATTGTATTTATTGCTGTGATTTTAAAAATGCTCATAAAACTGCCTTCAGGACTTGTGGATTGAAATTTTTCAATAACACGGATACTGTCCACCAGCTTGTACATAGTCACATTTTTAAAGGCAAGAATCAAAAGTCCGATCTATGACATAATTCATACAACATTTCAGCCTCCTAGAACGTTCTCTTACTGACCAGGTAACATGCTTGAATAAAGGAACTTCAAAGAGAGACTGCAGTGTGAATCAACTGAATTAATTAGCCTGCCAATGCCAGGATGTTTGTGTTAACACTGCTTTGCAAACTGTAACTAATTATTTTATGTATGTAATTATCAGTCTGTATTTTTTGCATTTGTCCTTACTGCTTTTCTTCTTCCTTCTCTACACCTGGGCGACTTAGGATACCACTTCATGCATCTGACAGATTCTAGTCCACAAAAGCTTATGCCATAATAAATTTATTAGACTTTACTGTGCCATGAAACATTGTCTTATGTATGATTCATAAGTCATTCCTCTATGATGGGTGTAATTTCACCTAGTAATAAACTGGTAAATAAAACAGAGTTCATCTGTTCTGCAACCTTTGTTTAGAAGCCAGGTACTGAACCATTTATTCCAGCTGCACGTTTTAAGAGAGCCCTCTGGGATAAAAACCCAAATCCAAATTCTGAAAAGAAAAATAATATAAAAAGTGTAAAGATGCATTTAACCAAAAAAATGGTTTGGGAAGAGAAACAAGTTAGGTAGGCAGGTGGGGAAACAGAAATTGGGAATTTGGAAAATCAAAGTCTCATCCCCATGGCTAGTAATGCAGGAGAATGACGAACAGATTACCCATTTACAAGCTCCTCTATAACTGTGAGGACTAGAACCTTAAAGCTGAAGTGTACTTTCAGAAATGTCATGGAGTACCATTTTCTTTCTGACATGCTTCTAACCTGCAATCTGAATTGGTATGGTCTCAAAAAGACTCCACCACATAGGAATCTGCCTTATACCATGTCAGACTACGTGTCCGTCCATAGCCCAGTCCTATCTACCCTGTGTGGCAATGGCTCTCCAGGGTCTCAGACAGAAATCTCTCCCAGCATCTGCTACCTGAGGTCTGTTTTAGTGGAGATGCCAAGGATTTAACTGGGGCCTTCTCTGCACACAGAACATGCATTTTTCCACTATGCAGTAGTCCCTTCCTCTCCCCTCAAGAGTTCTTGCACCAGGAAGACATTACATATTGCCTGAACTAACTGGCTCTTTTAATCTATAAGCACTGAAAAGGACTGCATTTGTTGAAGTGAAAAAAGCAGACTAACACAGACAAGATCAGGAAGGCTGGACATGGCATGTCAGCTTTTATTAGTTGGAAGTGTAGTCAAACCCCAGATCAGATTGACACCAGTATCTTATATGGCAGATGTTCTGTCCCCACCTTGGGCAATACTACAGTGCAAGAACTGATCTTTCTGCAAATCTGCCCACACTTGTTGAAAAAAACCAAACAGTAGCTGTAAAAATGAGTTAAAATAGGCCCCTCCCCAAGAGATAAAAAACAAGAGAACATTCCACATACTTAATGCAACAGAACTTATCAGAATCAATTCGTGGAATTCTCAAAGGCAAGACACATTTAAAGCACTTGGAGCCTTGAGGTAGCATTTTTAAGCAAAATTGAGATTACCTTTGTGACTGGAGGAAAGCATTCATTGCACATGGTTTAAGCTTTAGCTAGACTCAGCAAATTTGTGTCATGCGCCTAAGCGACTAGGGACCATTTTCTGTCTCTTGGGTGATCAAGGTGCAGCACAGCCCTATAGCCTGAACAGGGAGAAACCACACAGAGAAGGCCTCTTCAAATGAAACATGGTTGGAGCAACTGGAGCACATTGAGTTCACCAGCAGTACTCACAACAAAAAATAACTGGGGGGGGGGGAGCAGAAAAGTTGTATTTTTGGCAAGACTAGTATACAAATACATGTCAAGAACAACTGTAAAGAAAATGACATTTAAAGGGGTTGTCCTTTCCCCCCCTCTGCAACTGCACTTCCTAGCTGATTTTTCATATATATGTATATCTCCCAGGTATGTTTTATAAATATATCTTGTGAAATTTGTGCTGTGACATTAACAGAAATATTAGGACACTGCAAGCTCCTCCTAGCAACCTCAAAAATGACCAGCAGAAAGTTTTTTTAAAAAAAGACAAGTCCTAAGAGATATCGCTCTTTAGCACTTTACTGCCGAGTTCTCTTATTAAAGCTAGACATCACCAATTATTGTATTTGCAAACTAGTGGCAATTTCTTTTCTCCTTAATAAAGAGCAATCCAAGAAGTAGAAACAACGTCCTTAAGATATGTTCAAATGTCACAAAGTTAATGTAGCTAAAGTAACGCAGTGATCCAAAGTTGGAACTGAACCAGTCAATATTGCAAAACTCCAGGTGGATTGGGGATGGAGGTGCAAAGGGGAAATAGTAGATGTCGACATGATTGCTCCGATTATCTTCCACTCTAAATATTTCACAACAAATCATTTTACAATATCCAAATCATTACCACTCAGACAAATTTCAAATGGCTCATTTTAAAATAATATTGATGTCTTCAGTGCGAGGAGCAATCCACATGGCTACAAACTGGACTTGAATTTAAATCCAGCAGAGAAAAGAAGTCTGTCCTGATTGAATTCTCAATTCAAAGGCGGAATTCTCACACAACTTATCACAGGAACGCCAGCAAGTTACGGATCTTGATCAAGTGATTCATATAACCAGCCTGCCATCCATAAACACACAGAGATAAAACAATTTTGCACAGATGGACAAGACTAATTTGGGGATCGTGCAATTGAGGCCTTCAACTTGCCTGCTTTCAGAAAACTATTTTCAGCAGGTACAATGCAGCTAATATGGCCCCCACCCACTCCACTCCCCACACAGCTTCCTGTAAATCCATCTCCCTTCCCTGTCATCATCTTTCTTTCTAATGCAGAATCCTCTTCAATGCTCCAACAAACAGAACCCCAACAAGTGTTTCTTGAGTTTGGACACGTGGAGAAGAAGCCATGTTGAATAACCTGTAAGAACTATAAAGCAATGTTATATGGGACAGGCACAAAAGCCTCCACTGTTGCAATGAACAAGTGCTCAGCCAGAGCTTGGAAAAGTTACTTTTTTGAACTACAACTCCCATCCCATTTTGTAGTTCAAAAAAGTAACTTTTCCAAGCTCTGTCAGCACAGGGTGTACAAATGAAGGGAAAGCCCTGGCTGGAAATTGTGGATCTAGAATGAATTTGTTTGGCTCCACTGAAATTTGATGAAATCTTAAAGAAAATTCCAGAATGCCTTGAATGCCTATCTGCTCAACCCACAAAGACTCCACATTGACTCTTTTCAACCAAACCCCTTAATTAGATCCACAACCTAGAAGAGGTTTTACACAATGAGAATCTTACAATGATAAACAATATCTTTGGTGTAAAATCTTAAGTTGAATTAAGCTTATTTTCTTCTGGGCTTTGGGGACTGTAGCAAACCTGTCTCCTATAAGCAGAGAACGCACACGCTGAAATTGAGATGTTGGGGATAAAACATAGGATACAATCACCAGAGCTTGGACATCTTCTCTGGTGGTCTTCATTGCAAAAAGAAAAAAAAATTAAGTCCTTTTGTCTTCAAGCTAGTACAGTATCATTCCTTGATTCAACAACATGGTAAAGATTAAGTTTTAAATTACTAATGTAGGAACAGAAAATTGGGGGAAAGTTGGAAAATGGCTACTAGTTAGGAGCTAACTTGTGTTGGACCTGTGGCATTGCCAAGAAGGATGAATTCAGAATGATGGAATTATTTCAGGTTTAGATGGCTGGGCCAGAATGAGTAAAATGTTTTATTCTATTAATCAAAAACCCACAAAATCTCTCTCCAAAAATAGTCATGTTTATAACATGCTAAGAAACACTGATAATGAAACAGTCAAAGTGAAATGACTACTTGTGGTTTCAATAAACTTTTCATTTAAGAATTCTTTTAATGCTATAAAGAGATTCATTTCAAAATCCAATTCTTGTAGACATAATACTTGGATAAAATTTAATCCAGATAGGGTGAGGTCCAATATAGTGAGAGCAGGCATCCCCTCAAGCAATGGGCTTCTCCTTCTTCTCCCCAGCAGCCCCCCATGCCCCCCAAAATCTGTTCCAGGGGATTGGGGAAACTGTTGGAGGAGATGTTCAGGGATGTACAGGGGTCTGGAGAGGAGAGAAAAAGAAATTCCAAGTCCCATTGTGCAAGCAGATTTCCATTGCACAAGTGGGTGGGTATCACTGGATGTCGCTCATTACTTTTAATAAGTACCAATACAGAAACAGACACCTTTTTTAAAAATGCTGTTGGCTTAGCAGCTATTTTAGAGAAATTTCATTAACTGAATCTGAGCTCAAAAACATCCCTCCAGCTACAATTGCCCAGGGAGTGAGATTTTTTTTCATTTTAGGTTGGTTTTTTTTAAAAAAAAAAATCATTCACATTTGAAATAAGTTTCAAAAATATTTAGCAAATAGGCTTGGCAATTGTAAAGTGTATACCTAATTATGTTAAAGAACGTTGTAAAATATTACAATTGAAGGGAGCCCCCTTTAGTACATAAATATTCATAAGTTACAAAAAAAATCAACCCTCCTTTTTTTAAAAAAGAGCATTAAAACTGAATCTGCCCAGGGCAGTGCCATGCAAAACTGAGGACTATAAAGAGTCCCCACAAACAGGAATTTGTGTTTGTACTACTATTTCCCATCAGACCACAAATCAGTCTAATTTAAGAAACAGCTAAACTTTCAGAGGACAATACTGTTGCAACACTTGTGGCCACTGGATCCTATGACCTATTATTCAAATTCGCTGCAGCCTAAAAATATATTTTAAAAATTCTGTTTACTGTTTGATACTACTCACAATTCTGTATTTTACTTTATTACTCATTACTGACCAAGTAGGGACTCCTTTGGACCCTGAAGCTTTAAGAGTTGCAGTGCTTGCCATGTCCAGCAGATGGCAGGAAAAGCTCAGAACTAGCAAACTCGCTAGCTGAAAAATCTTCCCATGCCCTTGACATTACCAACTATTTCAAATCCAAGTACATCATCAGTATTAAAAGCAGATTTTGTTGGGGAGTGGGGTGTCAAAAGGAAGATATCGTAAGGAGGTGGCTGTCCCTGGGAGAACAAAGACCACCTGCTATTCCAAATCACAGATTACAAAGTTTTTCTCTCTCTTTTTTTTAAACAAGAACAGATAGAGGGCTCCACATCTTTTGTATCAGGCACTTGAATTGTTGGAGAGACATGCCATTCTGAATCAAGCAAAAGTGAAAGGAGGATTAAGAGACTCAGCAGTAAGCTAGGTCTAATAATGAAATTTCAGCAGCAAAGTGGAGGGCTGGAACAAACCTTGACCCGTCCAGCTGTGCTGAGAGCTATGTAGGTTTCTAAAAATAAATGCCCAAGAAGACACCAACAGCCACTGTCCCGTAGTGTCCTTTTTTCATTTGTGTGGTGCTGCGTTGTTGCTAATAGGAGACTTTTCTGTGTCTTGAACTGAGAAGGCACTAAAGTACTCTGTGCCTAATTGCCTGGATGTGTCAGGTCCATGCTAGAACCAAACAACGCCACCAGCTGCTCCTCGTAATGGGTTATATTCCTCTTCATAATGTCCATGCAGGGCCCAAGTAACCTCTCAAATGCTTGCACATCCATAACTGCACAGAAACACAGAAAGAAATAGAAAGAATGCATCAACAGTGTTTCCAAGGGAAATGCTCGCTGCCACCCCAAACTTCCAAAGAAATAGGCAATATGACAAGTTAACCAGAAAACTGGGAGATCTTGTTCCTGGGGGTGTTTAAAGTTGCTACAAGAGTGGCCACCAGGTTTGGGCTGCTGCTTAGAGACACTTGAAAATTGGTACCGTTGACCCAAATGACCTTTTCCAAATAAGATTATTTCTCCTTTCTCTGGGAAGCCACTTTTCACAGAAACTTTTGTCAGGCAATGCTATTTACCTTGGCTTCCAAGGCTATTACAGAAGTGTCTAATTCTAGATTATAGGTCACACCTAGCAAAATGGTAAGAAAGCAAAGCCAGTGAGCACAAATCAGATCTATTAACAAGCTGGTTTCCAAACTTTTCACCACATTTCAAACCAAAAAAACTTCAGGGAAACCTCAGCATACAAATAAAGAAATCAATACTGTGATTGGATCAATTCTCCTCTAGCTCACACCCAAGCAAATGGCAAGCCAAACTGGAGAACAACTTTTCTGAAATCAGTATACTTCCAGTATCAGAGGCAACATGCCTCTAAATATCAGCTGGTGGGAATGAGAAGAGCTGGTGGGCTTCCCATACCATCTGTTTGGTCATTGTAGGAATAGAATATACTGGACTGAATGGGCCTTTTGTCTGACCCAACAGGACTCTTCTTATGTATCTGAATGAAATTTACAACTTTGAAAAAGAGCCTTCTAAGTTGTGCTGCCCCTTTTATGGAAAGCTTTCCCAGAGAGACTTGCCTGGTGTCTACTGGGCAGAGCAATCCAAATGGTGGGATGTAGGAGGAGCCGGCAGAAAGCTCTGCAGCATCCACTTGCCACTTGGGAGCTGCCAGCCTGGCTGAGCCCCAGCTCTGTCGGGTGCTGCTCCACAGGAGCCAGATGGGAATAGCCGGCTCCAGCGAACAGGCCTACCAGTGAGTATGTGGTCCCCATAGATCACCATTCTAATTTCTTTACTGTGCCAGCCTATAAACCAGCAGAATTATTGTGGGGATCGGGACCCGGGGGAGAGTTCCGAGGGGGACTTGGAAGTTGCATACCCCCCCGCACCTCCTCCCCTGCCACACCCCCGGAATGCCCCATTTTTAGGGCTTCCGCCAGCTTTCCATCTACCTGGCTAGCTATCCCTTGCAGTGCTAGCAGGGTTCTGGCAGCACTGTGGCTCAGCCCAGCAGAGCTGGGACCCTGCCAGCTCAGCCAGGGGTCTGCTGCATCTAACACTCCCCAGCCTGGCAGAAATATGAGTTGAACTGCACTTAATGACTTTTTGGAACCAGGCTTTTTAATCTTTCATGGAAATCATTTTAATACCTCAGTTGTCCTGCTGTTTTATTTGGTATTGATTTCAACTGTTTTATTATTTTAATCACTGTATTGGGAATAACCCTGGGGGGGGATTAGCATTGGACAGTGCGACATAAATTTATAAAACAATAAAAGTGCTGAATGCCCAGTGAAATTGAAGCAAACTGGAGGGGATTGTATTCAACCATGATATCTCTTGATTTAAGCATATTTTTCCTTGAGTGCTTTCTCTTCATTCAAGGTCAGAGGATTTAAAAAATGTGTTCTGGAGAACACTAGAGTTCGTTGGAAGAATCTCTTAACAAATTTCCATGAGATCAACAACAAAGGACTGGAATGTCAACTTGCCTGCCACTACCCATCATCCCTTGCAGCATGAAACTACAAAGGAATGTGGGTATGCTGGGTATGTTCTAGTCTGGGGTGTACTCTCTCCTGAACAGAGCACTAGCGAGACTCAACAAGCTTGGCCAGCCACCACATGCGGTGTCTGCATTTGTACATGATTCTAGACCAAGGTTTTGTGCTACGTTTATGAGCTGGAACAAGCTCAAATGAAGCTTCAGGCTCGAGCTTACTCCTTCTGCACAGGCATTTAATTTTCACAGAAACTTAGTTTGTCATGTTATCGAAACCAGAGATAGCGGTTTATTACAATCCACAATGTCTGATTAGGTTCAAAACAGGCCAACTTCAACTCATGGGTTATGAAGCTGTCACGTTTAACTAACCAGAGTTTGTAGTAAACCACAATCTCTGGTTTTGGTTATGATAACAATTCTTGATTTTAAATCAAAGAATTCTTGAGCAGATAATCAAGTTTCAGAAGTTGTTTTCTGAGGAAACTGGTCAATATGGCCATTTCACTATGAGGCTTCTGGTATAAAGTGAAGATATATATTTTCATCCAGGGTCATTATTCAGGTCAGGGTTATTATGAGGACCACTGTAGCTTGTATTACTGTTGCGTTAACAAATCTGGATTGATGTTTATTAATGTTTATTTAATTATTTGTTTTTTATGATTGTAAACTGGAATATTATTGTTTTAATTTATTTATTGTAAACTGCCCTCGTGGCGGTTTAAAATAAGATAGAATAAAACACCAATAAAGAATTCCAGTGTGTTATAGCCACACACCACCTACAACTGACTCTCTTTGCTCATTCACAAGTCAGCATGCCTGCCCACAGAACTCAATTCCTTCACCTCCCTCCTGTAATGGAAATGAATGTAGTCATTTACCCAAAATATGAATAGGGAATTAGAAGACTCTGATTTTACTGACTCATCCTCCAAGTTACCCCCTTAAATGAAGAAATCAAGGGCCAGAGTCAGCTAAGGATTCTTATTCCAGGATACCAAATCATGTAAACGACCCAAACGAAGTTACTTACCAAGGCCAGAAAACCAGTCTTAGGAAGCAAATACTTGCATACCACATTTCCTTTCACTACCAATCTTCTAACCAGATGGAATTACCAAATATTATGCAGAGTTCAACACAAACACCAAAATGATATATAATGTATATTTAAGAAGGATGCTATTGGGTTCTCAAGATTTTCTTCACAGGGAAAAGAGCTAGAAACTCTGTTTCTTCAAATAATAGATGCTCTGATTCTCATGAATCAATAGCCTGTGAACCACTTGCATGTTTCATGGTGCAAGCTGCTAACACTTGCACAGGAGTCTCCTTGACACTTCTATTCCAACATTCCAAAGAGCAAACAGCTTGTTTAACCATACAATCTAAAGCGACAGGGCCAAAATGGGACTGACTTTCTCACAGGGGGTGCTGAACTCTCCCAACAAAAAAAAAATTGGATTCAAATGGAACAGTATGGAGGAAATTAGGCAACTGGGCCCCATTCTGATGGTACTGAGGACCACATACAAGAACAGAAAAGGAGTCCTTACCTAAACATTTAACCTCCCCAACTGCATAGGCAGAGGCTGCTCTGGGTTTGTTGGTAACAAGTGCAAGTTCTCCAAAATACTGTCCTTTCTGACATCGAGCAATCTCCACCTCCTGGTTTGCATCTTTGCCTGTGACGGTCTGCGTTAGAAACATAACACTTAGAAGGGAGTTCGGTTTATGGACATAAGATGACAATGAATGCATTCCCCTTCAAACCCTTCTGTGCAGTGATATCACTTGAACGCCCTGCCCTCTCAAATACATGGTTATCAGATTGAAGTATTGCAAGATACAGACACTTGTCCGTGGTGGTGCCCTCATTGTAAATTTCCCCCCTCAAAGAAGTGTGCCAGGCAGCATTGCCTATGTATTTTTAAAGTTGGTAAACACATTTTTTAAAAGAATGCCCTGAAGAATGAGGTTGTTCCAGCTATGACCTGTACAATGATCACTTAAAACAAAAGGGATTGACTTTTAAACTATTTATTTATTTCATTATTGTTTTATTCTGTGTTGGTAGCCACCCAGAAGACTGTGCAGTTATGGTTCGAAGATATAAATAAATGAATAAATAAAAATAGGTTCTTTAAGGGGAAGTACTGCTGTCAAAGGCAGGCTTTTGATGTTCTAGCATTCTATTTGTACAATGGTTCTCCCAGTTCTTATGCCTACCTACTCAAATCAAGTCTCACTTAACAGGAGGCTTTGGCCCCTCAAAAATGTCTCTGCAGCAGCATAATATGACGTTGGATTTCATTCACAAGCAGTAAGTATGCTGCTGAGAAGGCAAAGCGCTAAGATACTGAAAACTGCTTTTTTGTTGACTGCTTTCCACTACTTCTCCATTAGGAAATACAAGCATTTTGTTGACAGCCAGCATACATTGTGACTGTCAGCACATGGCATAATTTATACGAAAAGCTTTTGACATAGCAGCCCAGTGCAGATGTAATAGCAGGAATGGGACATGAGCTCATGCACACACTCCCTCCCCCTCCTCTCTGTCTGCATAAATTCTTTGTCCCTTCTCCTGCTAGCAGGCACAAGGTCACCACTGCACCAATGCTAACCACATTTGCTTTTCACCTAAGGGTGTGCACCATCCACAAGATTTGGTTCAGACACCTTTCAAAGCTTCAGAAAACAGATCAATTCCACTTGGACCTATTTGGAAGCTGCATGATTTGGGTCTAAATCTGAATCCTGATTTAGGA
Organism: Rhineura floridana; assembly: GCF_030035675.1. Classification (NCBI taxonomy): domain Eukaryota; kingdom Metazoa; phylum Chordata; class Lepidosauria; order Squamata; family Rhineuridae; genus Rhineura; species Rhineura floridana. The sequence continues at coordinate 187,913,218 of NC_084482.1, forward strand.
AAACCAAGCATTCATGCCTCCCTAATCGTTGTTGTTGTTATGTGCCTCCAAGTCGACCACGACTTATGGCGACCCT